>NW_028277927.1:650454-975682 GCF_059751315.1 Micrasema longulum
TTCAAAAATGTTTGATTTTGTCCAAATGCTTGCAGACTGGCTGGATTTCCTCCCTAGGGAGTTGTTCGTATTTAAATTTATTTCAACAGAGAATGAAAAAGTTTTTGAGAAGGGACTATGGAAGTCTAGGCATTTACAGGGCTTATGACCTGTCATTGGCTGGTTTAAGTGGCCACACTGTGTAACATTCACCATTCTGCCCATGTTTGAACATCCACATTTCCTCAACTCTTCCATCTGTTGACTTTTGTGAAGTAAAAGAGCTGAAACCTTTATCACGTGGGTGAGATTCATCCGGCTGAACCAAATCACCTACTAGGCAACGCCTGGAAACAATTTTCCAATTTTTATACTTCTTCTTTTACCAGGTAGTAATTCAAAAATGTTTGATTATGTCCAAATGCTTGCAGACTGGCTGGGTTTCCTCCCTAGAGAGTTGTTCGTATTTAAATTTATTTCAACAGAGAATGAAAAAGTTTTTGAGAAGGGAATATGGAAGTCTAGGCATTTACAGGGCTTATGACCTGTCATTGGCTGATTTAAGTAGCCACTTTACACACTGTGTAACATTCACCATTCTGCCCATGTTTGAGCATCCACATTTCCTCAACTCTTCCATCTGTTGACTTTTGTAAAGTAAAAGAGCTGAACCCTTTATCACGTGGGTGAGATTCATCCGGCTGAACCAAATCACCTACTAGGCAACGCCTGGAAACAATTTTCCAATTTTTATACTTCTTCTTTTACCAGGTAGTAATTCAAAAATGTTTGATTATGTCCAAATGCTTGCAGACTGGCTGGATTTTCTCCCTAAAACTTTTTCATTCTATGTTGAAATAAATTTAAATATGAATATTATTCTTTCAATCTATGAATTTAAGCCAATATAATTGTTATGTAAAAAAATATATATAATTTATATAAATACACATTTAGATATAAAACATATTTCAAATGGAAGCAATTACATTTTTGCGTATTTCTCTTCTAGCTTTTACATAGTATATACATATACTCGGATATAGATATATAGTTATTTTTAATCTTTGCGTTCTTATGATCTACCCAAATATTTCAATTTCGGTGGCCATTTTCAATGAGTTGTAAATAACATACCATTCATCATCATCATTATTATTCTATTTCCGCACCTAATGATGCATAGGGCACTGCATTGATACACCAATCGGAGCGTATCTTGATAAAAAAATATATTTCATGAATATAAGATGATCAGTCTTACGCTTCAGGCACCAGTCCAGGGACTATGAAATCATAGTGTGAAAACACCCTTTTAAATAAATATTTCGAATCAACAATGTTGGGAATCGAACTCAAGAACTCTTGGATGCTAAGCGAACGCGCTGACCATTACACCACGAGGCCGACAAAAATGGAAATTTAACTGTGGTAGAGTGGGGTGTGAACCTCAGATCTTGGATCCATGAGTCATCGACACTTGTTACGAGAATCTATTAGCGCCATATGAGGTCCTGACGTCACTTCAAGCTGTGTGACGGGTCCCCGAAAATGAGTTCTCCACCTGTAAGCCTAAGTCTTCAGTACACTGTACTTATACTTCTTGTCTTCAGTACATAAATATACATACGTGCATTTTTTAGTAATATACTATTCATTCCGTCCGGACTGGCAAAATTTATTTTTTATTGGCTTCTTTGGGGTATTTTTTTAGCACCTTTTTTAACGATTTTTTTAAAATAAGTATTATTGTGTTACAAATTTAATATTTAATAGCTTAAAAAATCCCTAAATAGGTTTGTTTTTTTATATATATTTTTTTTTTTTTCATTTATATTTCATAAAATAAAAAAGTTATAATATGTTAACAAAAAGAAATACATAATAAAGCAAAAGTACAAAAACCAAAAACGAAATGAAATTACAAAATACACATATATTTGAAAAAAGTTAATAATAATTGGATATACATATGCATGCTTATGCGCATGCGTGCGAACACATGTATAAATATCCACACATATACACGCACACGCAAACTCACTTACACGCACATACACATGCACCCACATACACACAATAACATGGTGAAGAAAATTATAAAATAAGGTTTTCAAGTTACTTAACAAAAGAACTTCAAGTATTGTAAAAAAATACATTTAAAAAAAAAACAGAAAAAACATATTTCATTTATTTTAAAATAAATAACTTCAATATGATTTAAATATTAAAAAATAATATTTGATTATATACAGACAATACTTTTATAACAAGAAATATTAACAATGCAAATATTCTCGAATACCCGTTTGTAAAAGTAAAAAGTCAAGTTCAGATCTAAAATTATACGAGTTTGTCACAAAACTGTGTTTTGATGTACCTGTCTTGAGTTGCTGTACGATGGAAGCCATTTTACTGTAGGAATGATAACATGAAGGAACATTTCATTGTAAAACTTTTCTTATTACTTTTACTCCCTCAAAGTTTCTCCGCATATTTCACCACCAAACTTCTGTATTATTAGCTCTAAACTGGTACTGTATTATTGAATTCAACACTTAAATAATATTATTAATCTCTTTCAGTAGTTCACATAGTAAAAACATTTCAATTTTATTTCCGCCTTACGATATTTATCATACATAAAAATAATAAAATGCTTTTTATCACATATTATATTAATCTCGAAACACGCAACTTAATAGATTTGATAAAGCTGTGAATAAATTGTGTTTGATGTATACAAATATTTTGGGTAGTATTTATTACTCTTTTTCCGATGATTATATTTCATCAAATAGGGGTACTACTCACCCGCACACTGATTCAAAACGCCTCCTCCTTTACTGGGCGCGTTTAACTAGTTTGCACCTCCTTGTAAATATTAAAATTTTGTGATTTTAGCATTTTTTATTTTAGTATTTTCGACTTTAACTCTAAGCCCGAATACCAACATACCAATGTTTAAAGCTAAAATTGCATTGTTAAGGTAGATAGTTTCAAGTGTAGATAAAAACTTATAAAAAGTGGCTCAACGCACTCCGGTCTCCCTTAATGGAAAAAAAAACATGACATGTATCGCCCAGGTGAAGGGCTTTATTAGCCTGGAGCTAAAATGCAGACGGTTAAAGGACTTCCTCATAAAATATCAGAAGCTCTTATTAAAGTGTTAGTGAAAATTTTTGTTTAATTTTTATTTGCTCCCAATTATTGTTTTTATTTTAGTAGATTTTTTGGTAATGTATTTCACATTGTTTATTAAAAAAAAAACAAATTGGCATTTAGTTTACGTGGGTATACTAAATCTAGAGTAAATTATAAAATATTTTGTGTGAAAGTGAGATAGAGACATATAAAATAAAAATGGAATGTTCCATTCCGTTTTTTTAGTACTTAAATGGATTTTAATGTAAAATAAGAAGATAAGAAAATAAATATAAATAAAGGTTTAGACAAGAAAATATATACAATTAGAGAGGATAATTAAATTAAGAAAATTACGAAAGCAAATAAAAATATAAATTCCATATAATATAAATTCTATAATACGAATCGAACTAAATAGGACAGAATTAATTAGTTAAGTAAACCTTGATAAAGAAGCTTATATGGCTTTGAAACCGGCCGGTAGAAAAAAAAATAATGGTGGTTAAAAACAAAGTTTTTTTTTTCTTCGGCTAATAAAAAGTTTATAATGCGGAAAAAAAATCATTGATATTTATATTTGTTACCCAGTTTATACATAAATTATAAGAAAAGGGTAGGCTTAAATTTTCATTTTGTTTTATTGGAGTTATCAAGCTTAGGGGTTAGTTCACAACTGAGTAACAATGGTTTGAGTATGTCCAAATGTTTATAGACAGGCTGAATTTCAGTCCCTTAAGGAGTTATTAAGATCTAAATTTATTGCAACAGTGAGGGAAAACCTTTTTGAATTTGGAAGTCAATGCATTTACAGGGCGTATGACCTGTCAGTAGCTGGTTTGAGGGGCCACTTTACGGTTGCAATAAATATATATATGTAAAACGTTAAATTTATTTCTCAATTTATTCAAATTAACGTAACTGTTTTTTCTCAATAGTTTTTTTTTAATATTTAATAATCGCTCCAACAAATTTATATAATTAATTCTTGTTTGCCACAATTTAGTTTCAGTTATTTTTTGTACTAAAAATGTGAAAGAGTTTTATTCACAATTAAAAAAAACATGATTAAAGATAGGATAGCATAGTTATGTGCTGATTTGACTATTACAAATAAATTTGATTTTTAAAATAAAAGGGTAAATAAAAACCACTTATTAATGGATGTCCATTATTGGGTAGTAGTGATTATAGCACAAATATCTCATAAATATAAATCAAAAATCAAAAACTTTTTTTATGTTTTCCCATCGAATTTTTGGAAATCATAAAATATTTAATATTTGCTATGGTACAATTTTCAATTTCTAATTAAAATAAAATTTAACACACAATTTCAATTATTCAAGAGATGAAATTAATTAAAACCTTGTTAGGTTTATCCAGAATTGTTAGCCGCAATTATTTTTCGCATTGCTAACTGCAAGAGGATTTAAATTAGGCTGTAATGAATAATTTATTATTTTGCAACCCTTTGTAAAACGTAACCATTAAAAACACACAGAAATATTTATATTTGTGTGCTCGTCGTTTCATTAAAATTTGTCTTTTGAATCAAAGCGTTTTAGGGTTTATTATTTCACATTGCTTTGTTATTTATTCCAAATTTATTTCCATACGCATGTTTAATCTACATTTTTGAAATCCTTATGTAACCGTATTCAAAAGTAAGCACTTTGTTTCAAATGCTCGATAATTGGATATTTATCAAAAAAATATTTATTAAATAGCTTCAATACAAATATTTATTTAAATGAATTATTTACCTACACATAAAGAGTAAAAATAATTGTATTTTAAATACGAGTCAAATTAAAAAACTTAAGAACCAGTGTAAATAATCCAGCAATTAATTATCCTTCTAAGAAAATAAAATCTTAACACAAAAATTTAACATTATCTACGGAAAAAAAAAAAAATTTCACTGTCGGAATTATATTTTACGGACAAGAAAGGCTGACTTTCACCATCATCATGTCCCATTCTGCACCCGAAGGTACATAGGAAACTGCACGAGCACACTATATTGAGCGTTTATTGATTATCTGATACATGAAGTTAAAGTGATCAGTCTCGAGCTTCAAGTAGCAGTTTAGACGTAATAAAATATTGCAGAAAAATTGATCGTCAAGGATTATGATTGGATTTTTCAGAGAAACTGTATTATTCATTTACCTGGGTATCGAGAAAGACAGTAAGTTTATTTTATTTCAAAACCATAAGAAAATAAATTATTTAAAATCCGAAAAATAAATCACGTTTTATCTGAGGCAGATATTACTTATTCATGTTCTTTAAATATGTAATTAAATAAGGTGATTTATTATTTGCTACACAACCAGTAAGATAATGACGTCGTCAGACGCTTTTACATCATAGAATAGGAATCATTTTATCAAATTGACACATATCTCAGTAATATGAATGTTTCGTGCACTTGATTGGACAAATATCGTCGTGTTTTCCATAATCCCTAACCCTTGAGAAAGAGCTTCGTTGGCATATTCACATTCAATGGCTGTCATATTAAGGGCGAGTGGGGGTAAGTTGAAGATGGGCGCTATTATTGACTCATCTTGGGGTGACAATTTTATTAGGCGTCGTCTCAATGCGCTTATCCCACCACCGCCGGAAATATTCGGCCAAGTTCTACAAAGTCAGCATTTTGATCTGTAATATTAACTCTGGCCAACCAACGGTGGAACTGTAAACGCAGCGCAATTTCATTCAAATGCTGAAATGGAAACTCCTGCTTGTATTAAAAAATAAAATTATAAATATGATTTGTTAAATAGGTGCCAAATTTACATTTTTTTGTACTTGCAACTCATATAAGACTGTAAATATCTCGTTTGTACCTAAATCCTTCATATTTCAAATTGTTGTTGTTCTATCGTGCAAATCATGCTGTAAAAAGGTATTTATATGATTTAAAAATATATATATTTTGTTTTATTTTATGTTTTAGCATTTCTGATCTGTCTTTTCTCTTCAAAATTTTGAACAATTTTATCGATATTCCATATCTCTTGGAGCGTATTTCAATCAATTGTCCCGTATAATCAACACGACAAGTTATTTTTTTAAATAATTTATTGCTCAAAAAAAAATGTTCAAAACTCGTTTATTTATCGTAGCTGCTCGAAATTTAATTTACTTTGTCCCCATTTAGATATTTTTAATACAAAATTTTGTGACTTCAAAAAAAAACTTTTTGAAACACTGTAAAATAAAACGTTTGTCAGTGTGTAATAAGTTTAGCCGGCCAGGTGGCCTCCGTGGTGTAGTGGTCAAGACGCTTGACTCACGCACGGGAGGTTCCGGGTTCGATTCCCGGTGAGAACACAAAAATTAAGATGTGATTTTTTTCAAGCCTGTCTGCTCTGTGATGTAATTCACCACTGTAATTCGGCCTCCTGGTCTGTTGTGGTGCAAAAAAAATGTATAAAGTTTATGTTCCTTTAATTTAGTAGTTTATTTAATTATAAAATCAAATTTTTGAATTGGTCAATTATATTATGAAAATCCCTCTCTTCCACTCCTCCACTCTATTTCCTCATCCCTTAACCTTCTTATGAGCTTTTTTTTCATGTCTTATATAATATATTATTTTTCTCTTTACTGTGTAACATGTTCTTTCATTATATTTGTGAAAAACTTTAACTGGATGTATGTACTATATTTTATATTTTGTATTCTTATATAATAACTGTGGTTTTTCTTTAATAAATAAAAATAAAAATAAAATAAAATATTTTTTTATATTATTTATTCATGCAAATATATAAATTTTACCAAAAAAATTAAAATTACGTATGCCAAACTCTATGAAGCCAGGGATCCTGTATTGAGTTGGGATACAACTAAGTGGAAAATGGAAACATGTACAAAATAAAATAATAGCAAAACTAAAAATTAAATTTTATTACATAAACGTACATGTATAATAAACATCTAGACAACACGTCCAGAACACGCCGCATTGACCTGCAATGGTCTCTTCCTTGATAAATCCTTATCATACCCTTTATCAGTATACGTCTGACAAAGTGCAATCAGTGTTACATAAATAGCCTAAAATAAACATATCATTATAATCGACACGATATCGATATCCGTGCAATAGCAAAAGTGAAGTGCTTCATAAAAGAAACAATCGGAAGAACTTTAAAACAGTTCAAAAATTCTGATTCCCGCTGTTATCAGAGTATAATGCCGAAAAGATATTGAGCTGACCAAACATGGTTTGTTTTTTTTTTACATTTGATATAATTTTGAACTGTAATACAAAAAGTCAATATGAACTATTTTCAAAATGGTTCGTATTATATTGACTTCCAATGGTTCAACAGTTGTTAGTTTGTTTTTATAATTCATGGTCTTGTGGGTCAGATATCAGAAACATAACTTCGCATCATTTCAAAAGAAGCTATATTACTTATGATTAAGCTGTTAATTATATGGGAGTATAAGAAGCAAACTTACAAATCTCAATTGAAGGACTTACTGAGGTTTTTGCGAAAAACTTGAAAAAAGAATTGTGAGATTTCTGATTATGCTTCACCAACTCAATGAAGAATGCTTAGTAGGCGCTGTCAAGTAGTATAATGGAAATCGGCTTTTGTAAGATTTAAAGACGGTTTTCAATTACGCTAATATTTAGATAGATAGATTTTTATGTATTGTTTATTTTAGCATAAACATTATTTTCCGTTTTTGGTGGAGATTTCTATGTTTTCTTCTAATACCCTCAAATGCGGTTAGTTCGGTAAATAATATAGACTAAGTTATATAAATCTCAAGTTGTAATTTTGAAAATTCCATGAGAAATAAATGCATGACCCTTATGTAAAAACTCGCGAAAATGCCTTTTTGTCATACTCCGTGCACCTGTAATGAATATTTAAAAAAAAAATCATTTCAAAGTCCCAGAAAAAAATAATTCAATAATTCTCTTAATGGATTAAAAGCACTATAAATTTAGTAAAGTTTCACCATAATTCAATCAAACTTTGATAATATTCGAAACGATAGAGGTGCAAGTCACCATTGAATAGGTATTTTGACACGGCTGGTGGCAGCGTGCGCCGAAATAATGAGGAACTTCAGCCCTACGGGAAATTGGATACAAAAAATGTTTTCTTACGCGGGGTAAAAATTAAAGCATTAAATTGTACTGCAAAGTTTCTTGAAAATGTACAGAAAAAATAATAATAAATATTTTGATCTAAACGCACTACTTTAAATGACGTCACTGGTTCATGCGAATCAACCTATAATCTAAGAGCTATGGAAGATTTCCGGTCTGCTTGTCGCTTCTGGACCAATGGGAAGAACTGAATGAGAATAAGCGGAAATGAACCTCTGACGTTACACGCGGAGTTATTTCAGAAATACAAAACTTTGAAAAATCGTAGCGCCGATAATACGATACATAATTTTTTTTTTTTTAATTTTGGCTTAGTTTTACAGTCTATTAACAGATAATTTTTTTTTAAAAAACCACTGAACTTCCTCATTCTAACAATGTATTAATTTATTTGTCACTTCGGAGAAATAATTTGGGCTAAATGCACGTCAGTTTGTGGGACTGCGTAAGAACGTAAAATATCTAGCATCAGCAGCCCGCTAGTTTGTGTCTTGGACCATAATGTAACCTCATAGGAAATAATCCAATGGCGTCAAACCGCAGCATCGCATAGTGGAGGCCAATTAAGGGCCCATTATTGTATGTTCTGTGGTTACCAAACTTGTAACGTAGTAAATACATGGTTAACGAAGAGCCTTATTCGTTTGGTGAACTAAAGACTGATTTTAAAGCAAATTTTTACAATTTGCAAGCGTTGTTCGAGTGCAAGGCTTTCAATTAGTTATTTAAACAATCTAAAATTCTATCACATCAAAAATACCGGTTCGAATACATCGAAAACCAATTTTTTAGCTTATCCACTGGTCAATACACGTTTAAAAATATAAATAGAGGTGACCGCGAAAATTTATTAAAAACTGTCGCGTAACCTAACTAGCGCGTGAGGCCTATTAACCATAGTTAGTTCAGATTATCATATTTTTTTATTACTCACCTCTATGGCCTTCGTCCAATTATTCTCAAACCCGCACCCAATGGGGCATAGGGAACTGCATTGAAACTTAAAACGCAGTGTCGGAAATTATTTTTACTTTACACAAAAGTAAAATTATCAATCTTACGCCTTAGGTATAATAAAATAAGCTACGCTAATCAAAATAATTTATTTTTTTTACGTTTTTTTACTATTATATTTTTAGAGAGTGGCTCTTATGGTTTTATATTTCAATTTTATATATAAAATATTTGTGGAATTCGTAACAATAAAGTTACTTATTTACATTATTTAAGATAGAAAGTCGTTTGAGATTTCAATAAATGAGCAAAATAGTATATAAACAGTAAAAAAACTTATCTGTTTTGAAATTTGTATATTTGTTGAATCAAATAAAAACGAATGTTTGGTTCTCTTTTTATTTGGTAAAATCCCTACTATCCCCACAAAAAGTGTGTTTGTTTTTAATACTTTTTACAAAAGGAAATGTCTTATGACCGTTTTCCTAAAAATTTATCTTACTTAAATAAATTCTAATGATAAAATATAATAATTTATTAAAAATATAATCCTTATATTGTGTTTCTAACAGTTCGTTTATGAGCTATTGTAATATACATTACAAAATAAAATATTTTATCTGCAATCGTTGCAAAAATAAGGAAACAATTCTTCAGAGGTCACATCCGTTTCGAAGTATGGTAAAGGCGATAAAGCCTAACCAAAAAACGATATAGCCATTTCCCGCCAATATCCCTGGCACCTATAATATTGCGCCGGAAGTGGGGCGGCCATTCCCGCCAACTGACTACCGAATATGAAGATGCAACTTCAGAGCGCCTACAAAACTTATGAACACCCCTAGCGAAGCATTTATTAAATACAATTTACTTTCAAAAAAATCCATCAAAACTATTTTTAATGAAAAATTCGGGATTCGGGGATTCGGGAATTTATTCGTAGTTTCATAGCATCGTTAATGTTAAATCTTCACTTTTTTATCTTTCTTAGTTCACGCACTATTTTATTTCATTTATTTTTATTTATTTATTTAAACGCCTTGTAGGTTTTTCAATTTTTTTCGAAACAATATTTATATATAAAGAACAGACATATATTTTACACAAAACTAGCAAAAAATTAAAAATAAAGTAATAAGAAAAAAAAGAGAAAAATACACAAAAACTAATCTTACATATAGTACATACATACATATATTCCAGTAGAGAGAACAGGAGTTCATTTTTTCCCATCGGTTATATTCAAAGAATCTTAAAATTAGAAGAATGTAGAAAAATAATTATTAAGAATACAGATAGGGGTTAATAAAAGGTATACAATATAAAACAACATAGTATTATTTGAGTTTTTAAATTGGGAGAAAATAAATTTATACACTGCCTTTTTAAATTCAAAGTGTTGTTGTTGTGTTGTAAACTACTTGGCTGTTAAGATAGCAAACCAAAAGTGATAACTTGCACTTGAAACAATAAGGGCCAAAGGCAAGGATTTTTAGGGCTGAATATAAACTCAACATGGTTCCCGGCACTACGCGCTACAAAAATGACACGGAATTTGCCTACGACATGTGGCACGGTACAAATGACAAGTACATGAACATATATTTTTTCTACAAAACTCACAGTTTAATCCAACTTACACGGGATCACCAAAAAAATATTCGTATTCAAGATTTTATACTTTATAATATTGCACCCCAAGAAGGACGCTGTCGTAAGTTTTAATTTGGCTGTTCTGAGTTATGAATGCCGTTTAACCACATTATTTTTTCTCTTTCTGAGTAGAACACTAATATTTCTTCAATATTTTATGAGCGAAACATACCACAAACTTTTATATTCTTATTTGAGTAAAATATCGTGAAGAACATAGCAGTCATTATGTTGCTACATTGTTCTTTTTATATTTTGACAGTCAAATAAGCAAATACTACAAAAATACTGGTCATAACAGTGTTACATTAAATTACGAACATTAGTAAATTTACAAAAGGTTGTTATTGCCCTCCTGCAGAATATCCAATTAAGACATACCACGGTGTACTTCTAGAGGTACAATATTGTCAGAATTAAAAAAAAATATATATTTAGTTAAATGTGAATTAATTATGTTTTTTAGGCATAAGGTTTTGTTTACGAACGACTCTTGACGAATATTGAATAATTCGGGTTTTTTTAAGTATGAAATAGGAACGTCCCCTCACATAAATGTAAGCTGTTAAATATCTCAATCCAGTTCCCCACGAGACCGGGGTGAAGTACTCCCCAGATCCGGGAATTCAATATTCTCGTCTATTGATAGGAAAATATTATCATTTTAAATTGCGCAGTAAGAAAATAACACCATCAAATATTATCACCATTTCAGGTATGATTAAACGAATTGCAGCAATTCTTCGGGGGAAACTTTTATCTCCCTCAAACATTTGACGAACAAATTGTAATACCAGAGTCAAACAATCGTTATTTTTAAGGTGTTGCATTTTATTTACGTAAAAAAATTGTCAGTACATATTTTTTAAATTTTTAGAATAATTTTACTTTGTGGACAGTTACAAAAAATGACTTACTAGGTGATGTTTTGTTTGTATTTTTTATTATTATGGTAGTGATTTATTTTGTTTCCAAATAATAATTTCCCGAAAAACTCCTTAAAATATATACTCGTTAATACATATATTCCTTTTTTAAAATGTTTTTTTTGTATTTTAACGTGTTTTTTATTCTTATTTATTCAAATTCTTACTTTTTTATTACTTTTAGTAAGTTTTTTTTTATTGCAATATTATTTCTACTCATGTTAATACTGACTAAATACATTAAATCATTTTAAGCTTTTTTGTTTTAATTTGAATTTATTATTATTATTTAATTGAATTTATGTTTTTTTTCCCTTAAAATATTATTTTTCTCGAATAATAAAATGAGTTAATTGACAACTTTAGCACGTAATATAATCTGGAAATTTCGCTGGTTCATTAGATTTATGTCTAATTTTGCAAACTATAAAACTATGAAATTTACTGTATTTTTCTCTAATAAATGAAAAATACAGTAATAATAAAATAAAAACAAAAACAATGTTTTAAAACGAATGGTAAAAATATTTTTTCATTCATATTTTTATAGATCAAATGCATATCGTACAAGCATTCGTCTAAAGCAGAATAAAAATAAATATAAAAGTTCCGTTTTCACTTATATATAAGTTAATAATCATTTGTATTATCTTTTTCTTGGTTCTTTATCTAAGTTCTGCAATATAAAGTACAGCTATATTTAATAACCATGTCCATAAAGATTTTTTATTTTATCTCAAACGGGTACTTTCATGTTTTTAAATTCTAATAAAATAGTTTGAATCAGGGTGTGGTACTATGGTATTATCGCGCACTCCGAACAAAGGTCTGAATTCCAACCTCCCTCTACCACAATTAGATTTTTATTCACTTCCGATAAATCTTACTGAAGATGCCCAAAAATGTTCATATTGAGGTTATTAATATAAAGTTTGTACCTAATGCCATCCAAAACATCAAATTTTGGAAGTAGCAAATTTGAGAAAATAATTAAAAAATGTAATAATGTACACATATTATATTTGTTGATTTTATGCTAATAAGTTATTTATATTATGTACTGTACATAAATTACTCATTTATGTACCTTTTACGTACACCTTTTTATGAAAACATCAACATCTATGTCGGTTTTTCTTTTTGAATATTCAGTAGGTTAAAACTATATTCATTTTAATGAATAAAAAAAAAAAGTGAAGCAATAAGTTTACCTATCTTAAACGTATTATCTTAACTCAATATCCGATAAAATCCACACAGTGCCCAGTCACCGTATTATTTTAACATATTGCTCAATAAAGGTAAATAATACCGCCAATAGTCTCACGAAGTCGAAGGTAGAATCATAATATTTCATGCTAACCGTCCCGATATTTTAGAAACCCTTCCATAAATTAACCACAGAATCTCTATTAACTATCCCTCTATAATAAAAGTCCTCAACGCAGTTATATCCGTAATAAATGGGTGGAGATACTACAATAGTACTGCGCCGTAAGTGGGCAAGAAAAGTTGGATGTCATTGTATCGACTAAGTACATGTGAGTGCAGATATCAAGATTCGGTCTCAGCAGAGCAAGGTTGTATTTTCAGGAGCGTGGTTTCAAAAATATTGTAAGTGGATCGAAAACCATTTTTAGGGTTTTCAAAAATCTGAAATTATGTCTTGTGATTTTACCGTGTTCTAAAAATTGTTTAAACTTCTTACCTTCATCTGTACTTTTTGTATCATAAATTATATTTTTAAAATTAAATCAACACTTTAAATACTTTTGTATTGAGATATCCAGAAGCAATGACCTCTACAAATAGGTAAGAGAACAAATCAACAAAACCGCCGTTGTGGCTGGATGATTGAAAAATGCTGTATTGAGAAATAAACATAAGCTGAAGGAGAGAAAAGTACGAGATTGAATAATCTGCATTTGACCTATCATGACATGCGGCATTGAAACAAGGGCTGACACCGCTAGAACAAAAAGTCTCCTGATAACCAGTGAATTGAATATTCTCCGACGCATTGCGGGTACAATAATCTGAGACAGATAAAAAAACTCCGAAACAAGAAGGATCAGCAAAGTCGAACATGTTGTGCAATTGGAAGATCAAGAAGACGTTTCTGGAGAGAGCACGTGGAGAGAGCAGATTCAGAAAAATTGGTGCAATACCAGTTGGCAGCAGACCCCCTCGAAGACCAACAAAAGGATGGCGGGACAGTTGGACGTCCGCATCTCAGGAACAGTCCTAGAGTAAGCAAAAGAAGAAGTACAACATAGTTATATGAATATGTGGCTCGATGATTTTGGGGCCACATGAACTGAATTACTCTCTTATTATAGAGAAAATCAAAAAGAAGTTTCTGAGATATCTCTACATGAGGGAGTGCGAGTATTATTCTTGGCTCTACCTGACTGAGTTTCTCCGGGGTATGCTTGGCTACAACAGTTTAGAGACTAGAAGGAATGTGTATTTGACTATTTGATTTTATCGATTGTTGCGCGGTATGATCGATAATCCTAGGATTATTATGAACATTGTTTTATTTGTTCCTGATAATTACCTAAGACAGCGTCAGCATAGATTGTTTCATACTACAATGTACTGGACCAACTTGCCGATTATTATGCCTGTTGGAAGTGCTACTGGTATGCTGAACAACGTCGCTCTGGATATTGATCTGTCCCATGTATCCGAAGGGGTTTTCCGGAGCAGGATTCTCCTACTACTTTCACATGAGTCTCTTTCATGTGTTTTTTTTATTTTTTATAATATGTACATATTGAATGTATGTTCTGTTATCAATGTTATTTTTTAAATCAAGTTATTGGTTGGTTAAATTTACTGAATTGAAAAAAAAAAAAAAAAAGTAATAGCCTAAACGATCTACGAGGTAAGTGTTGATGGATGCAGAAAACAAGAAGGATCGATAAAGACATAGCTTTACCAAATAATTCAATTTTAATAATTTGTCGGCCTCGTGGTATAATGGTCAGCGCATTTGTCTCTGGTTTGATTCCCGACATAGTTGTTTTGAAAAAATTGTTTCAAAAGGTGTTTTCACACCAGAATATTTCATAGTCCCTGGGCCGGTACTTGAAGTCTTAGACTGATCATCTTACCTTCATGTTACAAAAATGAACAAGATACGCTGCAATTGGTGTACAAATGCAGTGCCCTATGCACCATTAGGTGAGGAAAGATAATTCTGATGATGAAATCAAAAATCAAAGCAGTATGCATGCATGAGTAGATGCACAAATATAGGAAACGAGGTATGTATTCTAATATGCAAATACACAGTGTCATGGCATTTCTGTCGCTTTTAGGTTAAAAAGATCAAGTTACTTATAGGATAGTTTTTTTCAAAACACTACATTTGCCCCACATGACTATTTGGGTTTTACATATAAAATTTAAAACCAGTTACATTGAGATGCATCGATCGATAATCTAAAAAAACTTACCAAAACTCGCTTAAAATCGGCCTAAAAAATATCGAAAACTTTTTTTCAAAACAAATTTCAAATTTTAATAATTTATTTTGGGTGCTATTATTTATTTTTTTAAATGAGGTCACCTTTAGGTTTAACTGTGGTGTAAGGTGTTATTTTTTTTAAACAAAGATTGTTCACGCGATTTGACGCAAATCACAAAAAACCCTAACCTAAAGAACTACGTTTCAAGCAAATGTTGAGTTTTTAAAAAACGGTCCTCAATTGCGCAGGTCCTCAATTGCGCAATTGCCATTTTTGAGTTTTTTATGTTCATTTCCCTACCCCTGGCAAAGGGATGCTGAAATAGTGTCCTTCTATAATAGTTGCACGGGATTTGGTAAACTCACCAGTGCGTGTAATTGTGTTCACTCTTCCTCATAGCGGGACCTATGTGGTAAAATAGGACGATAAAACTTACTCCTGTGCTTCAGAATAGTCTGAAAATCGACAGCAATACCCCAATGGCTTATTCTAAACGTTTATTTATTTTACTAGCGTGTAAAAAACCCAAAAAAAAACTATAATTTTTTGGATACTGCAAATTTTATTTTTTTTTGGATGGAAATTTCTGAAAGACATTATTAATTTGTAAACCTTCGTGAAAAGTTTCAAGGCTTGTCAGTACATGGTTTATCTCTTCGTTCTTATTCTCAAAGCACTCTCTTAATACCCATCCACAATCCCTCTTTCTTCTCTAACTCATATAGAGTCAATTCAGCTCGACTGTGGAATCATCTCCCATCCACCATCAATGATGTTACTCAGTATTTCTGTTTGAAGCACATCTGAAGAAACATCTCCTTTCTCTTCCTTAATCTATTCTCCTTTCATCTTTCCTCTTTTTTCGTCCTTCCCGTTAAGTAATGGTAGTGATTTAAGGTAATTTATATGCATTTACATTTTTTTCTATTTTTATATATCTTTAGTTTTTTTTTTTTTTGTATTAAATATGTTTTTTTACTTGAATTATAAAAATAAATTTTTAATTTTATTGGTTGGTTGGAAAAATTGCTGTTTGGCAATAAGCCCGCCAAAAGTTAAATAAATAAAAACAATAAAAAAATACAATCTTATACATGACGTTTTAGGTCCTAACTACTTAAAAATGTTTTTTAAGTCAAAACAATTTTTTTTCGAGCGTAGCTCGATATGTAATGTAATAATACTTTTACTATCGTAAGAAATGTCAACATAATTTTTTTTATCAGAAATTTCTTGTCTCGGGATTTTCCAGTGAGTAACACATTATAATTAAATCATGTATAATGTTTATCAATAAAATACTTAATGAATAAATAAAAATTCATCGCATCATCAAACTTGCAATATTATTTTAATCAAGCTATTTTATAATACTATAAATGCTTGTAGTCTTATTTTGTAGTCTCAACATAATACAAACAATTTTTTTTTAAATATAATAGATATTGAGTATTTGGTGTTTATTTTGTAAAAATTATGATTAATGTCCATGCTATAGTTCATAAGATTATTTTTATTTTTTACTTAAGTACCTTGAATTCCATAACTATATTAGGATAATATATCGATCTAATCTTCACATTCGTTTGAAAATGCCCTAACAAGGCGAAACAATTGTCACGAAATTTTCGATCTTTTATTCGTTAAAATAAAATAATGTGTTCAGTAGATTCAAATCAGTGTTTGATTTCTTAAAGTATAAGTTTAAATTATATAAAATATATCCTTCGTAACAAGCAAGATTGAAAAGGATGTGTTTTTATGTTAATAATCGCATCGGGTTGTGGTCCCGTGGTTGTTTTGTGAATTCATAAATTAAAGGATCGAGGTTCAAATCCCACTCTGCCGCAATTGTTTTTCCATCAGGAACAGTCACAGCATCGTTTGTCAAAACATTCAGTAACAAATTCGACATAAAGCATCAGGAAACAAAATAGCGTACTGCAGCTCAATCACAGTGGCCGCACTTGTCGGTTATTACCGACACGATACAATTTTTTTATTGATTCAAGCTCTGTGAACAGCCACGTGGGAGAGAACGCTGAGACAATACACAAACTCGGGCGCAGTTCACACGTGAGTGCTGCAAAAAGGACTACACAACGGCGTTTATAACGAGCTAGTTTATAAAAATATTTGGAGTATTTATTTTATATCAAGACGTATTTGAATGACTACTTAATGATAAAAATGTATTTTTCTGCAGAAAAGCATTGCTATTGTCACAAAGTCTTGTCCGTGCGTGTTCACACGAGGACAATTCGGCCGCTGAAAGTCGCGCGCGGTGGTGGAAGTAATCATTGCTCCGCTGAGATAGCCTGCCCGTCTACCTCGGCGGCAATGTCACGGAACAATTTTTTGTCCTGCAAATTTTTGTTTACACGTGGACAATGGTCATGTCCTGGAACAAAACAGTATTGAGCATTGATTGAGCTCCAGAAAAATAAGAGAGGAATATATCAGCTGACTGCGACCTGCCCTAATAATCTTTTTAAAAATATTATTTTCTATTCGACGAAATGTTCGGACAAATGTTCTTTAATTTTTAGGTTTAATTTTTTTTTATAAGTCTTGGGTATAAAGATATTTATGTTTTTTAGAAAAAAAAAATATTAAGCCAAATATGTTTGTAAATTTTTGTAAAAGGCAGATCTGCCGTTTATGTCAATAAAAGAAAAAAAAGAAAAAATATAAAATGAATGAGTATTTGAGTAATACGAATATTTATTTTCATATATTTTTAAAAATTCTCTTGTAATGTGTTTTCCAAATGATCAAATGAATTTTTTACGTGTTTCATAGCTATTGAAGAATGATTAAATCGAGGATTGTGCGTGATACGTGATGTTATGCATGTTTTATTTTTCAGATATGAAAATGATTATTTTTTATAATTAATTTAAAGCAATCCAATTCAGTGCCCAATGCTCTGTGAGATGCCAAATAACAAGTAATAAAAAGAAGACGAAAAATACACAACATTCTTTTTACTGCAATAAATCAACGACCGTTTCATGAAATTCGAAAAATTACTCACAAGGAAAAATTCATGCTATTCGTATATCTTTAGAAATGCAATAAATATTCGAGATATTGTCCGACATTATTGCCATAGCACAAAGCTAAAGGTCGACGTCCGTTGTATTATTTGGCATCGAGAAAAAAACTATATTTCAATTGCTTTTTCATAAGAATATTCCCCTTTGAAGAGAAACGAAGAAAAGAAGTTCTAGAAGGTGTGCGTCCCATTGAAAGGACACTCGTAGATTGGAGATCACGAAATGCGAGGAATGTAGAAAATTTTCAAGTAAGATATGAAAAAATAGATATTCTGCAGAACTCCTAGGCAGAATTTAAGCATTTTTTTGCTTTGTAAACACGTAAAAAATCTTTGGTTTTTTTCTCTGTTAGAAACAATCATATAAAATTACGTACGTTGAAATGACCATGTTGAACAAGAATGAAGCATTTTACAGTAAGTCATCAAAATCATTAGTCACAAAAACAAATAAAAACTAATTAGGATTTTAATTAGGCACCACCTTCATGAAAACGTTGACACACATTAAATACTAAAACTCTATTTAATTATTGAAATATATCTTGACATACAATAACCAGGTACGTGCCTTTAGAATTGTAATTTTATTCATTATAAATGACTTTTTTTTAAAAATAAATTTAAACAAGCTACAGATAGTGGCTTGGTGGGATTTTAGTTTTAGTAAACATATAACAAGTGAAAATTTTTTTTTATTGAAAAATGTATAATTATACTACTAATAAAAAATAAAAAATAAAAAATAAAAAAATAAAAAAATAAAAGGTCCTACTTATTTCTGTGTTTCGAGTTTGAACCTTTTAAATATTTTATTCAATTAATAATATTAAGGTTTTTCTGCCAAACAATGTAATAAACATAACGGCAAACATAAAAACTATTACATTTATTGACATCAAATGTTACGATGATTAATTTATCCTTAAGAACTCTCCATTTACCTACCCAGAAACCCTGTAATGACGCGTACTAGCTTAAACGCAATCGGCGTGAAATCATCCCCACGTTGTAAAGAAAGACTCGTGACTTTTGCGTCATTTCCTAGGGATTAGTGGGGTATTTGATTGCCAGGAGACTAATTAATTATTAACCGAGCCTTCTTAGTAATGGGACACATTTTTCTAGCCATGCTTTATCGAAATACTTCCAAAATAAGTCGACATAATCTCTTAAGATGATGGAAGCCCACTTACACTGAGAGCCTTCATATTTTTCTCTGCGAAATATGGTTAAGTAATAATAGATTGTATGGAAGAAAGTGGATAATTTTATTTAATTTTTATATTATTTGCACATTTAAAATATATATGTATATATATGGAGACAAAGTTTACAGGTGGTTACAATCATTATCATTATTCCCTTCCCAGGCCTAATATATCGTGCCTAATATATCATAGGGAACTGCATCGAAACACCAATTAATGCGTAATTCCATTTTTTTTATGGCATTGTACCTTTATTTATTTACTGCTATGTACATTCTGCAGTCTAATTCTATGGGGCATATTAAAAACTGCAATATGCTTTGTCAGAAAACTAAATTAAAATATGGCGGGGGGTTATGAGAAAAAAACACATTTGCCAAACTCAGTATGTACTACAATTTTATTATTTGATTTCAAAAAGGTTTTTTGTTTTCTTTTATTTTTATAGTAGATTAATATAACTTTTAAAAAACATAAAGGTAAAATTTACAGGAATATGTTTTCATATTTTAAAGAAATAAAAATTAATTTAAGTCAAAATCTATGCTATGCATATACGTAATTTATAATCTCCTGGTAGTTATTTATTTCAGTTGAGTAATCAAAATTGTGTTATCCTTTTGTCAAATCCTTAGCATTTGATAAGACAGCAATTGCTGGACCGGCTTTGATTACCCCGTCCCGAATATTCTGACCAACGCGTTCCTGGAAATGCATATGTCCTTAATTAGAATCGGAGGAATTGAACAATAATTACATCTTAATTTACTATAGTAAAATGAATGAACAGGAATTTATTTTCACTGATACTACCTATTTGATAATTTAGTAGCAAGATTCAATCAATGAACAGGAATTTGTTTTCACTGATACTACCTATTTGATAATTTAGTAGTAAGATTCAATCAAACAGTTCAGTGATATAAGAAGAAATTTTTATTAGCCTATATTAATAAATGAGGCCATCAGTATTAAAGATAGCCAAACGCTTAAAATAGTTAATGATTATGATAAAATTATAATTATGATAAAATTATAAATAAATGTTTCAATGAAACTTCTTGGTTTAGTTTTACGTTTTATTATTTTGACCAACGAGCGGTTTGCCTAAGTAGGCATCTTCAAGACTGGTGAATTTTGTACAACGTTTACAGCGTTTATACTATTCTTAACATATTTTGAAGACAAGATCAAATAAGTATTTTAAATTTTACTTTAAATATTTACTTGATCTTATCTCCAAAATATGTTAACAATAGTATAAAAACTGTAAACATTGAAACAATTCACCAGTCTTGAAGATGCCTTTAAGATTAAAAAGATGGCATTAACTATAGAGTTTTATCAAGAAATATCAACAAAAAACATCAATATTGCTCAAAATAGGATCAAAAGCGGTCAATTATGTATTAAATACGTAAATGGATCATGAAGATCATTCTCAAAAAACCCTTGAGGTATTCAACGGAAGATCTATTTGCTGAGTTAAAGATATTGGATGTAAAACAATTGTTTGTGAGGTGCGTAGGCACCTCACAAATAACAACAATAAAAAAATAAAATGTCTAACACTGCGTTAATACAGGGTTTTTTTCAATTCGGCTAATTTTATTTATTGCACTCTGTCGTTGTATACTTAAAATATAAATATATATATTTAAACAATATTACTTTTAAAGCCGTGCATAATTAAGTAAAATAAAATGAAACATTGATATAAACTTACAATCCTTTTAAATATCTTCCATTTCGGCTCTGGTACTGGCGAACTAGTTACTTGTGATATCACCAACATTGCGATAATGAATATCGATATAAAGTTAGCGAAGAACTTCATGCTAATTGTTTTTTGCGCTTGTATCTAAATATAGAAAACGAAGTAATCAAACAGCTCTCTGAGGTTATCTCTTATGATTGCCCGAACAACTGCGGTATCCAGAGTCGGGATGAGGAGCTTATATATGGAAAAATTACAGTCCTTACTGTAGTTGACCGCTGAGGGGAAGAACCAAAACCTTCCGTCGGGGAAGTCCAGTAAGGAAAGATTATTTAGTCAGACTAGGCGCGAGCCGGTTTGACCGCATACATTGAAATAATTAATTATGATTTCAAGGAAATATGCGGTGCACTAGTAACTCGGTTCTTTTGTTAAATATAAATCAGTGGGTGGTGTTAATAAAGTTGACGGGGATTTCAAGTTTCCAACAATATGTTTATGAATAGGTCATTAACTGATTTTATCAATCGATTAACTTGATTCAACTTTAATTATTGAACTTTTATTTCTCCAAAAATACATGTGAATTGCTGTTTTTTTGCAAACGTAAATGGTATCCAATCCCTTTATTTATTTAAGAATATATTGTATTCTACAAAATTTCAGATTTAAAACTGAAATATTTACCAAAAAAATTATTTCAACATAACAATTTTGAATTATCAATTTAAAAATATTTTAAAACTACAGATTGTCTTGATAAATCTTGATATTTCTTTCTAAATTGTCTTTATTTTATTAGTCCTGTCCTTATATTTGTAAAAATAGTTATTTATCAGATTGCCTGTTTTTTGACATGAAGAACGTTAGTAGTAGTTTTTTTATTTACATGGAAATATAAAAACAAAAATACACTTCAGAAAAATACATCTTAAAATTAAGCGTGGGCCATTCCTTTTTTTAATTATTAAATAGTTTATAGCACATATATATGGTATGACATGACCATGAAATGAAAAGAAAAATAAAATAAAAGAAAAGAATTTTAAAAGAAAAACCAAATTAACATACGCTGATTACGAAAATATGATTTATTTGCAGTATGCATTTTTTTAAGAATGTGTTTATATACAGTAAGTAAGAAATTCCACAGTTAAATTATTTTATTTGATATTTTTACAGCTATTACAATATTAAATTACAATACTAGAGCTAATTAAAAAAAATCACTCTAAATCTAATAATACATAATATATAAGAAAAGAGTTTACGTAATTGTATGTGTCTGACGTTTGTATTCATGTGTGTGAATGTGAATGTGTGTATGCGTGAATGAATGAGGGAGAGGGTGCGTGTGTGTGGATGCGTAGGAATAAAAAAAAACTCGTACTTATATTTAATGGGTACAGGAAAGATCTTGGTAAGAAGTGTGATTATTAAAAAAAAATAGTTTATACCTACTTTCGAAACCTTTTTTAAAAATTTAAGTCAAGAAATGTTATGAATTGTATTTTTTTTAATGTATGGTAAATTTCAAAACCTTGTTCTGAGAAAAAATCATTTTATTTCAAAATTTAATTGATACACACTGAATAAATAATGAAAAATGTGAATAATGGATAATTAAAAACTACTCATTTTTATTTCCTGATAACGATCCTGATATTTGGCAACCTGGATAACTGAAGTTTGGACAAATGGAGTTCTAATGTAATTCTTTTAACCGTGAAGCATCAACATTAGATGCGTAATGCATCATTTTCATCATTAGTCTCCTTTCTGCAACCAGTGGTGCTAAGGGCACTGTATAAATGAACCAAACGCAGTGTATTTCGATCGCATATATGTTACATGAACGCTACATGATAAGTCTTACGCTCCTAATCAATATTACTATATCGTAAGAAATATTGCAGTACAAAACTTTGAAATCAATACGGCGGACTTATCTCCTGAGTAATAATAGTGAGGTATTTTGTTAAACTGTAGTAAAAAAACCTTTTTTTTTTTTCTTTTTTTAATTTAATTTTAAATGTGATAAAAAACAGAAAATTTTTGAAGCCTGTAAAATTGTATACTCAGTACCTGAAATATTTTTTATCTGGGTCTTATAACTCCTATAGCTTTTACTACGACGTCAATCGCAGGGCCAATTTCAATTATTGCTTTAACAATGCGTTGTCCCAATTGTTCCTGAAAAATAGAAAAAAAATAAAATCGTGGTGTGTTAATATTGGGAGGTATAAATATTTCTTAATATTCGTAATAGCACTTGTCTAATGGAAAAATATTTTTAATGTGTAATCATCGCTCCACCATAAATTTAATTTTTTAATTTTCTTCTTTGTAATGATGTAATCATTCAATTGTATTTTATTGTATTAATTTATAACTACAAAAAAATGGCAAAAAATACATTTCTGATATTTTTGAACAAATGGAATTTTAAACCAAAAAAATAGAATGAATTGTCTATCTATTTGAGTTTCAATACAAAAATACAACTAGCAACATGTGTAAAAAAATAGTTAAGAGAATCGGCCCAGCCAGAGAAATTTTATAAATAGGTATGAACATAATTTGTCTGTCACTCTCTCCCAGATGCCTTCCCGATATTGTGCAAAAAAGACAACAGCAAGTCGGACTGTTAATGCCTGACTAAAATTGAGGTTTCACTATCCTGCTTGCCCCGCGCTAAACCCTAACCAATTTTTTTTAAAGCGAGTATCAGAATGAAATTTTCTGTTTCAGTACTTTTTCCTTTTTAAAAAATTATTTAGTATTTTTATCCGCACGTCCGAAGACGGCTGATAAAATTGGGCTTTTTTATGAGTTTTTGGACCGTCCTAGCTTCTATGGGAGGAATTGTTTCTTATAAATTGGCCTGTAATTGGCTTATTTGTTATTTGTTTTGTTATATAAATATGATATCATTATAGCTGTTGGTTATCCAAATAAATAAAAAAATAAAAATAAAATAAAATAAAAAACAATTCATCCAAAAAAGAAAACATCGAACACGTCAATAGTAAATATCTATTGTTTGTAAAAAAAATATTATTGCTCTAGTGCCATATTCTAGGGAAATAATACGGGAATACGTTTATATGGAGAAAGGTAAGACTGCGTTTCGTTTTAATATTGATACTAATCTTCAATGAGAAAAGACAAATAAAAACAAAGAAAACGAGTACCGATTAACGAAGAAAAAGGTTGCTGTTTTCTCGGTCGATCTTCTTAATTTTATTACTGACGTGGGTAAAATTTTACCAGGATGTGATGTGAAACAAGTTTATAGCATTTTTCATGTAACGTAAAGTTTGAAAAAAATAACGCTTATGTATGAAAAACATATTATAAAAATACATAAAACAATATTTACTTACAACTTCCCCCCAAAACTTCGACTTTGGTTCGGGTATTGGAGAACTATTCACCAGTGATGTTAAAAATATAATTAAGAAGAAAACAGAAAAAATCTGAACAAAGTACTGCATGTTTTCTTATTGAAAGAAGAATTGTAATGGAGGAAACACTCTCACAATATATTTATGAAACTGTTATGGACCAAACTAAACAGCGTTTCTTTTTTATACGAGTATGCAGTGGAATAATAATAATTAGTTTGCTTTTATCAGCATAAAGTCTTATCTTCATTAGAAAAAAGTTTTTCTTTTGTACGACATAAATTTTTATTTCTAATGCGCACGTTTCATAATTAAAAAAAATGGAGAATTCCGTCAATGCATTTTTTTATAGCCATTGTAATTTTTATTTATTTTTATCGATTTACCCCTTAATAATAAAAAATCATCTTAAAGAATAAACAGGAATTCATGGTAAAAATGAAACAATGTTTTAAATTATGTTAACGGGGAGTAGACGAACTGTGAAGGAATACCTAGTCCCGGGGAGGATAATTTAAATAGTGGACTGTATTGTTGGGGTAGGAAGGTTACTCAACTCCGCTAACCTGCTGATGTTGAGGAGCGCTGTGATGCTGGAACCTGGTGGAGAAGCCGTCGGTCTCGCGATGCTAGCACAGCTTGTGTGGAGATGGCGGTCGAGTGGACGCTGGCACGGTTATGTTGTTTGTTGGGGGCACTTTATTTGTAGGACGTTATCTGTGTACTGACGATACATCATTTTTCCGGCACTCGCGCGTAAAATAATTGTTACGTGGAGTGCGCTAGGAAATGGAAGAATGAGTAACTAGATATTGATTTGTTTGAAAGTTGGTCCAAACAGTTGTTAGAAAGAAGTTTAGGATTGGATATTCCTGGGATTAGAAATGGAAACTCTAATGATTTTTTAATTTTTTGCTGGTTAAGTGGCCATTTTACATATTGTGTAACATTTATCATTCAGTCTTTAAATATCCACATTTTATTAACTCTCAGTAAAAGAGCTGAAACTGAAGAGAAAATCAGTTTTCCCTCTCTGTTGTAACAATTTTGCATCTGAATAACTCCGTTAAGAGAAAATACAGCCTGTCTATAAACATTTGGACGTACTCAAAATATTGTTTCATGTTTTTTTTTGTCTTTCTTAGTTCTTTTTATATTTGAGTGCTACGTGATATCTAAAAATGATGTTTTTATTATATCGTAATTCTACATTTGTACTATATTATTAAAGCCCAGAGTTTAAAAATGTTTCACATTTTTCGCCTACGGTGATAGTTTCGGAGATATAAGTAAAAAATCTTCAAAAGCGACCTTTCAACCCTCCCCCACCTTTAGGGGACCCCCCCTAGGGGACTTTTAGTGTGTTATGCAGTAGATACCAACAAACAAGCATGCCAAGTTTCAAAACTCCTGGATTTTTTCCCTCAATCAACTTCTTTTAGTCTTATTTGCCTGGGCTATTATAGTACATAATTCGTCCTAACTCAATACGAGACTTTAGTTTGATGGAGTTTTTTATAAGAAAATGATTTGGCTATTCGATCTATCATTCTTAAGACAAAACTTTACCAGAAAGTCAACCGATGTTGTATACAATGAAGGACGCCTGCTTTGACTAAATTCATAAGGATTATAAACATTATGTAGACGTGGAAATCACAAACATTAAGCAGGAATGGTGAATGTCACGCGGTGTGTAAAGTGATCACATAAATCAACCAGTGGCAGGTCATAAGATCCACCTTGTCCAATAATTCATTCATCTCATTTGAGACATCCTTAAAAAGTTATTATTATGGGTAGCTTTAAATGAAAGCATGACATGGTTAAAAGCTTAAGTTTTTTATGAACCATACCATTCGACTTTTAAAATATTGATTTATTTTATAAATATTTTTAAAGAAATTTAAATAATAAAAAAACATGTCAATATAAGAAAGACCGGATCTTGTCTTGAGGAAGTTTTTTTTTTTTTTGTCCTAGCTTTAATTTTATTTAATTTTATTTTATTTTATTAGTGCCTGTATTTATTAAAAGAAATTGTATTTACCATTGTTAGAATGGACTGCATAAGTTCGTCAAATAAATAAATAAATTATCAGCAATGTTTGGAGTCTGTTTAAACGTTTGAAAACATGAACCAGAACAAACCCCTTAGGGACCTGTTACTATTTACATATTTCAACAGAAATGAAGAGCATTTTTGGTAAGGTAAAATAGAAGTCTAGGTATCTACAGGGCTTATGACCTTTCATAAACTGGTTTAAATGGGGAGTTGTTAATAAATCCTAGTCCAAGAAGTATGAAAATTAAACAACATTTTTAGTTGTTGCCTCGTATGTAGGAGAAATAATTCAATCGAATGAATTTCACCCGTATCAATAAAGGTTTCAGCTCTTTAACTTCACAAACATTAACAGATTGAAGAATTGAAGAAATGTAGATGTACAAATATAAGCGGAATGGTCAATGTTACTCAGTGTGGTAAGTGGCCACTTTAACCAGCCAAAGACAGGTCATAGATGCCCTGTAGATGTCTAAGCTTCTATATTCCTATTTCTGAATCTCTGTTGTAATGTGTCAGTATCAGTGTTAGTCTACTATTACGAGCATTTTGAAGCGCTGTGAACGCTAGGCTCACGTGATACTAGCTATGGCAGTGCCCCAAGCGGCGAAGAAGGGAAGTTAAAAAGAAGGTCACGTGGTAGACAGACTGACCGACAGCATGGCGAATATAGTATTGCGCAAGATCAAAGTAATACCGTTGAAATACTGAAGGTTTTAATTTTAATTAAATACTCAAATATACATCTATTTTGACGTTCTTATAATGTAAAGTAAAATATTCGAAATTACTTTAAAAATATATAAATGCAAAAAATACACGGTACGCGGAAAACGAACACTTGAACCATCCAATGACAGGTCAGTTAGGTAAATGCCTAGACTCAATATATCATTCTCCGATAATTTCGATATCTCAACCGACATATCGCACCTGTAGGACGAAAACGACTCAACTCAAAAAATCAACTTTTTGGAAACTGCAAAGAAAGAATGTAATTTATTACATCTTCGCATTTTTCGTCGAATGGTTCGTGTTTTTTGAAGTAAGCACCAAATTTTGAGTTAGAAACTATACCGAAGGCATTCAGCTATAAATTCATGAAAAAAAGCTTAATAAAAATAAATTATTATAAGTTTCAACAAGACATTTATTTAATGAGCCATTATTAGATTAAAAAAAACAACAAACAAATGCACTTTGATAAACAAGATTATTATACATATTTTTTATTGGGTCAGATCATATCACCAAACAAATGTTTTTCTTTATTCGCAAAACGACATAAACTTAAAAAGGTCACTAAGATCATCGATAAGTCGGAACGAAACAATCACAAAGCTAAATTGAACGTTTTAATATTTTAAACAAAAAAGAAAATTTGTCATTTGTATCGGAATAAAATCGAGTCAACCGGCTTTTAGTCATTATATATTTATCTGCGTTGCGTCCTTCACACAGCAATATAAACACAACATTAATAACCTCAATTCTCTGAGTAACAAAGAGACCGATGTAACGGTTTTGACCTATTTCCACTCAAATGTTGCATTTTTTTTAATGCAGAAAGATGAACAATGTTCATTGAAGTCGTTTTATTATCTTAACTCATTTTAAGGTATTTCGAGTTTAGTTGTTTTTGTTCTAAAGGTACGATAGATCTTCGGTAGGGATATCGGAATCAGAATATAGAAAAGTTATTTTCCTCGTCTCAGTTGCAATATCGGTCTCTTTAGATGACTTACTAAGAGGTTTATGTTAAAGTAAAAGTCTACAACCATTTGGACATATTAAAAATATTTTCATCATCCAAAATTATCATTTGTTTTCACGGTTCTGTAAAATAATGCTAAGAATTTTAAAAAGTAAAGACGCAAACAGAAAAACATAAACTCCCTTTGTAAGATATTTGTGATTTAAAAAAATTATGTTTTAGTAAAATAATTAAATAAAATTTTCTTAAATCTAAAAAAAAAGTATGGAGCATATAAAGGAAAATTGAAATAATGTAACATCTGAATGTGAAGTAAATAATAAAGCAGATCGATTGTGATAAAAGTAATTGGCAATATCATGCCTAACAAAAAATAACATTTAAGAATATTAACAAATAATGGTACACACAACCCTTGTGTGAACTTCAGAAACATAGAGATGAAACGTACAAAGTTGCTCAAATAATTCAATCAGATGAAGAAGGAAACATGAAAAAATTTCGGAACGCAGTGCCTTTGAATTTTATAGCATACTAGCTGACATGACAGACGTTGTCCTGCCCGAACGTTGGCTTGCCTGCTATTAGCTTGGAAAAAGACTTTTCATTCATAAGTAGATACCTAGGTACTTCTAAATGATTGAATTCCTAAACTAAAAATTATTAATATTCGAATATTGAATTTAAGTTGGTACCTAGGTACTTACATGTTTAGATTTGAATTCCAAAATTTAAAATAATTCATTTTCAAATATAGAATTATTTTTGCAAATGTTGAACTCGGCTATTCTCACCAACAGGAGAGCACTTTATTCATGAATGCTATTTTCAAAAATGTATTTAATGTCAGTTTATATTATTTTAGTGTGACCAAAAATCCAGAAAAAATAAATAAATGGGAAGAAATTAAAAAGAATGTAAGGAAAAAATTTAATTGGGATCCATAAAAAGCGAAAGTTGTTTGTAAACATTAAAAAACATTTTTTTTAAACACAAAAAAACAACATCATTCCATTTTTTTTGTATATGCATTCGCATCGAATGCAACCCTGGTAGGTCGATGAAAAAAAGATTTATACATCTAAATTTAAATATCTACGAAAACGCACAGCGTAAAGATCTACATTTCACTGAAAACCGCTCGTTAATCGATTAAGCCGTTTAGGAGAAGTTCAGCGACATCACATTTACAGAAGAATTATTTACATAAAGACAATAATGTTGTCATTGAAGTCATTTTTTATTTATGTATTTTGTTATTGTATAATTTCTTTAAAATATATATGTATTTCAAGTAATTAATAATGTGTACAGTACGAGTATATTAATATTTCATACTCGATTTTTGTTTTAATATTTTTATTTTTAAGCACTCTTTATACCACATATATGTAAATGGCAGAAATGCCGTATATAAATAAATAAATAATGATTCAAAGCTGTTTAATTGTACAAATTTGTACAACTATCAAAAAAATTACATTACATTACAAAGCAACAGTCAATTTTTTAAATTAATTTTGCTTATAGTGAATAATCTTAAAATAAAAATAAAAAGACTGATCATCTCGTTTTAAAGTCTGTACGTAATGAATTTTCGAGACACGAAATCGAGAGCTTTAATTCAGTGTCCAATGCACCATTTAATGCTGGCGAGGGGATGGCGATGTCGATGGAAAAAAAATATAACTAAAATGATTTTTTAAATCTTCTTTGTGGCGAAAACGACCAATCGAAATGCATTTCGTGTTATTTGTCAACCTAAATTACCTCGATGCAACGCAATGGTTGAAATCTCCATAGATTCCGATTTGAATTGTCAATCCTACAACTGTCCACAGGATTGGCAGCAAAGCGCAGTATGCAAATAATGTAATCTAAATTCATAGCTATTCCACGTCCCGGTGCTAGGTACGTGATCTGCGGGATTCTGCTCCAAAGGTAAATATTTACCATTGGTAGATTTCACCCACGTAGTGTAAAATAATAGTAAAAAAAACTGTTGCTAATTTTTTTGTCAATAACATTTTAAAAAACATCATTCTGAGTTGCTATATTTAAAGGATTGTAAACAAAAAACTAGTTTCACCAAGAAAAAGATCATTAATATTAACATATTACAACAGAGGGAAAGAACATTTCAGAGAAAGTGAGAAAATAAATACAAAAACTAGATTTATTTTTATGGAGGCAATGTGCTTAGGGCTAAATGCTGCTATATGTTAATAGGTCAGCATCTAGCCACATATCTCTGCATCTAGCCAGACGTTAGATTTTAATTCGTCTTTAATATTGACTTATTTCCCTTTCGTACTTTAAACAGGCTTTTTTTTAAAAAAGTGTCCTCAGAACTATTAAAAAAATCATAATTCAAGCAAAATTGCTGGATGGAAAAAAAAATTGGTCACTTTTGATGAGTAGATTTGTGTACCGTGGGGAATTTGAGCCTTCGATACACACTGACGTACCTACCTAAAAACTTGAAGATAAAGGGTCAGTAGTGTATCTTCGCGATCGCTCCGGAAAATGTATCTTCAACTATGACGTCATAATGAAGGTATGTCACTTTAGCGCGTGGATATGTGTACCGTGGCGTACGCATCCCCTTGGTACATATTGATTTACCTATCCAAAACATAAAAGTTAAGGGTTAGTAGTGTATCATCGTAATCGTTTGGGAGAATTTATATTTAACTGTACCGTCACGGTGAAGGTATGAGGTACTTAACTTCCATTGTAATCGTGGCCTTAGACCCCAATTGGATTACAATGGGAAGTTAACCTTTATCTTTAATTTTATCTACAAAGTAAAATTAAGCTTTCTATTTGAAAAATAGAACACGTTTTTTTCTGAACACGTTCAATTACCGGTTACTGATACTGTTATACGAAAGTATTTTGAATTTTCTTACAAATATACACATTTTCGTACATAAATATCGATATTAGTTTATACCGTCTCAGTAGATTATACCGATGAAGATAGGCATTTATAATTGCGGCCTTGGTATCGTTACGAACGATTAACGGTTCGTAGCATTTACGAAAGTTGGGTAGATTAATTTAAAAAATGACCATTAACAGATTAAAAATTAAAATCATTAATAAAATCTCTATTTTTTTTAAATAATGATTTGTATACCGTAGGTATATTTCAAGTTTGAACAGGAGTGAATCGATGTATTTATTTATTTACGGATGTTGTCCATTTATACGATTCACACAGATAAATATTACAAAATAAGATCAGTTAAAATCATTTAAAAATAATAAAAGAAGCATTGACAAACATAAGGAACATCGAGACAAGATTTGAATTATATATTTAGTGGTCGTTTAAATCGTTGTAAACTTAAACCAAAAACGTCCAAAAGTTGTCTTGAGTAAACAATATGACTAAGACATTGAATAATTAAGGCCATAGTTTGTTAAATACTGATCGATGAACAGTATTTGATTGATTCTCAAACTACAAGTCAGAATATAGAATTTTACCTGTCCCATTAATGATGGCACATCGATTTAACCATTTAGTATGCCTAACATAAATATACAGGTTATATTAGTTCTATGTTTTTGTAGACTATAAATAATATTGTACGTTGACTCTATATCAGTATATGACTAGTATTGTATCGCGTCACCATCGTTATAAATGTAAAAATTGTCAGACCATATTGCCGATTGATCAAAGCAGCCAATAGTAGAAGTAAAAGGAACGTAGCGAATATGAACAAATAGAGTTAGGGGAGGATCCCATTAAGGTGAAATATTTCCCTGCTAAAAGCTATCTCTGAAAGAGCGATACGGATATTCCCAAATATTATCACTCGCGAATACAAACAAAATGTAACTACCTAACTAGCTCGTGTATAGTATTATACATGGATTGATTGTTGGAATTCAATCATCTGAACGTTTTACTTTTATATCTGTATCAATCTTTGCTTATGTGGGTGAGATTCATCTGCCTGAATTGTTTCACCCACTCTATATAGGCAACGCCTGAAAATACTTATTAATTTTTATACTTCTTTTTATGCCTTGAGGCTAAATTTTATTCCCTAGAAATGTATTAAGATTGAAATGTACTGCAACACAGAGGGAATACACTTTTGAGAAGGAAATAAGGAAGTCTAGATATTTTCGGGGTTGTTATTTTTAATATAATATACAAATGTAAATTTTTAATTTTTTAGGAAAGTTTAACACTTTTTTGCATTTTTATATATAGATACATATTATAATTTTATATTTAACCTTTTTACCTCTCTAATGGAGCAAGATGCTTATACAGGGAGTTCGTTTTACAATTATTTAAATTTCTCGCTTTTTTGTGATCTTTAAATAAATAAATTGATCAATCATGGAAATATCCCTTTTTTCTGATTTTCAAAGTAATAAAGGTCTATGAAGTACTGTCCAGTAGAAAAAAGGTGAAATTTTTGTTTTAATTTGTAATTTTGAATTATCGCAAAAGCGGTAATTCCATTGGCCACGCCCTCAATACGCAACGATTCATGTTTATCTGTTCCTGATCATTAAAATTTTTGTAGAACATTGTCACAAATCTTGACGTAATAGCTTTGAAGGCAAAACATGTCGCGTTTTTCTAGTGGCGAATTTAAAAATAAACTTTGTTATATTTATACATGGAGACAGTTCTCCACAATATTCGCATTGATTTTTAAAATAAATTAATTATTCTTAATCCATTTCGTATATTTATATCGGTATTCGTAGCATGTGATATTTCCCTATTAGGATAGAGTGGGTATAATATGATTATTTAATTTGGATTTGAATAAATTTATATTTTCAATACTTATTATTTTTAACGATAGTATATTTCAATCGGGTAGTGGCTCCGCGGCTAGTGTCTCGGACTCAAGGGTCAAAAGTCTGTGGTTTAAATCCTACACTACCCCAACTTGATTCCCATTTTCTAATAGTGAGTTATTTATCACTCGTTAAAAATGTCACTGAAAATTAAGTATGTAGGCAGATATTTATTTTTATTTAATAAGACAAAAAAAGTAGGACTAGTGATTTAACATAAATCAGAAGTAAATCTTTTTATTTTTCGTAAATTTAGTAAAATAGTGATTTTTTTCTTTTAAAAAAATTGTACTGGTATTAAATATTTGTGTTTGAAAGTTTATTCTTCTATATATTCACAATCTTTTAAATGATTTTTCAATTATTACATCATTTTAGGAATGTTTTTTTGGGAAATTAACAAAGATTTTGTATCATACTCCCCATCCCACAATTCCATACCTTAGAATCGATTGTTTTATGGCAAAAAACACTTGGCTTGTGAAATGTTTATTTTTTTATCGAGTGTAAAATGATTAAAAATAAGTAAATAGATGCTAGAAAATTAGACCCATCGAGCCTTGTAATGTGTATAACTGTATTTCACCCAAACAAAAGACATGCAATTAGAAATATGACATGCCTTTAAAATTAAAAAAACACCTGCTTGAATGACATTTATCTTTTTGGTGGAGACTATAGGCAGTGTTTGGTTTAAAATTATACTTTTATTTTATAATGGATAACTGCGCGACCTGGGTATTGTTTTTGATCAAAAATTATCCTTTATTAGGCGCATAAATAATATTACTAGTAAATCTCTAAAAATGTTAAGCTTTATGTTACGTGTGACTAAGTAATTCAAAAACATGGGCACTTTGAAGTTGATGTATACTTCATTAGTGAGAAGCCAATTAGAGTTTAACTCTACAATATGGACTCCTTACTACAACTGTCACTAAAATTTTCTTGAAAGAGTCCGAAAAAAATTCTTACGGTACATAAATTTTAAACTTAAAATCAGTCATGAATTTTTAAATTACGATTTTTTACTAAAAACATTAAATTTGTTAAATCTTAACAATAAAAGTAAAATTATAGACCTTTTAAATTTATTCAAAATTGTTAATTCAATGTGAGATTGCCCTGAACTATTATCTCTCATCAACTTCAAGGTGCCTGGAAGAATGACTAGACAGGTGCCACCGTTTTGTACCAACAATTCACGGACAGTGAATTCGTATTTCATGAACTCGGCAATAGTTATTCCCACGTATCTGATATATTTAGTGTAGGGTATTGTTCCTATAGAACAAACCTTTTGAACTTTTTCCAAGATGGTGAATGGTAATTATATTTTTTTATTCGTGTATTTTATTATATATACAGTTTTTTGTTCACTTTACCCAGCTGTATTTTTTTTTTTTTTTTTTTTTTTTAAAAATAAAAGAAATATTTGCGTTCTTATGATTTACCCAAATATTTAATTTTGAGGGCCATTTTCAACGAGTTGTAAATAACTCACTATTAGAAAATGGAATCAAGTTGGGGTAGAGTGGGATTCGAACCACAGACCTTTGGTCCGTGAGTCCGAGACACTAGCCACAGGACCACAACCCGATCAACCAATAATGAACCAATACTTCTGATTTTCTTGTTGTATTACTGTAGAATGTTTTTTTTTATTTAAACTTTCTACTGAATATTCTGTATAATTTTTAGGTTATTTTTTAAAAATTAATCTTGAGTATAAGGAAATTTATGTTTTAAAAAATATATATATATACTTAGCCAAATATGCTGGTATTATAAATGTTTGTAAAGGGCAGATTTGCCATTTATGTAAATAAAATAAATAAATAACTTAATTTATATCACATAAATGTGCACCAAAAATGTATTTGAAGTTGCTCCGTTACATTATTACATCAACTCCAATTTTCTTCAGTGCCTTATTGTATTTGCAGCCATATTGCCAACTTCAAAGTATACAAAGTGATGCCAAATCATATTTGGACCCGTTGAAGTAAAAAAATCCGTCGATAATAGCGGAACTGCGTAAGAATACCGCCTACCTTTATAGTTTGCATCAGTCGGTAATGCAGTTGTAGGGAAATGTGAATATTACAGAACATGGAACCCAAATGTCAGGGGAAATAACCGTATCTTTCTAAAATAAGGCGAATTTAATATCTATAGTTATATCGGAGCCAAGTTGGAAAAAGAAGGTTGGAAAAACGATGATGACAGTAGGCTGAATGCTGTCGAAATCCGATCTCTCAGGCGAATGTTAAGTAAAACTATGTACGAAAGGTTCACAAATGTCGAGATCCGTGCATTATGTAAGGCTCACATAAGAATTATCGACAAATCAAGAAAGGAGACTTGTGTTCAAAGACAGCGAAATAACGGCTAAAAATATTTACGATTCGAATGTTGATGGATGCAAAAATCGAAGAAGACCGAGAAAAACATGGCCCGACCAAATCAAACAAAAACTTAAAGGACTTTTCAAAAGTTGGGATAGTCGATGCGCGTGCATAAGTAAATGAATAAATGAAGAGGAAGCGACATTTGTATGCAAATACAGAGTTAAATGGCGTTCAACCGTCTCTGCCTACCCTTACAAATTAAAAATAAATTAACCTCGTATTGGCAGACATACTATGTCTACTTAGTTAACTTTATCTCTACCTGATTTCATTCCACTCACCTTACCTGCATCTGATTGTGCATAGGGCACTGCATTTGTACACAAAATTCAACGTATCTCGATTATTTGTAACATGAATGTAAATGATCAGTCTTTACTTCGGGTCTCAGTCCAGGGACGATGAAATGTTCTAGTGTACTTTTTAAAACTGCTTTTGAAACAAAAAAATCGTATAAATCTTCCTTGGAGCCGAACCGTGAACCTTAAGCGTGGTAGACAAACGCGCTATCATTTCTCTGCGAGGCGGACATATTCCCAATTTTATTTAATTAAAATGGCAAAATGATGCAAAATCTGTTTCACCACGCAAAAAAAAACATTTATCAATATTATTATTGTTCTTTCACTCAGAGGGTTTCCAAGCCCATCCATCGTACAAATGGTTCTTTTTTGTACGATTTCTTCCAGTATCTTCAAGCATTATTTTTCATTTGGTGATCCGGGCGCCTTTGGTTTTACAGTAATTTTTCCCACGTAAGCCCAAACTGTAAGAACTGATAGTAAAATAAACGTTCAAATCGAAAGAAAGAATTGGCCACTTCTAATGTCTTCTAATAATATGTAAACCATTTTACTAAAACGATTTATATGAAAACTTATTGTAATGTACAAATAAAGCAGAGAGTATTAAAAATTTGAAAGGACTGTGTGAATACTGTGATTAAATTTTAATATAATACAACTGTTATGGAATAATTATAATGACAACAGAGATGAAGAACATTTAGGGAGAAGGTAATATAGAAGTCTAGGCATCTACAGGGCTTATGACCTGTCAATGGCTGGTTTAAGTGGCCACTTTACACACTGAAATAATATTTTCAGGCGTTGCCTAGTATGTAGGTGAAATAATTCAATTAGATGAATCTCACCCGCATAAATAAAGGTTTCAGCTCTTTAACTTCACAAACATCAACAGATGAAAGAATTGAAGGAATATAGATGTTCAAACATAGGCAGAATGTTGAATGTTACACAGTGTGTAAAGTGGCCACTTAAACCAGCCATTGACAGGTCATAAGCCCTGTAGATGCCTAGACTTCTATATTACCTTCTCTTAAATGTTCTTCATCTCTGTTGTAATATGTTAATATAAACAGCTCCCCAGGGAGTTGAATCCAGTCCTTGTCTACAAAAATTTGGACAAACTCAAAATATTGTTTATTAATTAATAACGTATTTTCCTATACCTGCATTTATAGGTAATTTTTTTCATAATATAATTACCAATAATTTTTTATGGAAAATCATTAATATATTTATTATGAATTTATTATAAGAGGTAAATTAGCCACCTACACACCACGACTCCATTACTCCATCATGAGTCATTAGCATACTATTTATCCATTTAGTTCTGTTATATTATTATGACCGATATAAAATAGATGTAGCATAAAAACAAACGTAGTATAGATCGGAATGTTATATTATAGATTTATTCTACGGACTAAGTAATGAATTAAATCAATGAATAATGTAAAAAACAGTACCCAAAAAAATAGTCACCTATGACAAAAAAAATATTAACAGTAAATATAAACTTAAGCGTACATAAAATAACTTAAAACGTAATAAAATTATTAATTCCCATAACTTTCATAAATAATTAACATTGTTTATCTTTTTATTATTCGCGTATAAATTATTTAACAAACAATACAATTATTGACATCTAGCGACCAACGCTTTAAGTTCAAATATTTATCTGTGACCCAAACCTTTTGAATCGTCTACTTCAGATTCTTATCAATTTTTAAAGCCTTCCTACCTACCAAAGTATGTACTTTTATAGATTTTTGTTTTTTATTCTCATTTTTTTTTATAGATGTTATTCAATATTTAACAATTTTTTTCACAAACATATAAACTTAATAGGCGTAAGTATAGCCTGTGAGCTCGCCAATACATGACGGATGACATTAACATAACCATAGAAAAACATAGCAGTTGAGCTCTCAGAAGTAAAGCAACGTGAATGCAGCAATGCTTGAACTACATGTCAATAATATTCTAATAATAAATAATATTATTTGGCCATACGGAACTTTAAAGCACACCTTGGTTTAATTACTAATAGTATTTTATCGGTTAGGTAGGTGTATTTAAAAAATGTTGCGTACCTGAAAAAAGCACAAAAAGTAGCGACACTCAGAGAGTGGCTTTGTGACGTTTTGACATTTTTTATAAGAAATTCATGGCGTAGCCGAAATACTGTTATAAAAACGAGGATGTTTTTGTTGATTGACGTTAGCAGGCGCTACCCAGGGGCGACTTTGTGACGTGAGAAATTATTTAAAAAGAGAGATTTATGGCGTAGCCGAAATATTGTTATTAAAACGAGGATGTTTTTGTTGATTGACGTTAGCAGGCGCTATCCAGGGGCGACTTCATGACGTGATGAAATTATTCATTTAAATATTTTTTTTCATTTTACATAGCGTAGCCGAGATAAGAAATTGCGTGGTGTTTCGAAATTTAACCGTGTAGGTAGCCGCCTAGTTACAATATTATTTTTGTATAACTCCTGTTTTATAATGTTTATGTATTTATCGCTATAAGAATTAAACTAAAGATAGTTTTTACTTTTAATCGCTATCCGTTTTTTTAAATTATGTTTGTAACACTCAGTAATATTTATTTTTCAAGTATTCAATATTATTTTTGCATTTTAATTAATATTGTTAATATAAAGCGTATTTTTATTTATTCGAATTTACTAGACTGTTTTTATTACAAAAAATAAAAATGCATATTTCTCTATGTATTTTTCTGTTATAAACAATCTATTAAAATAATACACATCAAATTTCCATTGTCTGTTGATTTTATTTGCAATCTTCTTTTTTTTCGATGGTTAAAACTCTAGGAAATTCAAAGACAATAAAATTTTTACTGTCATATATTGGCGAGCTCACACGCTATACATAGCCCACTTAATACATATTATATCCTTTATTTATGATATGAACTCAATTTCCCTATTAGGGATTTATAACTTTTTTTTCAAAGTAAAAAAGGTCTATGAAATACTGTCAGTAAACAACATTTAAAAAAAAAATATAAGGAGAATAAGAAAATTTTTTTAAATTGAAATTTTGAATTTCTGCAAAACTGACATTCCATTGGCTACACCCCTAATACGTCACGATTCATGTTTATTTGTTACTGCCCATTCAAATTAGTTTAGGACATTATCACGTTTTTCTAGCAACAATTTTTTTTTTTAATTTCTTTTTTACATTTACGTATGAAAACATTTCTCCACTATATCCATATTGATTTCGAAAATACAATTAATTTTTCTAAATTCATTTCATATATTTTTATCGGTATTCGTAGTAGGTATGTGATATTTTCCTTTTCTTGCTCAGTGACATTTCGTGTTTTCAACGCGTAATTTGATGCTCAGTAAAATATGTGCCACATATTTAGTATAATAATCGTTGTTTTTTTCAAGACGAACGTGGTAAACTTTTATGTGTAAAGACAATATTGGAAAAAAGGTATATGTTTCCATTCATATTTATTAATTCTTATCTCTAGAACATTCATATTTATTTTACACCGTCGTAAACCGTCGAAGGACGACTAAAGTGCGTTGGGCAGCACTGAGCGTTGTGGAATTAGTTAAGTGTACTTATTTTTGATGACTCACGACGCTTCTATGTATTAATTTGTCAATGGTTTCGAGCATTAATTAATTTTTGAATATTTGTTTTTGCTCTCCTATTAAATGGCAAGTTAAGACATACCACAGTGTACTTCTGGGGATGCAATAAAATATACGATTTCTAAATAATCTAATAAATTAACATACGTCCTTAAATTTAGGTGAACAGGTGGATTAATTTATTTATTTAATTATTGATTAAAATTTTACATGTACATCACAAAATATCTGCCAATGAAGAAGTTCAGTGATTTTAAAAAAATGTTAATAGGACATTAAACTAAGCCAAAAAAAATTTAAAACTTTTACATATCAGCGCTTTGATTTCTTAAAGTTTTGTATTTTTGAAAAAGCATGTGGCGTTAAAGGTTCTCTTCCGCTTATTCCTGATCAGCTCTGCCCATTGGTCCATTGACGGCAAGCAAACCGAAAATCTTTCATAACTCTCGTATCATTGGTTGATTCATATGAACTAGTGACGTCATTCAAAGTAGTTCGTTTTTTTTCGTATATTTTTAGGAAACTTTGCAGTACAATTCTGTACCTTAGAGGTAGACGGATGCAAATCCAGAATTTGGTGAAATGACATTTTAATTTTTGTATCCAGTTTATGATTATGGCCATTGGTTTTGAAGAAATATAAGTCTTATTATGAAAGAAACAATGAATTAATTTACTGAAAAAACAAATTAATGCTACAAAAATTTAAAAGTCACTTAGAGAAAGTAGATTCTTCGGGCTCTTGTTGAACATTTGACGTTTGGATTTGCATCCATATTACAACATTTATAAAGAAAATTTTAGAGAAGGAGATATGGAAGTTTGTGTATTTACAGAGCTTGTGACACGGCCTCGTGGTGTGATGGTCAGCGCGTTTGCCTTCCATGCAAGAGGTCTCGGGTTCGATTCACGATATAGTTGATATAAAATATTATTTCAAAGGGTGTTTTTACACTAGAATATTTCATAGTCCCTAGACTGGTACCTGAAGCGTAAGACTGATCACCTTACCTTCATGTAACAAAAATGATCAAGATACGCTGTGATTGGTGTACCAATGCAGTGGCCCTATGCACCATTTGGTGCGGAAAGGGAATGATGATTATGAAAGAAAATAGCGAAATTTAAAATTTATAGGTGTTTTTTTTAACATGTAATTTATAAAAACAATCAAAAAGTAGACAACTAAGTCACCTTTACACATTACGACACAAAAAAGTATCGTTTACACGTAAACAATACAATATATAGGTAAATATTGTCTTGTAACATCTCTGTGGACAGCCTCGACCGCGCAGGACAGAACGCTGGGACAGTACGAAAATTTGGCCGCAGTTTACACGTGAGCGCTACACGACGGCGTTTAAATGAGCGAGTTGGCTAAAAATATTATTTATTTTATACCGAAATGTTTTGGAATTGTTCTATAACGAACTAAATAATAACAAAGCTTCTTTTTCTGCTTCCATTTTCAGCAGGAAACATACGCGGGAGCGACACGCACGCTTCGAGCAAATCGCCGTTGTTATAAGGTTCTGTCCGCGCGCGTTCATACGACGACAGTAGGGGTACTCATTGTTCCATGGAGATAGCCTGCCTGTCTATCTCTGTGACTTGTCTTATAATTTGCTGTTTCCACGTTGACAACGGTCGAGTCCCGGAACAGAACAATATTGTATTGTCCACGTGTAAACGTTCTTTTGGTGAGAAGAGTCTAAACCTAATAATCCTCGTATGAAAAGATCCACATCTCTTGTTAGACTGTTTAATAAAAAATATATCAATTGAGCTTTATTCATTGCCAAGTTCATGTGATCTTTGAATAGGCGAGTAAATAAAAAAAAAAATAGCAGGTATAAAACAACGCTTACTATATTCAGTTTAATTCCACTGATAATTCTATAATTTTTAATTCTTCATTTACTTTTACATTTACATTAACTAAATCGTCAAAAAACCTTGCTTATGTGTGCGTGACAGAACGTTTTCAGATAACTTATTATATTTGAAAACGTTTGTATGTTTACTTGGTTCACAGAAAGACGCTAATATATTGAGTGTACAGTTCTTTTATGATTGAGAAAATTATACAAAATTAGTCGTAAGTCAAGATTTTTTTATTTTTGTATATTAATTTAAATAACGTCTTCTTTCGTGTTAGTTTGGTTTTCGGGAATGCCAGGTGTAACAACAATAAAAAAGGTTTAGGGGTATACTTTTATGTTTATTTACAGTAAAATTACACAGTAAAAAATCTAAACTATGTTTACATTATTAGCTATTTAAAAAAATGTTGATATTATTTATTATGTACACGTATCTTTTACGTACTTGGCAGTTTTATTGTTAATTCAATTCTGACTTCTAATATTTAAAAATAAATAAATAAATAGATAGATGGTTATTTATTTACAGTGATGAAATAAAAATGGCCTAAGTGCATAATGTTTTCATCACGATAACTTAAAATATAATTTTAATATATTTAGAGATCGAAAATATTAGGGTGTGAAATTTCACTATTTTGTGGCTGTGGTAACATGAGTCTTTATAGAATACAAGACTTGATATTATGTGTCTTATTTATTTAAATGATGAAGTTGTTTTTTTGTAATCTTTAAACGGACATTTTCTCATCGGATTCGGAAAGTAAAATTTTAATAAATTTGCTTGATTTTAATACAATAAACATTTAATTAACGTTGAATTAAATCAACAATATTTTGAGTTTGTGCAAAATTTTGTAGACAAGGACTGGATTCAACTCCCTGGGGAGCTGTTTATAATAACATATTACAACAGAGATGATTTTCAGAAACATTTTCAGGCGTTGCCTAGTATGTAGGTGAAATAATTCAATTAGATAAATCTCACCCGCACAAATAAAGGTTTCAGCCCTTTAACTTCACAAACATCAACATATGAAAGAATTGAAGGAATATAGATGTTCATATATGGGCAGAATGGTGAATGTTACACAGTGTGTAAAGTGGCCACTTAAACCAGCCATTGACAGGACATAAACCCTGTAGATGCCTAGACTTCCATATTATCTTCTCGTAAATGTTCTTCATCTCTGTTATAATATGTTGAATTACATAATTTTTTTGATCAATTTCATAGTTTTTTTTACCGATTTCGATCTTTGTGAATCGCGTGTTTTACTGATATGGCGAAAGTCGACATTTGATGGCAAAACACGGACGTTTTCAATAACAATATGCAAATATTTTCAATGAATTCGAATAATTTACAATATTATTTAACAATCTTCAACTATTTATCTTAACTTTAGTGTAATATATTTAACCATTTTTAGCCTTATTACTTTTAACGGTAACACCTTCTTGTAAAATTTAACTCTTACATACTTAAAACTAAGCAATACATTTTTTATCAATAATGAACACGATTGGAATAGTTTTCTTTATGATAAAACTGAAAACAGATTCATTGGTAACATACTTGAGTAAAATAATAGTGATTTTCAGTTTCGGCATTTTACATTATTGTTCAATAATATTTTATACACATTTGATTATTCGTTTGTTAAAAAGTAACTGAACAATAAATTATATCAAGCAGTATTGTTTTCAATGTTTTTTTTTATTTACACAACATACATTATATTTGCTGTATTTGGTTGAGTTCATTTTGCTAATATATTAAACGAATGAAACAGTAATGTATTATAAGATATATTATTTAATATTGCATTAGTGTTATAATATACTATCTAGATCAATCTACAGAGTTAAGAAACAAGAGCAGTTTGTCTCAAATTTGTACAAATTGTAAACCAATTAAATTCAAGAAACAACTTTATTGTAAATTATCTACATTTATTAAAAAATAAACTTTTTCAAATATATTTTTTTCAATACCTTGTGTATTGCTCGATCCAATTAACTTTTTTATTAATTAATTTTACTTAATATTAATTAATTATTAATATTAAGTAAATTTATATAAATATATATTCATTTTACGTAATTTTCCTAATTTTCTAATACATACATTTTATTTTTGTTTCTTGATTAACAAACATTAAATTTATTTATGAATTTCTTCATTTAAATGTCATCATGATCCTAGAACTGTCAGCAAAATCGTAGTTATATAAATGCCTTATATTCCAGATTTAGAAAAAAACTTTATTTATAACTAAGCCAAGTATCTAATGATATACGTTATACTTATCAAGTTATGACATAAAGTGTCAAAAAAATATTTAGCGGCTCTCGCGTAAAGTTGAAGCAAATCACATTCGTCGTTGTTCTACGATCACGACGTTTTAGGAACATAAATAAATTGCGTACGCAATCACACCACACATTCGCACTTACAAACCCACACCCGGTCCATTTCATACGTTATTGCGAATCAAAATACATTTCTAGTTACGTATAAGAAAATTTGTTTCGATAAATTCGACATGATCGTAGAAAAAAACGCATGTGATTTTTTCAAATTTACATGAAAGCGGTTCAATTTTATTTTTACAATTTATGTCACAACTCTAAAGGTACAAAAGTATATCCTCTGATACTAAGGTTAGTTTTATTAATATATATATTTGTCAAACCTAGAATATAAACCCTTTATAAAACCTTTCGAATATCAAATATAATTGAATGTCGATGTTACATTTATCCCACATCCGTCGTTGTCCTACGATCATTGCGATGTCTTAAGCCATATATTTTTAACGTTTTTTTGCTTTTTAAAACGCGTGCTTTTTATTTCATGAATTTTCTTTTTATGAATTGGTGAAGATTTTGTATCCGTTTTGTCCGGGGCTGTCTATTATATAAAAGGTTCCCACTTGATAAATTATTTAGTCTAATAGCTACATTGTTTATTAGATGAACGTTATTTGTAGTAGAATTGATTGTGGTAGAATCTGAAGAAACCTGGAAAGAAAGAAAAAAAACTATTAGATTTACATTTATGAAAGTACAAAAAAATTACAAATTGAGTCATTTTTGCACACATTTACGCTTATGAAAAGAAAATTGACATAATTACTCAATTAAAAATATAAAGCACAAATTTTGTTTGTGTAAAATCTACTTCCTCACGTAAGAGAGTAGGTACTCACATTATAACATTACTTTCAAGAAGTGGATAATGGAGGTAGGGTGCGCACGGATTAAGGGAATGGATCTGATCAAATAGTTTTAAAAAATTATTTTATTTGTTCAGTAAGTTATGTGATAAATGTAGAAGTAAAATTTGTTTGAGTATATATTAAGAGCATGTATCAAAACTATATAAAATGTTTCCCTTTGCACGTGACACCCCAGTGAAGGAACATAATGTTAGAAAAAATTACAAAAATTGAAAAAAAAATCATCATTATTACTGTAGGATAATATTATTAACATAATAATAAATATTTCTTTTATTAAATATCATGGTAACAAAACATTTCAATAAACTCCAGCATTTTACAGACCTTTTGTAAAATGCCTCAACTCCACTCAATTCGTAATATAATAGGAAATACAATGTTTTATTTAAACTTGATTATTTAAAGATCACACACACATTTAAGTAGATACATGCATAAATTGATTGAAAAAATAGTAAAGCGAATATTTGATTTATAAAATGATTTTTAATTTTTTTAAATTTGCGAACACTTATAAATTAAAATATTAAAAATATAATTATTGTATTTTAATCTATTAAGAAAAACAGCTTCCAATAATTTTATAATATACCCCCTTACTATATACTTATTTCAAACCCTGTAGCATAGAGTTTGATATTTTTAAAAACCATAATAGTTCGACGATGTCCCAAGAGCGATCAAACTGGTTATTTCTTTATCAAACTAAGTCGAGCAATGTCAAAGTCACCATAGCATCAATCAAAAAAATATATTTAAATCATATTATAATAACAATGATTTTCCATCGAGAAATTCCAATAACTAGTTTAAGTATTCTAACAAAATGCTTCACAAAACGCATTGCAATCTTTATAGATCAATAATTAGAACGAAATAATATTTTTATTTAAATGGAAACTGATTGCGGCATCAATCATAAGGTAAAATTGAAATTTTCCTAATGTACAACGTCTGACACTAATACATAATTACCAATATAAAAATAATATTTCTTATTGCTTTCCCGCGAAACAATCTGAACTCTTTGTTGTGCGCATCTTAAACCACGGGGATGAATAATTATTCTGATGAACGAGTATGTATAATGAATGAGTACCTGGCGCCATCTGTCCGTGGGAGTTGGGAAGAGATTATTAATTTAGTTCTCCCGCCACGCCACGTGCGGGAGCTGTCCATCCGAAAAATGTGAGCAGTGAGTGCCCAACAAAGGGCAGTCGACCACTTAATTAGACGTTAGTATTGCAGATCTCAATACGCCCCTTCACCATACCCCACGCTGGACGTAGGTAACGAATCAAGCGTACAACACAATAACCAACATAGTCGATAAAGCCATGCACAAATTATTCACGGTTTTTTTTTTCCTAAATAACACTTATATTTTCATCATCATCATTCCATGTCCACTCCCTAGTTGGCGGCCTCCGTGGTCAAGACGCTTGACTCACGCACGGTAGGTTCGGGTTCAATTCCCGGTGAGAACACAAAAAAATCAATGTGATTTTTCTCAAGCCTGGGTGTTCTGTGATGTAATTCACCACTGTAATAGGGCCTCTTGGCCCGTTGTGATTAATAAAAAAAACAATAAAAAACATTTATCAAAATGTTTGACCACAAATTTCATCACTTAAATATTAAATATTAAAAACCATAGGGTATCCATAAAAAACCTCCATGCATCTTTATCTGCTGCCAACTCATTTGCGTCCTCTCAATTCAGGTTTTTGTCCTGAAGTTCTGAAATAAGCTGCTGACAAACAGTCAGCACTGGGCGTCCAGGACGTCGAAAAACTGATGCCTTGTAAAGTAGGCAAGCGTAGTTAAGGCTCTCAGTAGGCATCCGCAGTATATGGCCTAGCCAACCGAATCGCCTCCGCTTGACGACAGTTGTTACCGGAGTTTGCTGCGTCCGTTCTTTTATTACTTTATTCCTCACAAAGTCAAACCACCGTACTCCCAAGATTCTTAGTACACATATTCTTAAAATTCAGAATTTTGCTGTTTTTGGCCCTAGTGAGGTATTACAATTCGCATCCGTAGAGGAGAATAGATGTTATGCATGCATTATATAGGCGGCATTTGGTTAAAACTGAAAAAATATCCTATCTCATAATAGCCTTCATACTGTTGAATGTGGCGCCTGCTACTTTTATAAGTTGTACTAACACATTTTTACGTATAAGTGAGTCAGATTTTTTTTTTCAAATTTAAAAATGAGTTATTGTTTGCTTTTAAGTAACATTTTTTTATTTATTTTTATTAATAAAACATATAAAATATTTAGTAAATATTATACTTCCAGGAGTTATAAAAAAAAAACTCATTTGGGACCGTAATAAATTATTTTATTTAATTACAAGCTTCAAAATTGAATGTCAAGTAGGCAAAAGTAAGCATTTTCGAAACCACTTTCTGTTCGCGGTCAGTCAAGGGAATAAAGCTGCAATAGCTGTTCGCAACATTTGCGGAATGTACGGTGAAAATGCTGCAAATTATTGACTTATTTGTTGTAAAATAATGAAGGAGAATAGATAATAGAGATAATAGAATTATTTCCTTCATTTGGAAAAAAACGGACATAACGTTTGTCACCATCGACAAATTACTCAATATTGTATTCTTCTTTATCATTATATTACAACAAATTCGTCAATAATTCATAAAATTTTCACCGCACAAATATCGCGATAGCAGCTTTGGCAGGTTTATTTCCTTGATTGAACGCGAATAGAACGAGGTTTCGAAAATGCTCACTTACGCCTACTTGACATTAAATTTTGAAAGCTTGTAATCAAATAAAATAATACGTGTAACGTAAAAACAAACACAATGTCTTATATAGCAGAAAAGTTTTCTTTCGAATGACGTTTAACCTTACCATTTGTTTTACTTTGGGTGTTCATTTTTAAATAAAAAAATCAAAAACGGTCATAAGTTGACACCCAAGATTAAAAAACCTTAGATTTAAAGTTTCTTTTTTTGAATTGTGGGTGTTTCAATTCAATTATCGTTTTTTGGTTAATTTGCGTTTTGTTGTTTTTGTTTAAATCGATGTATTAATAAAATTTATTCCATTGCATGTTTCGGCACAGGCAGTTTGAAATCTATTGCCTAATAATGAGACAAATTTAGCTTTTGAATCTAACAAGAATTTGGAGATGGACATAGGGCCTCACATTGTTTGAATTAATAAGGGAATAGAAGGGTATACTTGAAAACTTTCTCCACCCTTATTTAGGATTATGTATTATTAAACTATGAAATGGTCTACGTATATAAGACGAAATTATCAAAGACCGATTTAATTATTATTATTATCTAAAGTAGAGACACATTTCTGCCCTTAGTACGAGTACATATTATATACCTTCTCTCTAGTCTCTCTTTTCTCATTACCATCAAACCCTTATCCGCACCCGATAGTGCATAGAGCACTGCGTTATTAAATAAAATGCGGCGTATTGCGATCATCTGTCACGGGAAGTTTAGGTGATGTTACGCTCTAGGTACCAGTCTAAGGACAATGAAATACTACAGTGTAAAAACACCTTTAAGCGGACTCCTTAATTAAAAAAAGTTATATTTATTACAATGCTTAAAATATGTACACAAAAATAGGGAATTGTTTGGCAATAATTTAAATAGGACTAGTAGCAGATCAGAAAGTGTACTGTCGGTTCCAGGATGCAGAACTAAGTTCGCACAGAGACACTCTTTCCATGTTGGTCCAAGATCTTTAAATCTCCTACCTAAGGAAATACAAAATATAGAATCCCTTCCAAAGTTTAAAGCGGCTTTGAGGACTTGGATCAGCATGGAAAATACAGATATACACCTATTGTGAAAGAGTCGTACAACAGCATATTCTAAACTTTGATGTCTTAATTACATTGTTTATGTCATTTTCCTGTTATTTCTGTATGATTTTTAATGGCATTGCCATATTTGTGTTTGTATACCAAAAAATTCACCAAAAACAATAAAAAAGGAATGGCCCACGCTCAGACGTTTAAGTCTTTGTGGGCATTTTTTCCAAATTTAAGGCTATGTTTATTTTTAGAATATGTATTTTTTCTCTTTTTCTCTTCTAATGTTTAATAAATATAATGTATAAAATATGTAATTTAATACATACATAATATGTAACAGTATGGAAAAAAAAAAAAAAAAAAAGTATCGTTTACACCCAGATAATACAATAAATAGGACAATCTCGTCTTGTCGAGCTCTGTGAATAGCCTCGACCACGCAGGACAGAACGCTGGGACAATACGAAAATTCGGCCCAGTTGAACAAAATGAACACACGCCGGCGTTTTTTACGAGTCAGTTCACAAAAGTACACATTATTTGTATTGGAACTGTTTAAAGACAAATAAATATTAAAAAGGTTTTTTTCTGCCGCCATCTATGGCAGAAAAAGTGCACGGGAGCAACACGTAAACGTCGAGCAAATCGCTAAAGTCATTTGGTCCTGTCCGTGCCCGTTCACACGGAGACAATGTGGCCGCGCACTGTGGTGGAGGAAATCATTGTTCTGCGGAGATAGCCTGCCGTCTATCTCCGTGACAATGATATTTGATAGCCTCACATATTTACTCAGCCAACAAGTCATTTCTGCTTCTCAAATATGATTTATACTCTTGTAAAAAAAAAGTCAATTAAAAAAAAAAAACCCAGATTGACGAAGCGTAAAACAGTAATGTGCTGCAAAATTTTAAAAACGACTTTTACCCTGAACTAGGTAGAATAAGTCGGGTCCTGGGACAGAATAATATTATATCTTAAACGTGTAAACGATTCTTTAAAAACTAATATTCAATGTCAACCTTTCCAGGAACCGAACCCAGGACCTCAAGCATAGTAGACTACACTACAAGGCGGATGTTTCTCTACTCGATTTACTTTTTTAGGATTTTTATTCGAGAGCAGCCATTGTGTCATAAACACTCGTCCGGGATTTCGGACTCAATATGTTTAAACTATCTTATAGTTTGTAAAAAAAATAATGCAATATAATAATACTTGCTAAAACTACAGATTTTACAATGTTTATTTTCTTGGATTTTTTTATGCTTTCAAAGTCGTGTTCTTGTGGTTATTGTTTGCCTATTATGCGTGAGATTTCGCGTTCATTTATTCATTCATTTTTATTCCAAAAATAAATCAACATTCATTTATTTTTTTTAATATTACCTAACTGGGGGGTTATTAGTACCAAGGAAACTTAACAATATACTTTTGAAAACATATTTTTAAATGTGAGAAAATACAAAAAAGACTTTATATACAAAGATATTTTTTTAAATGTTTAGATAGTTTCATGTCCAAGGCATTTATGTTTATATTTCATTTTTTACTATATTTATTCCTGGTTGCCTTGAATTCTTTGTTTTAAAACTTTTTTTTCAGACTGCTATATTTGATTTCATTCTTTGGAAATCGCTGCAAGTCAATTTGGACATTTGCGTTTCGTGTTAAATAAACACGAAAGCTGAACGGAAACTTAGATTGTCATCTACACGGTTTGAATTATTTGGTCGGTGGAGGGGTGGTGACGATTCTGGTTCTCCCGGTCGGACTTGTTTCTTCCGGTTTACTAACAAGTGAATAAACTAAAATACCCTATCGTCGTCAGAATCGGGAAAATCAGATTGAGGGTGACAGACAAATTGACTGTACATACTTAGGTTGCTCTGACGGCAATAGGGGCATTGAAAGCAGTAAATGTAAATTCTTAAAGAAAGCGCGAATCTTTTGTAAACCAAATAAATTAGCGTTCGCGGAACAGACCGCAAAACCTTTAAAATGGATCCGGATAAATGGGTGGGGCTGGATTTTTAATGGCATCAACACTAAAAAAAAACTTCATAGTTAATTAATTAAAAAGTTTATAAATTAAAACTTTCAAAATATCAGTTGTTTTTTTATCAGTGCCTTCTTGGAGTTAATTAAAAAAAAAATTCTTCGACACTTGTATTTTTCATTTCTTTCCATAATTTTGGTATGATTTTTATAAAATAAAATATTATTTCATCTTTTATAAAATTTTCATATTAAAACTATCTCTAAACATTAAAATATGTTGTATTTATAAAAATTAGTAAATGCTACCTACCTCAAAACAGGTACTTTCTATACCTATTATAGACAGTGTCTTATATGTTGGCTTGTAATTTAATCAAAATGTAATTTAGCATAATTATAAAGCACCTATTTTTACTGAATTCTACCCTTTTTGCTTACAGCTTACACTAACCCTAGTGTATCTTGTTTATTTTGTTAAAATCAAATATTTAAAAAAATATAATATTTCATGCTAACCCAGGACCTTAAGCATGGTTATTATTATTATTACATTACACTACAAATCAGACATTTTTCTACTGGATTTTGGATTTCAGGATTTTTACCTGACAACGGCCATAATTCGAAAACACTAGAAGACTTTGATAAACCCCATCCTCGTTTCCAATTGCAATAATTGATCAGTAACCAAAGGAGGTCTGATTGTAGAGATGGAGTTGATTGTAAAGAAATATGTCCTAAAGCTAGCTCTCTAGCTCCCGCTGAATCTAAGTGATTTACCTTCGGCACTTTTCCGGTTGCCACGTTCCACGTAGCTCCGCCTACTCCCACGTCACATGACTAGCATAGTAGCGATGATCTGAAATGATCGCTATTTAACAGAACCCACAGAAAAGGTAACAAAAGGTTTTTCCGTCTATTTACCGTGCTTCTGATTTCAGGAAACTGCAGCGTGCAAGAAACGAACTTACACAAATCCTGATAGGACATGGTGGATTTGTGAGTTACTTGCACAGATTCTAAATATCGGAGATCATCACCTACCCATGCGATGATGTTACTCTCCAAGATGTCTCCCATCTGTTGATGCATTGTCCGTTTTTTAGTTTACAGAGAATGCAACTGGAGGCGCGATGCAAAAGTCTAAATGAGGATTTACACGATGTTCATGTAGCAATTAGTCATAAGTCAAGAGAGGTAACATTATACTTGAAAGATATAGTAAAGGCAATAAAAGGTATCAATGATAGCAGGACACCAAATGCCGAACACTCTTTAATCGGATTGGAAGGTCTGACGAATGACAACAGTTCGTCTTTTCCTGTCAATTTTATGTGGTTTCCTTATTACTATAGCAAATGCGGAGAAGCTCCTCAAACAGGCCACAGCCGAAACATTCCACCTGATTCTTACATATTATGATGAAGTTTTTCTTTGAAGTAAATTTAATAGAATACTGTTTTTGAAAGTAAACAAATAAATAACTATCGGTTTGAAGTATATATTAACCTTGCACATTATAAGCAAGGTAAAAAATATACTCCCATTAAAAAAAAAAGAAAAGCATAGTAGCGATATCTTGTGACAAGCGAGTACCACTGATCTTTTCACTTCTTTTACAAACAGAGAACTGTATTCTTAATCTGCTCGGGCACAGACTTGTACATAAATTTGTATAAATGTACTTCTAAATACATAAATGTGACATTATGGCCACACAAGAGTTGAAGTCAGACTCATTTTCTGTCTCTCGTGCACGATCAGAGTTCAACGCTGCAAGAATCATTATCATACATCAAGTCCTAATGACATCGTATTGTATAATGATCTAACATACAACGAATACGATTAAAATCCATTGTGTGTCATTTAATGAGAGGATTATTTATAAATTAATAAAATGCAAAATGATCTAAGGCCTGTCTCCGCATTGCTATAATTAACAGCATATTTGTAACAATGCAGATTATTGATAGAGATAATATTTGAATTAATAAGTGTTTTTCCTTACGGGTTTTCACTATTGATTTATACGAATTACTGTTTGGTTAATGAACGGTCCATTTATTTTATTACGAAGCAATATTGAGTACATTCTTATCTGTGACTATCTTCTCCAACATCCCCTTCTTATTGAAACTCGAGTGGGCTTATTCTACCTGCATTGTTCTGTTGGCCAATTTGCGCATAAGTTTAAATTATACACCCTCGTTCGGCATGTGGAGGGATGAACAGGCGATCGGAAGGGGTGGGAAATTTAAACCTAGGGTGGTTTAGTCAGGGGGTGGTCAGCGTCCGTCAAACACCCTCTTCAACTCACTCATTAGTCATATCAGTTCGACTAGAAAATTTATTTTATTCAAAACAATGCGGAACAATTTAATATATTGTTGAAACAAACAATTAGAGTATAATATTTACGTATATTAACATAATAAAGTAGAAAGTCATATTTTTAATATTATTGGGAATCAAATCAACTATTGATATAAATTTTACAAACATTTATAATCGAACTAAACATACAGCCTCACAATTATATACATTCGTTATATCCTCAATATCTTCAGTCACAAATCAGATTAACTTATATTTTTTAGATTTTCATATTTTGTACTCTCCTCCTTTGAAGGTTGTCTTCTTTTATCTTCATTTTCTTACTTAGCAATAACGATCTTTTATGTAAGCATCGTAAGTACCGTATTGCTTTTTAAAAAACTGCATTAATATATAAACTCTGTAAAAAAAACTCTAGTCCTATTGACTATTTTATTTAGTACACATGAAAGAAAAAACAGCGTCATCTCAATTAACATAATATAAAATAATCTCAATAAATATCAAATGTTTTTTACAGTGATTACATGATATTTAAATTCTTTGTCCTTGCAATGCTAAACGTCAGGGGGTAGCTAATCCGTACTTTTCTTATTATTTCTCCCTTTACATCTTGAATGACGGAGGTCTCCAATCTAAAATCTTTAAGATTCTAGACCTTTATCACTTATCTCTTGACACATTCAACCTGTTTCCATTTCCAATTGCTTGTGTCAGATTTAACAGAGTCAGATTTTATGAACCTGTCCATACTAATAGATTTTTACGGCTATTATATATTATGCCGAGACATTGTGTTTTTTTATTTTCTAGACCTCCGCTGAGTAGGGATTTTTTCTAAAATGTTTTATCAATCAACCACAACCGAAGTTTGAATAAATCGTTTTATAATTATCTGAATTAACATAGGTAAAAAAGCTATACGAGCACTCGTACACATAGCAAATGTAAATGTAAACCGGCAATTACATATTTCAGAAAGACTTTAAATTATATTGCATTATAATTTATCTTTATTTTAAAAACAAAAGTTTACCATTGCCGGACAGGCGCCGGGGCGCGCAAAACTAGCTTTGCAGGTTCGATTCCCGCCAGTTGTAAGAAATATATCCAAGAAAGATTTTTTCTCAATTGGTCTAGGTGTTGTGGTATATTTTTCATAACTTCTTTCCATATTCTATTTTCCACTTGCTAAAAAGCATCTAAAGAAGAGGCTTAGCGGGTTATTCCGTCAAAAAAAAAACATTTTTATTTTATCCATAAATATTTTCTATTTTTGCACATTTACGCCTTAAAATAATTCATATTGGTTTGATACGATCTCGATTCAGTTTATTTTTATATGACACGTTATGTTTGTGCATTAAATAAATATTTCATTCACGTAATATATTAATTTTACAAAAAAATCCCATCTGAGTCCGGCGATTTAGTACCTACTTGTTTTTTTTTTTTAATAAATATTTTCGTTCTTATGATTAACCCAAATATTTGATTTGAGGGCTATTTTCAATGAGTTGTAAATAACTCACTACCAGAAAATGGGAATCAAGTTAGGGTAGAGTGGGATTCGAACCACATACCTTTGATCTGTGAGTCCGAGGCACTAACCACAGGACCACAACTCTATACTTAAAAGAGCAATATAATAATATTAAAACAACCCGACTTATAAATATTTTGCTTGCAATATTGTTATTTTTTGCACCACAATAGTTTAAGACCATAAACAAAACATTATATTCAAAAATGTTTTTTTTTAATAAATGCAATTAAAATGTTCGGGGATGATCCACGTTTGATTTGATTATCAGTCGAAACGACGCGTTTGAAGCGTGTATGACGACATCACAAATTTTATTTTTAATCCATGAACATCAACCCCTCGTTTCGAAAATTCGAACACAGCACCCTTTTCACCCGCATCCTGTGACTCCACGTGTCACGATTGTGACATGCTTTCCCGCCAAATCGGCACTTTGCTTTTTGTCACAGATATTCAAATCTCGCTAATGCAAATACAATCCATCGGCGGGCTTTTTGTGACCGCATCATATTTCATCCATTAGTCGAATCTGTTCTGATGTTTTGTTCTCTAGTTTATTCCGAAGCCAATCTGTATTTTCAGAGATGTTTTTTTGTATATTCAAATGGGTCGGGCTTTGCGATTTAAGCTCAATTAGACAAATGGCATTGTGTTATATTTTTTTTTTTGAAAGGAATAACCCGCTAAGCCTCTATTTTGAGGCTTGTCAGCAAATAAAGGATATGGAAGGGGGTAATAAAAATTACACCACAACACCCAGACCAATAGAGATAAAAATCTTTCTTGGATTTTTCTCTTACAGCTGTTAAGAATCGAACCCGCGACGCCAGTTTCACAGTTGGCCGTCCAACCAACTGCGCTACGGCGCCTGCCTAAAGTACCTGCCTTAGTATAAGTATTTGGAGATAGCAAAAAACCACCTTCTGTTTAAATTAAATAGAAAGAAACGTTATTCATCACTTCAGCGAAGCTAGTAAAAGATATGTTTTATTTAAATACTCAGGCCGTTCAATATCGTGTTTAATTTCCGGTAAGTTCTTAAAATGTTAGGGTAATATCTGGGCGTTCTGTGTTGTATTTCACAACTGTAATTGGCGGTCCCGTAGTGTAATGGTCAGCGTATTTGCCAACCATGCAATTGGTCTCGGATTCGATTCCCGACATGGTTGACATGAAATATTTATTTAAAAGGGTGTTTTTACACTAGAATATTTTACACTAGTCCCTGGATTGGTACCTGAAGCGTAAGATTTATCATCTTACTTTCAATAAAAAAAATATCAAGATACGCTGCGATTAGTGTACGAAAAAGGATTTATGATGATGATGTGATAAGGCCCTTTGACCTGTCGTTGTACAGTAAAAAATGTTTTTTTTAAAATATTTATTTGGCAAACATATAGTAAATAATTTTGTTTTATATTAAATTCCTAAGGAGTTTTCGGAAAAGCTCATTTATTAATTTTATTTGCATATTTTCTCTCTCCCATTTGCAAGTGAAGTTCTATTATTTTTACAAGCGTTTATGTCGATATTTGAGCATAATGTAAGACTGGGGCATGCATTATTGATAACATTTTGAAAGGGATGCGGCTTTGGTTTGGCCATGTAGAGCGAATGGACAGCTAAAGAAAGGTTCTATGGATTTAAAATGCGAATATTGATAGATGCAAAAAACAAGGTTGATCGAGAAATACGAGTATATGGCATGGCCAAATTAAAAAAATACTTGAATGTGGCGCGTCAAAAGTCGGAATAATCGTCGTGCGTTCATGGGACGATGTATGAGTGTAGAGAAGGGAGGTATTTTTGAAAACACAGACTTATGTGGCATTCTATCTTTTCTTTCTACCCTTATAATGATGTGGCGTGGTTTGCTTATTAGTTCATTTTTTTTTGTACGAACCTATGTTTCACATGTTTCGCTGGATTTGCTTTGCGTATGAGAGATTGGCATCTCAATTATTCAATAATTTTATGTTAAATGAATATTACATAAATTCCAATTGAAAAATGCTCTAGTTATTTTTAAAGTTGATTTGAAAACACTGAGTTTTATTTTAATTTATGTAATTTAAGGAGGATTTGCAACAAATAGACTCTAAAATGTATGATGTATGCCTGGAGAGCGAATTGATGATGAACGAAAGTAAGTCAAAAGCGATGGTATTTGAAACGGGAAGTGGGGTTACTGACTATATTATAAATGGCGGCCTCCGTGGTATAGTGGTCAAGACGCTTGACTCACACACGGAAGGTTCCGGGTTCGATTCCCAGTGAGAACACAAAAAAATTAAATGTGATTTTTCTCCAGCCTGGGTGTTCTGTGATGTATTCACAACTGTAATTGGGTCTCCTGGCCTATTGTTGTGCAAAAAAAAATGAAAATTAAAAAAAAATGAAATGTGAACAACAAATTTCTTAAACAAGTAGAAGAATTTGTGTATCGAGGAAGCATGTTTTCAAGAGATGGATGAGAAGAAAAAGATATTGAAAGGAGAGTGAATGCGGGCAGCAAAATAAACGGCGCACTAAACACAGTAATTGCTCATAAAACGAGCACAGTAATTTTTATTTATTTTATTTTATTTTATTATTTTTTCACGCCCATAAGGCTTTTACATACACGAAAGTTATATAAAATATGAGTATATAAACAACATAAAATTTTAAAAAATACAATTTAAAGAAATACAAGATAGGAACAGTGTTAAGAAGTATAGTAAGTATAAAAATAAAAATTAAAAGATGGGTGTATTAACAACCTAAATTAAAAAAATACAATATACAGTAATAAAATATAGAACTGTGTTTAGAAGTTTAGTTGGTTTTAAAAAAAATAAAATTAATGTAATATTTTATTTTTTTTAATTTTTAAATAAGCTAAAGAAATGCAGTTAAATGTTTAAAGCAGCTAAGTACATAATGTTATAAAATACTGCTTAATGCTGATAAACCAATCGAAACGACCCCTCGACTATTGTCTAGTGGGTGACAAAATATAACATCTTTCTAGCATAAGGCCCCGGCTGTTATCAAAATCAAGTAGTAGAGAAACTTGGTTATAGAGGGTATGTACCTGTTATATAATGTACTAACATTGGTATTATGATTTGTGGTATTTGAAGTTATGTTCTGAATTTAATAAACTGGAGAGGTATTCACATTCCCCGTATCCAAAATGAGTTTTCGTTATCGATATCTCTTCTAATATCAAAAGTGACCGCTGGAATCAAAAGCATGGGGCTATATTTACCCACGTAATATACTCGAACATTCTTATTTGAAAAACACTACAAACTTTTATTGCAATCTTGGGATATTAAAATTTAGAAAAATAAGCATACCTCTTTTAAAATTGAAGTAACATTTTTCGGTATTTCATTAGAAATAATATTTTGAGAGGAACAATATTTTGAGTGTGTACAAATTTTCGTAAACAAGGACTGGATTTAACTCCCTGGGGAGCTGTTTATATAAACGTATTACAACAGAGATGAAGAACATTTAAGATAATGTCATATAGAAGTCTAGGCATCTACAGGGTTTATGACCTGTCAATGGCTGGTTTAAGTGGCCATTTTTTAACTTCACAAACATCAACAGCTGAAAGAATTTAAGGAAAATAGATGTTCAAATATGGGCAGAATAGTAAATGTTACACAGTGTGTTAAGTGGCCACTTAATCCAACCATTGACCTTACTCATAAACCTGTTATAAAGTTACGCCCAGGCATATTAGTAGAATAAGGATGGAAATATTATGCCCAGGCATAGCTTTATTCCAACTTTAAAGGAAAGCCATTAGATTCAAATAACTAAAAAATATTTCACAAAAAAAACTAACGAAATATTTTTATTTCACCACCTCGGGAGTCATTAAGATTAACAAATTACAACAAGATTAAATCCAGTATTAAGAACCAAAGAATTATGGATGTTTAAACATAGGCAAAATTGTGAATGGTTCACAGTGTGTAAAGTTGCCACTAAACCAGCCAATGACAGGTCATAAGCCTGGTAAATGTCTAGACTTCCATATTCCCTTCTTGAAGGTATTCTCCATCACTGTTGTAATTTGTTAGTATTAATATTTAACTTTGGTATGCGTCTCAAATAAGCAAATGAATGACTGTTCTTCGAACTTCATGATATATTACTAGTTTAATGTTGAAATTTATTCTATTGACGTATTTTTTTATTTAAAAGCTGTTGAATGTTTGTAATGCCTCGTGGCGTAATGGTCAGCGCATTTGCCTTCCAAGCAAGAGGTCTGAGTTCGATTCCCGACATGGTTGACATAAAATATTTATTTTAAAGGGTGTTTTCACACCAGAATATTTCATAGTCCCTGGACTGACACCTGAAGCATAAGAATGATCATCTTATCTTCAAGTAACAAAAAATGAACAAGATACGCTGCGATTGATGTACCAATGCAGTGCTCTATGCACCATCAGCTGCGGAAAGGGAATGACGATGATGATGATGAACGTATTTTTAGAGGAAGCGATGCGATTGTAGAAAAATCACATTTTTATATTTTATTAAATTCTAGAAATGTTTCTTGCTACTGTTATTTTAATCATGATTTTCATGATAGATCGCTTTAAAATTCAAATAATGTTTCATATTACAACAGAAATGAAGAACATTTAAGAGAAGGTTATTTATAAGTCTAGGCATCTACAGGGCTTATGACCTGTCAATGGCTGGTTTAAGTGGCCACTTTAAACACTGTGTAACATTCACTATTCTGCCTTTATTTGAACATCTATATTCCTTCAATTCTTTCATCTGTTGATGTTTGTGAAGTTAAAGAGCTGAAATCTTTATTTATGCGGGTGAGATTCATCTAATTGAATCATTTCACCTACATACTAGGCAACGCATGAAAATATTATTTTGTGTAAAGTGGCCACTTAAACCAGCCATTGACAGGTCATAAGCCCGGTAGATGCCTAGACTTCTATATTACCTTCTCTTAAATGTTCTTCATCTCTGTTGTAATATGTTAATATAAACAGCTCCCTAGGGAGTTGAATCCAGTCTTGTCTACAAAAATTTGGACAAACTCAAAATATTGTAAATAATGTTTCGTATATTATACTATTTGAACGTGTTTATAAATACAAAATGTTATTATTTATTAAGATGTACCTTTTAAATTTTGGCTATCCCGCATCACTAAATTACCAGAAATAATGTTTCGTATATTATGAAAGTACCTCTTCGAAATACTCGGCAGCTAACGTTATTTTTTGAATCTCCTGGCAGTCACAATTATTATTACAATTCACCAATACCTAGACTACACCGGCTAGGTAACGAGTATGGTGAAGTTGATATATTTTGTCTGTCTTTATATAAATATAGGTTAAGTATTCAAAAGGTTATAAATCAATTTATGTAAAATTTCTTAATATTTTTCTTTATTTACTATTTCTTTTTCTCATGTATCTCTTTAATAATGTATAAACTTATATGTATGTATATGTATGCGTTATATTTTTCTATGTACCATATACCTATGTTGGTACATTTCCTGATTTTTACTTATTATTATATCTTTTAGCTTTTCTTATGTTATCTTTTATTTTAACCAAATTTACATACTTATGTTTCACTGCTGCACTTAAATGTAATTTCTAAAATATGTAAAAGCCCATTGGGCGTGTAAATCAATAAATAAATAAATAAATAAATATTTTACTACATGAACGTATTTATAAATTCAAACTACAATGATTATATAAAATATACCTTTTAAATCTTGGTTATCCAGCAATACTTAATTACCAGAAAAGTGAAAAAAAAATCAAGGCAAATATCAAAATTTAACGAGATCAACAAACCATAAAGTTGTTTATCTTAATGTTTAAAGAAAGTGTGATTTTAGAAATTCGGAGTATAAAACTACAAAGCTTGTCTATGTATGTAATTAGACATGATCGCTTAATGTGTATGCAAAACATGTTAACAAATACATGTTATGCCTGTAAATAGTGCACTAATACTTCTTACGTGTACAGTCCTTTTAATGAACTTTGCTTATGTGTGTGTAACAGAACGTATTTAAATAAAATATTCTAGTGTGCCTTAAACACAAACAAAATGTGTTCGTTTACTTGGTTTACCGACACTAACACGTTAACACGGGCGTATTAAACATTCAAATGCAACTGTATCTACATAACTACGAATAAAGAATTGGAATGAATTTTAATCTTAATGTAAATAAATTATATTTGTGTATTTTATGTCGACCTGTGGTGTAGTGGTCAGTGCATTAGCTTACCATGCAAGAGGTTTCGGATTCGGTTCCCGATATGGTTGACATGAAATATTTTTTTTAAAAAGTGTTTTTTCACCAGAATATTTCATTGTTCCTGAACTGGCACCTGAAGCGTTAGATTGATCATTTTACCCTTCAAGTAACAAAAAAAAATTATCAAGTTACATTGCGATTGGCGTACCAATGCAGTGCACTATGCGCCATTTGCTGCGGAAACGAAATGATGATGATTTATTTATTATTTTAATAAATGCGTTAAAATAATGAAAATTTTCAGACATTTTAAAACATTTTTTTTATAACCAAATTTGACTTTATTGAGCATAAAATACTGGATTAAAAACTAATTGCAGGGTTCGTTGCTTGAAAATAAGGTAATAGCTTCATGCACATACGTATAATACCAGTCCAAGGGAATTTTGTAATATTGCATTGAATAACATTTTAAGGAAATATTTTGTTTGAATCTTATCAGAAATCGAATCCGAAACCAAGCCCCAGTTTGTTGTTGTCACAGTTTGAAAATAAAAGATTTTCTCATGCTTGTCGGTAAAGCCGATTCGATTTTCGCATATCAAATTTTCAACATTTGAATATAAAAAAATATTTGTACTCAGTTGCATTACACTAATTATGTGACAGACTAATTATAATTTCAATATTGACATTTGTGAATATAAAATTTGAGTTGATACCGACAACCATCGCATCGGTAAATTTCTTACTCGGGGTATAATGTAATACACCCTCATATTACTTTTAATATACTGCGATTGGTTCAAAAAAATAAAGTAACCTGATTTGATTTGTTTTTTATTGTGTTATTGTATTATGTTTCCTATTTTATTACAACTCTTGATTGAGTTCCATTTGAACAACTCGGCTGTTGCGTATATGAAAATAATATTCAGGTATCTACTAAAACTCTGACCGTTCCTGTTTTTTTCCTATTTCAACTTCATTATTTGTTTGGTTTATAGACGTTTGAAGAATTTTTTTATTTGCTCTTTATAATTTCGGCTTTGCTTGGATACCGGTCAAAGGCATCCAGATTGATTTTTATTTGATTAGTGGAGTGGACCTCCCCAACGAACGTCACATTTTATATAATGGGATGGGTTTATCATATCATATCAGGTATAAAATGGGGTCCATTTTACTTTGTTAAACAGTACTCACTCCCATTAGTACGAGCGTATATGGGATGGGGTATTGTTTGGATTTCAAAACAAATCTAATAAAACACGGGAGGGAGATGGTTTGGGTTTTCCTTTATTTCAAAACAATTTATTTAACTTAATTATCTTGTGTGGTAATATTCTACATAAATTTCAGTTTTCTTGGTTCGTTACTCGCATTTTGATTGCTAGTTTGTTTATGTAATAAAAATCACTATCCCATTATAAAAACCAAATCCATTCTTAGTTTGTGTGAATTCCTAATTAAGTTCTTTATTAAATTGACCACCTTTAACATTACTGTTTACGATGAGTTTTAAAATAAATCTGCAAGGGACATCCAATTAGATAGGTTTGTAATTTTTTCAAATAAATCAATAAATTTATGGGTATGTAAATGGGTTTCTTATTCATTTTTTTTGCTGTTTTTTTGCAAAAAAAATCAAAAAATCATTTGAGTTGCAATACCTACCTTTTTTATCCAAAGAAGCCATAAAATTTATTCAATGTAATTTCTATGCCTTCGTTATTCAGAGGATGATTTTATGATTTCTTTAAATACTTAGTAACTAGTAATTAAAAGTGGTTTTAGTAACCACTTTTTCAATAGACAGACACTGTTTAGTATATTTTCAGATATTCATCAATTAATAAGATTTTTGATGGTCAAACCAAACTTACCAAATTCTTTTTACATGTATATTGTAATACCATTTGCTTGACAGTAAAAATCACGATGACTGATTTCTCTCGATCGACTTTCAGAAGAAATAAACAAGTTTCGTTTTGTATCATTTATTTAATTACATCGTTTTCTTATATCTAAAACATGACTCGTTTAACCTCAAAAGTATAAATAAAAAATGACTGATTCATAAGTAATTCTAACATAATACCTTTACATAAGAACTATTCCCGTCAGAAAAAAACTTGGACTAAACAATATAAACTAACGCATTTATAAAATGCTCAAAAACAGAAAATGTCGGGACATTTCAAAACAATGTTTAAAAGGCAATATTGGGAGCAATTCAATCTACGGGCACTCAGAACATCGAAATCTAATGAGTAAATATTGGAGTAAAAAATCTTATTATTACGTTGACTTGCAACTTAACATTGTTAAGTTTATTGAGGTTTTGATGCAATGTTCAATCCATACTTACACAACTTCGCTAACATGATTATGCCTTAATCAGGTACAAGCAGCAGACATTTAAACTAAGTCGCCTTCTTGTGATCTAATAAGGGAGGAGTTATTATATTTACATAATTGGGTTACGCTTAATGCTATAGGGCGTATGATCGGGTAGGAGCTTTTTTATAGGAAATAAATACACGGCTTGAAGGAAGGATGATTTTTCTATTATTTTCTTCTACTTAGATTTTACCTTGCGCACTCGGGGGCACGAATCCGTACCCTGAGGCACCCACTATTACCCCGCTGCTCTCGGCGGGGTTGCCGGGGGAGAGGGGGGGAACACAACTGGTCCTGGAAATAAAATAAACAAAATATTATTTTTAGAATGGGTCACCATATTATAAAGTGCATATAAATAATATAGAAAGAGTTCAACATAAATTTTTAAGTTTCGTAAATTTTAAATTGGGTATTTCAGTTGAACATATTTATTACTCATACTTGAATAAATATTTTAATGTACAAACATTAGAAAACTGAATAATTTGTTATTTTTATTTGAAGTAATAAATTCAATATTTGATTGTTCCGAACTGTTACAACTGATTAACTAGCGATTTCCAGGCCGGGTTACCCGATTTATTAAATTATTATATGTAAACGTATCTACAACAAGAAGAATTCATACATTTGCAAATGAATACGCAAATGACGTAGATATATTCAATATAACACTTTTGAATTTTAAAAGGCAGTGTATCAATTTACTGTCTTCAAATTGTAATACCTAAATAATACTATGTTGATTTCAATTGTTTACCGTTTATTGACTAATATCTGTATTCTAAATTAGTATTTTCTAATTTCTTCTAATTTTAAGATTATTTTGATAAAACATGCAATATTTGTATGTATACCCATATATTTTCTACTAATATGTAATGATGATTTTTTTTTCTTACTCTTCTTAATTCTTTACTACTTTTTGGTGTAAAATGCATTTTTTTTTAAAAAAAAAAAAGAAATATTTGCGTTTTTTTTATAATTTACGCAAATATTTAATTTTGAGGGCCACTTTCAACGAGTTGTAAATAATTCACTATTAGAAAATGGCAATCAAGTTGGGGTAGAGTAGGATTCGAACCACGGACCTTTAATCCGTGAGTCCGAGACACTAGCCACGGGACCACAACCCGATTTTACTTATTTCTGTCTTCATATTTAAAAATGCACTTTTGTTCTTTCCACTGCAATATATGTATATTCTATGTCTAGTTTACCCATTTATTTTACACTAATATGTAAAAATTATATTTTTAATATTTTTCTGTTTCTCCTAAAAATTATTTATATTTTTTGATACTTCTGTGTAAAATACATGTCTGTCTTTGTTTGTATAAATGTATGTAAATCACCTCAACTGACATATCGTCGTCCATCTTTCAAAAAGGCGTACTCGTTTTTTGTCGAAATTGAGTTATGATTGAGAATATTTAAATAAAATATTTTTTTTTAAAACCCAGCAAAATACAGTTAAATAATTATTTTTAAAGGTGAATTCTTAAGAAGTCGTCTGATAAATTAGCAAATTCAAGATACGACCTTTTAAAAGATGGACGACGGATATATGTAAATGATATTTTTTTAATACTTATTTTCTATAAAATTTGCGCTTCATCTACGGCGAGAGGAAAAGTTATTATACCTCTACGCAACCAGTGCACAAAATTCGCTGAATGAACATTTGCAGTCGCAGGCTCTATGGCATGGAATGCTCTCCCAGCAGAAGTGCGAAACTATGAGAGAGTGATGTTTCGGAAAAATATTGAAACTCGTATGTTCTCTAAATCTGTAGCATATGACAACAAAGGAAATTGTTTTGCTTTGTTAAGTTTTAAGTAAAAGTAAAATTAGTTTATCTATATACTATACAATCACTTTGCAAAGTGCCTTTGAGGTATTATAGTACGAAAATAGCGCCGTATAAGAGTGGTACCCATAATAAGAATTTAAAAAAAATTATAACACAAAACAGTTGAGTTAGGGAAGAACAATCTTCACATCACTAAAAATAAAAGCGACTAGCATAAAAAAATATTTCCAGGGGGAGCTCTGATAGTTTGGAGAAAACTGGGAAGTGTCGAAGGAACAAGGTCACGCGGATGTCAACCGACAAGGTGGAGCGGCTTGGTCACTGGATTATCAGAATTAACACTGACAAATGCCCACAGAACAGCACAAGACCGTTTCTGATGAAGTGAGATTGTCCACAGATGAGCCATGCAAGTTGCAAGTTAAAAGCCAGGCGTAGTCACCATCCGCGGACATGAGGTACGGCTTGAAGAGAGAGAGATAAAAAATAAGTACCTATTATTAAATCGGTTAATATTGTAGAGATTTATAACAAACTTTATTGTTTATATCAAAGTTGACATATTGAAACGTGTCCATTGATTTACCTTGTTAGCACAAGCCCTAAACAATATTATGGTTAACAAATTCGTTTGAAATCCGGTATTTAGTTATTTGTCATAGTTCATATTGCAAAATCAAGCTTTAAAGTTCCGTATCCTGGTAATAAAATTCCAAGTGCTTTTAAATATTTTAAACTCAATGAATCAGATATTTAAATTACAAGAGCGATCAGAAAGATATTTTTAATTTTATGGCGTTAGATTATAGTGTTTTTTTCTACGATCGACATTGCTCGACTTTTTTTAATTAGTCATAAGTACCAATGCCCACTTGAAATAAATTGTTTAGGTTATATAAAAAACACTACGTTATTATTTATAATAGAAACAACTTTGTTTGTGTTTTTATACCTATGGAAAAAATGCAAGGTTAAAATCATTTTTAATAGAGTTTCTCAAACATCAATGAGTGTAAAGCTTTTTTGATTACGCTAACGATAAAATTAATTGTTATGACAACTGGTAATACTAATTTGACATTAGATTTACACGCCTGTCAAAGTAGTACTTCAAATGTATTTGAGGAATGACCTTTAGTTATCTAAACATTTATTCGTTTTAAAACACTTTATAAACAATTAGCTTTCGTTAAATTTGTGTACATCCAGAAATGTTAAATGTGAAAAATGACATTTCGGTTTCTTTGACTGATTGATTGAGCTTTGATTAGAATATTTTAATCGGGTTGTATTCACGTGGCTAGTGTTGCGGACTCATGGTTCAGGGGTCCGAGGTTTGAATTCCACTCTACCCCAACTCGATTCCCACTTTCTAATAGTGAGTTATTTCCAATTGGTTAAATATGACCCCAATATTAAAATATTTAGGTGAATCATGAGAAAACAAATACGATTTTTTTTTAATTTTAGCAATTTACGATCTCATTTTTTTTAATAGTAAAGATATATCAATTCTTAGATTCTACGTAGACTCATGTAACGTCATAATCACACAAGAGTTAACTGAACATATACAAAAAAAATACTATTAATTTTTCCGAAGACGTTTCATTGATTTGTATATTCAATCTTTTGGAAGAACGTATTAAGCTCTCAAGGACAAAAACTATTTTCAAGAAAGGAGTTTAGGACTGGATTTTCCTTAGTAGGAGGGATTTGATTAGGAAACTCCTTGCTGATTTTCCGATTGCTTGAGTTTACTGTTTACCATATTTGTGTGCCATATATATATATTTTAAAATTATTTTTTATGTTTTCAATCCTATATTTGTGGTGATATACTCATGTGTCGGTGTCATATAAGTGCTTGTCCCATCTCAACACAGGGCTTTTAGTCCCATGGAGTTAGGACTTATTTTCTCAAATAATGTACAATAAACTTATGTTTTAGTCCCATGGAGTTAGGACTTATTTTCTCAAATAATGTACAATAAACTTATGTATATAAATAAATAAAAATTGTAGTTACTACCGCCATGCATTGTTTATATTAAATTATTAATATACTGAGTTTCTCTACTGACATTTCATGGTGGAACTGTTTTTTAATTATTAAAATTAACATACGTTTTTTTACTCTAAGCACCTGTCTGGCGATGTCTGTCACGATGAAAGCTGATCACTTGTGAATAATTAAAAGTGATTGCAACGAAAAAACGTTTTCAGTTTGTTGAAACTCTACATTCCCTCATTAACGCCGAACGGGGCATAAGAAACGTGCAGAGAAAAATTTTGGGTTCTACGAAACACTTTTGAAAATCTATTTCATATGACTTATATTTTGTATTAACATTCTCCAGATTTATATATTTTAGTCAAATACAACTGTCAAACAAATTCAAGTCATATATGCAGAGATCTTTTCTTTCAATGGAAACAAAAAAATACTCGTATAGTGAAAATATTACTAAAGGATTTACAACACAACAAAATGTTTTGAAACAAGAGTTAACTATATAAAATAACCCACCTGATTCTGACAAATTATAATATTATTGACTTCCATAAATATACGTTAAATATAATACCAACCGTGTTTATCGTGATGATATTAATTGAATAATAAATATCGGCTTATTTGTATTAATTTATTTGCTTTGATTCATAAATACTCATAAGTATTCTGAAGTGAACTTATTATTACGAGCTTTTGACACGAGTCGACGTATTTTGTATGCTAATTATCGCCTTGGAAGGATGTTGTGCGAAAGTTCACAATTATTTCAATTCGAATAATGTTCACCTTGTAACTAATACCCACTAAGTGCGTAGCATGCGATATAGGTTAGGTTTATTGTAAGTAATAAGTTATGTAAAGCAATTTAAGACCACGCCAATTTTAATTATAACTAAGCTGATTCGATATTATTTTGATAATGTTAATTAATAACAATATACTTCCGAACTTTTCAATTAGATGAATATTTATTTAATATTCTTGAAAATTCGCTGTACATTAAATATTATGTATAAGCTTTTCAAAAAATGATTTCATAAAAAAATAATTTTAAGTGACTTCAAAAAATTTAAAGGGCCTATTAGAAACTTACTCAAGAAAATTAATAACTTATTCACATGAATTTTATTTGAAATCAAGTGTACGTCATTTTGTATGGTAAGTTTTTTTATTTTAGCGCAGACTAATTTATTTATCTTTCAATAATAAAGCTTTTTTGAATAAAAAAATATGAGAATATCTGAATATTTAAAAATAATAAACATATGTCTTTTTTATATTTGTTGATATGGGGAACTATTTTTTTAGAGTACAGGAATTTGCAAGGCAAACATCCTGTAACTGGCTGGTTTAAGTATTCGCTGTGTAGCATTCATGATTCTGCCTATGTTTAAACGTCCATATTTCTTCAATCTTACTGTTGATTTACTAGAAGTAAAATTTCTAAATCGTTTATTTTTTAAACCCTGTAAATTATTTCATCTACTGAGCGCCTTAAATTCCATTTTAATAAGTATTCTTCTACTGAGACCAGTGATTTTGTATGTTTAAACTATTTTTTTTTTATTATTCCAGTAAAATAGCTATATAGTGCAGAGCCAATTCTACCATATAAACATGAACATAATTATAAACATAACCATAAACATAAATATAAATATAAACAAAAATCTAACAATAAACATAAATATAACAATAAACATAAATATAAATATAAAATAAAATATTATCGCTCAAACAATGGTGAATGGATCGGTGAATGGAATGGCTTGGAAAATTTTGTTGTTAGAGCTTTTCAGGCATTTCCACGGTGACGAACTAATGAATTTACTTACTTATTTATTTATTTAACACTTTATATACATATACAATATATAAACATATAAGGGCGGGCATATTGCCTTTAGGCAATTTCTTCCTACCAACCCAAACTGTTCAGTTTAAGAAACAAAAAAAGTTCCTTGTCTACAAAAATTTGTACAAACTCAAAATATTGTTGATAAATCCACCTGGTTCATGACAAAGTATAAAAATTTAAAAATATAAATTTCAGGCGTTGCCTAGTGTGTAGGTGATATAATTCAATCAGATAAATCTCACCCGAATAAATAAAGGTTTCAGCTCTTTAATTTCAAAAATATTAACAGATGGAAGAATTTAAGGAATATAGATGTTTAAATACGGTTCCAGGCTCTTTGGCGAAGTAGGTACAAAAGGATTTTGATTTGCCTTTTCTGACCTTTCTCTTGTCTATTTTTTAAGCATTGTTATGTGAAATCGATATTTTCAAAGATATTTTCCAATCTTTTTTAGTTATCTCACTTTATTTTATTACGACTTTAATAAAAATCTTATAAAAACAAAATGTATTTACATTTACAAAAGTACTAAAAATTGTTAAAAGGTCATTACGTACATATGTTATGAATTTATGTAGATGTTTTTAAACGTAAATAACATCGTTACACGTTCGTATGTTTCAATACTTATTATCTTAAAAACAAGTTAAAACGTCACAAGTTATGTAACACTCAATCTATAAAGACATCTTTAGTGTTTACTTATAATATCCAGTTATGCTTCAATATTATTTAATAACACCAGATTATAACCTTCGTATTCAATAAGATCAAGAGTGGACTGTGATAATTCTAGGTAAGTAACGTTGCTGACCACGTAATTATAATATTATTCTTAACAAGGCCCTAGCATCGGTATTTTGTATAGATGGGCGTTTTCCTTTAAGATCTACCACTCTGTACCTTGGAAATCAATTATGCACATTAGAAAATTGCCAAGTATTCAAAGACTGTACAGTGGAGTGGGCCGATGATGCATGATGTTTATTTTTTTTTTCAGATATCAAAATGAAAGGGGTCTAAAAAGTTGTCTTTTGGATCGCATTGAACGTAAAAAATATTTTAAAAAATATTCCATACTACTTTTTGCCCTCAACAGAAGTTTGAAGTTTATAACTGTCTGAACATTTTTTAATTATCCAAATGGATAAAATTATTTTTTTGTTCGTAAAGATATAGCTTAATCACATTAAAAATTCAAACACGTTTTAAAACTACTGAAATGCAAAAAAAATCCACTTCGCGGAACTGATTCCGTTGAGCGCCTGACTAAAATTGACGAAAACAATGGCACATTAAAACAATGCTACCCATTTATTACAAAACAAAGTGCAACCCACGCCCTTGGATGCTTATATAATAAGATTTAATTCAGATTATACAATTTAATTAGACTGATTTTCTTACTTAAATACAAAATGACAGCCGGTTTAGGGCAAAAAATTGACTTTTTCAAAAACTTCAGGCTCTGGTTGAGGGCCAAAAGTAGTATCAAATATTTTTTTATATATTTTTCGCATCCCGAGTAATCCAAAAGGCAACTTTTTAGACCCCTTTTATTGCAATAATTCGGAAAAAAAAAATTATCGTCCCACCCTACTGTACAGATTACAAAACTATTCTGTTTTTGTAATATTATTATTGATGTTTACAAATATGAACAGTTTTGGACTATGGTTTAATTGGACGGGGATGTCCTAGTAACGCATTGCTCAAGCAAATTATCATCACACAAAAAAACTAAATAAAATTAATTCTGAATATCCCAGTCAGAACAAGTTTCCTAAACCTTTCCCTTACTATCCTAAAAATTTCCGCGCGTTACGGTGCTATGTAGTCACTACACATGCAAAAAATGAGAGATTTTAAATCGTAAAAGTGGCATTCATCGGCAATTGCTTCAATTATTTATAATTAAGTCGAAATTGATGATATTTTAATTGTTATTGCTAAAAATATGAAAATAACATTAATTAATTCTCTCAGTGCGCGCAAAAGAACCGCCCCTAATGAAAGCTGAGAAGCTACTAACGCAGCTAACGTCTAGAAGAAGTACAAAAAACTTTGATGTCTGCGCGCGTGACGCATAAAAATTATCTCTCTGGCTCCCAAATATACCCGTATTATCGAGAGTGAGACGCAAAGAGTGTGCGAGACAATTATATATTAGGATTACTCTTTTGCTACGAACGCAACATGCGACACATTGGTAAACTTTCTGTTGTGTTCAATTTTTAATAAAACGCTTTTTATGTTCCCAATAAACATTAATTATTTAATTTTAAAAAACGTTTTTACCAAAACGTAAATGCATAACGAAGGAATACCGAAAATCTCAACCCATCATTTATTACATTTATGGAGATATCATAGTTATTAGATGCAATGTGTACTAGCTACATATCACCGGGAAAGGAGAGTTAACATAATACGTCTGAAAAAATAATGCTTTATCTGTTGAACAAATTTATGCAAAGGTTCTACTACTATATGCGTTGAAAATTTATACCCTACCTTCCATGACACAAAGCACAAATATTAAAGTTACTAGACACTCCTCCCTGATGCTGCAAAAACAATATTTAAAATGAAAACGACTTTCGGTCAAAGAGGTTAGGTCTACTTCTCGATTAAAGTGCACAACCTACTGGCATTGTCCACGAAGACAATAAGTAGGTACTCTCACTATTAAATTTCTGTCAAGAAGTGGATAATGGAAGTGGGTTGCTCGCGAATCAATAAACTACAATTACAATGTATAAAGCGTTTTTTTGCAGTAATACTCATAAGATAAATAAGTAATACTTAATGAATGATTGGTCTATTAAACAGCCTACCGAGAGAGGTGGATTTATTCCATGCTAGGGTTACCAGTTTTAGACTCTTACTCTATAACCGTGACTCATAATGTGTATTATTGACTTATTCGTCTTTGTTCACTACAGTTTTTATGCACCTTAATAATTTATTGCACTTTTTTTATCGTGTTTATGTAGTTACTTAATTATATACTTTATCTATATTGTAATTGGCATTAGTGCTGTATTATACATTAAAAAAAATAAATGAGAAAATTTATTTTTATTACGTATTTAGGACAAATTTCAAAATAATGTAAAAAAAACCCCAGTGAGGAAACATTATTTTTAATTAAAAAAAAAATACTAACAATCATTTCTTACCTTCCAAATTCGTTCAAAAAAATTTCAATGCAAATAAAAATACTTTAGACACACATGTATATACATATATTTTTAATTGATTTATTAATACAAATATACATATTACTAAAAAAAATAACAAATCCTATTATATTATTTTAAAATAAACCCCTATTTTATGAGGCTAAGAGCCCTGTTTTGAGTTGGGATACAAGAAAAACCAAAGGGAAAAAATGTATATTTTTTAAGAATACTAAAAATAAAAATAAAATAATATACATAATCTATCCAATGGTCTCTTCTCTTAGACGAAATTCAAACTTGTTCACTTTTCATTAAAATGAATTTCGTTTTGGAGAACTTAACTTAACTTAAGTAATAAGAAACGTTGTTTTAACATAAAAAAACAGCCATGGTCAGGATGAATCCGATTATTTTTATTAATTCTCAAAATATTTACATTTTAAATTGAATACCGCATTTATGACGGCTGCGCCTCTTTAATAACTTATTTATGAATCCTACACGATTCGTGTGAATACTGTTAATAAAAATCGCAAATTCAGGCTTATTAAGCCATAAATTCGCGATAAGATAATTAGATGCCGATGCCGTTTCCTACCGCCAATTCAATGGCCAGCGCAGCGGTCAGCACTCGGTACTTGGGACCCGGTTACGTGCGAATCAGAGGAAATATATTACTGTTACAAGAGTTGCTCAACTTCGGAATCCACATGGTCCGATTACTTTCGGTTTCACCTTAGCGATGGATGTCTTGCCGCCACCGCTACCCGCGCTGGCCGCCGCCGGCGCTGGTCAAACCCAAAGTACATAAGCCAGAAAATGTTACAAGACCTTGAGCAGTTTCTTGTACAATAATTTGTGCCTAATCTTGGGCCATTGAATTTGCCGATTGACAATTGCGCGTAAGCAAGCGCAGTACGTTTATGTTTTCGGTGCCATGGCAGACAACAGGCAGTTGACAAAACGAACCGTCTTGTGACGACGCGACTACTGGCGCGATGATTTTGCGTTCAACAATCAACGCAAGGTTGCTAAAATAACATAAATTATGAACTTTATTGGAAATCAGTTTTTTCATAAAGAATTTAAAGCTTTAAAAAAAAGTGATGTATAACATATAAGACCGAGAATAAATAAATAAATAAATACAAGCTACAATAAATATACGTTAATAGATAAATTTGGCAATTCACAGTATCATAGGCGTGGGGTGTGCACGCACATTTTGTATGCGCGTCCAGATCTTAGTTCGAATAGTAGTTTGAAAATAGGACGTGTTCAAATTTCCCAAAATTTGACCACAAATTTCACCCAATTTGTTAACTTGACACAAAAGTCGTTTGGTCAAATGTTGCACAAGATCTTATGCCATTTTCCGACCCATGCAATACGAGCTTTACTTGCTCGAGTCACGCTCTGGCGCCCCAAATGTTATGTTTGTACAGAGATGGACTTTTCAAGAACAAACAGTTTTAAATATCATGTCCCAAAAATGCCTATTTATCTAAAACAGTGCTCTTCAACAAGCTTATCTTCGTCTAATGTATAATTTAAATTTCACAATTTATATCCGAGTGTTTTATAAAGCATTTAATTTTTTTTTTTTTTTGGATAGATAGGGCCTTTTAAGTTTTTTTTTTGAATAAATGAAAAATTACGATGTTTACGTTATTAATATATTTTTCGTGCGACACGCGACGTTGAATAAAACTATTTTCAAAGATTTAAAATATCCATATTTTTCGCGCCCTATGAGACAAACGACATGTATGACGTTTTAGCGTCAAATTTGTAAGCAACGTTTATTAAAAGCGCAGTTGGCAGTCATAACACGTGACGTCAAAATGACGTGGTGCCAACTGCGAGACGTTTTGTATTTGCTCATTTTTAAACCCGAAAATTATAGTTGAAAACTCGTTTTGAATGCATTGATGGTTATATCATAAGAATCGTAAAAACTCACTTCAAATATGTATTATTATTTTATGTTATTCCCGATGAAAATTCCCCATTCTTATCGCTTGACACGAGCTTAGCCAAAAAAGCCATATACAGTAAGTTAGTGAATGTGTTTACAAATATAATTTGAAACTAGTAAATGAACAAATTAATAAAAGGTTAAAATTAAACTACAGCGCAAATATATAAAATATGTAAGTTAAAGGTTTTAATGCCGTTTTTTTCTATGGTTGAAGAAAATTTTTTTTTAACATTATGTTTAAAAATCAATAAAATAGTTTAGAGGCTAGTAAGCTAACTGAATTTATATTACGAAAATGAAATCTAAAAGTTCATTATTCCAAGCCGAGAAAATTAGAAAATATTTGTGTTTAGCTTATTTGGAAAATATCAATACCATTCCATTAAAATTGCTTTATGAATGTAAAATGGGATATTTTTAACAGTTCACGCTTATTTAAACAATGCAATAACTCAATTCTGAATTGAAACCACAATCCTACCAATTACGGTCTTTACATGAATTTCAATGTTTTCCTTTCGATGATTACAAAAATATTTTATTTTTGAACAGAGCATACAACCAGTTGTGTTCATATTGTGCAAAGAACGCTTGGTCTGTGTGAGGTTTCGATTATATATGATGTCATTGAGTTAACAAATTTTCATCATCATTCCCCTTTCCGCATTCAGTAGTGCATAGAGCACTGCATTTGTAAACCAAATGCAGCGTACTTCAAGCATAAGTCACATAAAGGTAAAGAGATCCGCCCTACACTTCAAGTGTCTTTGAAATCATATTTCACATTCACCCCACCAGGAATCAAACCCAGGACCTCAATAATGGTAAGCAAACGCTCCAAGTACGACACGAGGCGGACTTATCTCCACTCGATTTTTTAATTCATGAATTTTACCCGAGAGCATCCATCGAGTTGATTTTCGTTATAATTCTAATAAGTTTATAAAAATTACCTTTTTTTTAAAAAAAACAGATTATTTTTGTACATCTCATAAAATTTTTAATTTATTTATAAATACGACAACCAATTTTTTTTTGCAAATAAGCTATGAATCTATGAATACTGTTTTTTATTTTTAAAAAAAACTTTGATAAATACGGGTTAGTGTTCTGTGGCTAGTGTTGCGGACTCACGGATCAGAGGTTCGAGGTTTAAACCCCACTCTACCCCAACTTGATTACTATTTTCTAGTAGTCAGTTATTTACATCTCGTTGAAAATGGCCCCAAAATTGAAACATACTATAACGCAAATATTCCTTTAATTTTTTTATTTAGAAGTGTTTTCTGCTATTTTATTTTAGACCTTTGTAAAAATATTAAGAAAATAATAATTACCACTTTCCTCGAGTTTCAATTTAAAACCTCATCTAAAAATAATCATTAAAATAATATACCTTAAGTGTTTCTTTAACCTTATCCTTTTAGTGCGGAGGGCGGTGTATTTGTTTATTTTTTGCAACTTTTCTCAAAAATTTGTTACATAAAAGCAAATTGGTGTTACTCATATGCCATTCCATTCAGCATATGAAAATTCGCTACATCTATTATCCACAAAATGAGTTTTGCTATACATTGAAGATAGTAGTTCAAAATTCAAAACTAAGCAATTATTTGAATTGATACTGTGAGTATTCGCATTGATTTATTATGTTAATTTCAATGTGAATCATATTCTTTTGATTAGCTTTGTTACAGCATATAAGTAATTTACATATCCTGAAGGATCCTTGATATAAAACATGTTTCCGTGGGAATTATATCAGTCGATAAGTGGGCCTTTGCTTTTATTAAGCAACATCCGTATTTTACAAGTTAAACCGGTTTTAATCGATGTTTAAAATGTAGTTTATTTATTGAAGAACGCAATAGTCTCTGATAAAAAATAGCTGGTTTAAGTACACCGAGCCCTTGAAACATTTCCATATAAATAGAAAATGCAATTAATTCCTACAATAAATTCTGTTTAACACTAATAATCTATTAACGCTACCTATTACCATAAACTTCCTTCATTAAATAAAAAAAACTATAACTCTTCATTAACAAGCGGAAGTAGAATAAAATAAGACAACACGCAGCATGCTTAAATTCTATTAACAAGATTCGTACATCAAGCCTTGGAAATTTTCTCATAAGAAAAAAAATGGTATTATTTTTATTTGATGTAATGTTCCCTTCATGGTCGTCATGAAATATTATTTAAAAATATGTTTTTAAACTGGGATATTTTATTGTCCCTGGACTGTTGGATATACAGATCTGGTGGCTTCCAAAAATAATTTCGAGGCTTTTAAAAAGTTTTGTAATCATTTCGGCGAATTTATCATGTCCAATCAATTTAATCCCAGTCAGTGAAGAATTCACTTCCCTCTTTTCTCAATCCAATGAAGTACATATTATGTACTTCTGGATTACTTTCTTTTATCACAAAGATGCTAAGGCTAGCAGATTTTAGAGAGCTTCTTCGGGCAGCTTTTCTCGTTTGACAACGAGCAAATTTTCTGTGTATGTGGGCACCGCCAAGTAGACTTATGTCCTCAGATGCAGTGTGCGGTATGTGGTGGGCAAGCTGTCCCTGGACACATTGGTAAACTTTCTAAAAATTATATCTCCAATTTTTGATAAAACGCTTTTTATGTTCCCAATAAGCATTAATTATTTAATAAAAAAAAAACATTTTTACTGATACGTAAATGTATAACGAAGGAATACCGAAAATCTCAGCCCATCATTTAGTATATTTATGGCAATATTAAAGTTATTAGATGCAATCTGTACTAGCTACACATCACCGGGAAGGGAGAGTTAATCAAGAACATGAACATCCATGTTCAAAATCACTATTCAAAAGTATACCTGTGTTTTGGCGGGGGTCTCTGGCCGCGGCCGAGAGGGGGGCGAATCCGTTGCCCCCCGCGGGCCCGAAGACCCCCGCGCTGTAAAAGTCACCAAACTGGGCGAAAGCCACTGAGAACACCATGCACAACACTAACGCCACCTGAAAACACAAGAGAAATTCGACTTAAAAAACAAATCAAGATAATGATTGTAATTAATACTTTAGAATTTGTATTTGAGATAGTCAAATGAATGACTGCATACACTAAAAAATGCCGTGAATATTTAAGAAACATAACATTTCACTCCTTACTTTTAGCGCTGCAGAACAGCGTTTATATTTTGGTATTTAACCTAATGTGTGTTGTTGCGATAATATAGGGAAGGCAGATGTCATTACAATTACTATGACTTGGTAATTATTACAACTAGGTAATTACTACAGCTTGGTTACTTCAGAATTAGGATTTTTTAGCTTGCCACTTAAACACATGCTTGTATCCTCAACCGTAAATGCTGCAAATAGACAAGTTGTGCATTTAAATCATCATAATATTATTTAAATGCACCACGACTCGTTTATTTGAAGAATCTATGGAGGAAGATTCAAAAAAATGTTTTTAGTGGTTAACTCAGAAATCGTGATTTTGCAATTACCTATTTGTAGTCATTACCCCACAATATCAAATGAATTACTTTTAGATCCCTTTGACGTACATGTTACATGTTTATATTTTCGCCAAATAAAACATAAATTTAAATATGAGTTTTGTCTTATATTCGTTTAAATACGATTGATTTTCTGTTATAGGTTTATACATACACATATATATATCATCATCATCTTCATGCATGTATTATTTATTATATTATTATTTGTCCTAATTCAATGCAATTCTAGTGATATATAAATCATGTCTTTGAATAAGAATAAACAAAATATCAAATTTAGTAGAGATATTTATTATATTTTTTAAAGAACTCAACAGGCGCAATATGAAGGGACATGTTTTTATCAAAATATTAGAAAATTATCCAATGGAATATAATATGTGTTTTACAATTCACCTATCATCAATTGTGGTGGCTATATTACTTAAAATAATAATTTTATTATCGTGTTGTGTTTACTAAAAGTTTTACCGTTATAACATGAAAATCGGCTAAAATAATAGTAATATCTAAATTATCATAATCAAAGTGTATTTCAATATCAATTTATTGAGCGTAAGACCTTTGTTGATCTAAATGTCAGATACATTTAACAAATGATGTATATTGGTAAAGCATTAGTGAATTATTCGTGTTTTCCAGTTATTGTAACGCAATATTTTGTATTATTATTTATTTGTGTGTCAAACTAACTTGAGAAACGCAAACGCGTCGTGTCATACGCGCTCTCAAATATTTCACAATGATTTACTTTGGAAGACAATGAAATTACAAAATATAAAATGGTTATCCACGTCCATTTCGAACTGAGGGCTTTCGGTTTAAACATTTTCACGACCGTGGTCTGGACATATCAAGGTCTGCTAATACACGCTTCACTATGGAATGATAAATTTAATCACTAATGTAGCAACATCCCATTGTTTGCTGTATTTTGGGTTAATGACTGCCGGTTTTATACACTTTTATTGCATTCCTCGGCTTATGTTACTATCGGTTATCACTTTAAACCTTTAAGTACACACATACTATGTTTTACAGGTTTTCTGTTACATATTACGTGGCGCAACGAGAAGCCTAATCAAATTTATTATTTCGTTCTGAGGTTTTATTATAACATGATCAACCTAAATCGTAATACCCTTTTTAATAAAAATGTTATAATTTAATAAAATGAAATGTGCTACAAAAATAAAGTTTACAACAAAGCCCGAGCAATTTTAATATTTAAATCGATATCTAATTATAATTGATTATATAATGCAATTATTTTTAATCCATTTTCAGATAAATGAGAGTTAATTTTCTATTAAAACGCCGAATAGGATGTGAACTTTAGGACTAGAAAGACACATACTTTTATTTCAAATTATAAAATTCAATAGTACATGCTTTATTGTTAACGCAAATAAGATAGTACACCTGTCGACATTGATTAAGTATAAATTTAATAAGCTATTGTATAATATTTATTTATAAATGTAAATCTGATACTGAGAATAAACGAAAAAGAACAAAAACGTCATTCAACGTCAATCACTTTTGTATGAGAACTTTTCAACGACATAACTTTTTGTCTTATCGTGATTCTTGTTACAACATAATTTAGAAGTAATAATTGAAAAACGTGGCTTCAATCCAACCGCAATCAAGATATGTTTAAAATTTAAATTAATTACTTTTCATTTGTATCAATTTAACTTTATCATCATTTGATAGCTTAATCATACTGTTTTCTACAAGAGTATATGAACCATTACTTGTAAGATTTTTAATTGGTGTAGCGATAGTGATTTGAATACACTTTTGAAATCAGTTCAAACTCATAAATCCATAATAACTATACGCCGCCTATCAGAACCTGAGGAATTTATAACGTTGCTTAATAGTTAAAGTAATAACAAGAAAGGATACGGGTTTGATTTCGCCTGTCACCCGCAGTTTAAATTCTTTGTTTAATCTCGCAACAATGAATGACTATCATTGGCTCATTAGCGATGGATACATTGCAGAAATATTGGAAGCATTATGTATATATACATTAACTTGATCAAATTGGTTTATATTTTCATATACCAATAGCCTGAAAACCAAACGTATACAGTTTAAATTAAATAAATATGACAGTAAAAAAAAAATTTTTTACGCCTGACCAATTAAAGTGATAATTTAATCCAATAAAGCGACCATAAACTAATTGCTTTTCTAGTATACAAAGTTTGTTTTTTATATTTACTTACATATTTATGTTAGTTTTTAATATGTACGGTGATTTTTAGTTTTACTGGTAATGACTTAGGATTTGGGGATATAGGTATTATTTAGGTGTTCATGGTATATTTATTATTCACTTTTAAATCTGGAAGTAGAGCACACATGGGCATGTGTGCTTTAAAAAAAATAATAAAATTATTATTATTTTTATATCATATTATAAAATACATTATTTACTGCCTTAGAACGGGAAAGCCATCCCTAGTTAGGCAATTTAGATGACTTACCAGCAAAAATTAAAAATAATAAAAAATAATAATAAAATATTAATCTATTGTATAAATAATTCAGTATAAATTGCTGTAATAAATATGTGAAAAAAAAAGAATAAAAATACAAAAAAAAAACAATTTTAATTCTTAAAAGACTTTCAATGTGAATTTTGAAATATGTCTAGAAAATAATACAAGTGATGCTACTAGAAACTAACAAATTGAATAAAGTGTCACTTTTCTTATAAATAGTGTTATAAATATTAGTAATACATATTCTTATATATCAAATTATATTTCAATCTCGTGGTGAAGGGGAGCGCATTAGCGTACCCTTTATAGGGTCTTTGGTACTATTTCCGATATAATAATCGTTAAATATTGATTGAAAACTGTGTTTTCCTCTTCATCTTGCTTTCAATGTAATGATCGGGATACGCTGCAATGCACAACGCATCCAGTGCGAATAGAGATAGTTATATATGTTTATGATGAAAACAACATAAATAAAATTTGTGAAATTCATTACTTTTATCAAACATGGCTTCAAGCAAATATATTTATAAAAAAAAACATTTACTAATGTTGCTTTTCGAAATGGAAATTCAAAGTTAATTCTGCGTCAACTTCATTTTAAAACATAATTTATCTCGCTGGCCGATCACACCGTTAATATTAGATTCGCCAATATTTTTCCAATTCGTTATTTTGGATGTGTACAAATTGACAAATTAGTGGTGATGTGTTAAAAATGACATGATCATTTGGACGGTTTTTGACGTTAATGTTAAACCATGCTATAATATTTTTTAAAGTAGGTTAATATAACAAAGTTCGTTTCACAGAATAACGCAAAATTATTGCGTGTTTCTGGGTTAATTAATGCAAATCGAGAATTCTGCAAACAATTATTTCAACATTATCACCTATTTGTTTGTGTTATGTAAGTTAATACAAATATTTTATATTACAAGTAACAAATTAACTATACTTGTCGCAGCCATTAATTGTTTTAAATGTCATCAAATTGTAATTATGAATAATAGAAGTCAACTAAAATAAATGTTTACGTTTCATTATATCAAAAATCAGTAATAACAAATTACAACAGAGATGGAGAACATTTAAGAGAAGGAAAAAGGGAAGTCCAGGCATTTACAGGGCTTATGACCTGTCATTGGCGGGTCTTTTGTCTACAAACATTTAGACAATCTTAAAATATGGCAATCGTTACAAATTTAACGACCTACAATAGAATTTTGAAAGTTTTAAAAGTAAAGTAAACTAAAGTAACAACAGAGATGGAGATATAAAATTTCCTAAATAGCAACAGCACACTAATGGCAAACCTCGTGTCGGGAGGTTAAATTTTTAAAATGATTTATAAGTTATTAAAATTAATGTCTTTTTTTCTGTGGCCTATGGGATTTTCTTTAAAACAATGCAGTATTTAATCACACTCCTTTCGCTGATTAGGTACATTACATCTAATCTTGGTTTGACCTTCATGTACCTGAATGTCACAGTCGCTAGACCATAAAGCTTGGGAAATATTTGAGGTTACATTCCACACTGACCCTTGTTTGCAAATTATGACACACCTGGCTGATACACAAAAATAATTAACATAAGGGAGTCTAAATATAAACATAGTTTCATTAAATACTTTCAACCTGATATAATGACTGAAATATGCGCTCAGGCTCCTAAAGGCTAACTGGATTACAATCTATGGTTTTACGTTCTACAATTAATTTGAGTGGAAAGCCTTATAGAATCAAACGTATTACTTTTTATATGGTAGATTTTAGCTTAAAACTTAGACTGTCAAACCTTATATTGAAATCTATTAATATTTTTAACCACTTATGTTTTAAAGTTTCTTGCTAATTGAATGTCTTTTTTAAAATATTACTATATTTTTATTCGTATTTTATTTTATTATTTGTTGATGCTTAAATATTATCTATGTGTCCAGGTGGATGAAAAATACAGTTCTGTGTGTGGAATAGAACCAGAACTCAGGACAAGTGTTTTCGACTCGTTGGCTGCTCTTAAGTAAGAATCCTAAATAAGAAAACAGAGTAAAGATAAGTCCATTTAGCTGTGGTTGGTGCATTCACCTACCATTCTTGATACCTGGGTTTGATTCCTGGCAGGGCTAACGTGAAACATTTATTTCAAGGGTTGTTAAGTATACAATATTCCATTGTTTTGGACTGACGCCGAAGCATAAGACTGATCAGTAATCACCTAACCATTATGTAATTGTTAAAATGAGAATGATGTCAGAGTCCCCCCTTCTTTATTTACATAGATTGACATGTCACTATCTGAATATTTGAGTTTTTCTTTTCACTTTCTTTTTTTCTTCTTTTTTTTTACATTTTTTTTTTTGCACCACAACAGGCCAGGAGACCTAATTACAGTGGTGAATTACATCACAGAGCACCCAAGCTTGAGAAAAATCACATTTTTAATTTTTGTGTTCTCACCGGGAATCGAACCCGGAACCTTCCGTGCGTGAGTCAAGCGTCTTGACCACTACACCACGGAGGCCGCCGATTCTTATACCCCCTTCCTCCTCTCTTTATTGTAAAGTGTAGATTTTTAGTTTCTTTATGTTTTGAATTTTGTATAAAATTATATGATTCTAGAAGAATATCGTCGCTTAAGCGGCAACATGACCGATCTCATGTTTTTACCAGACTGAGATAAGTATGAAAAAAGCTTCATAGTCTTCTGAATCGACCTGCATACTCAATTTTGACAAACTCTTACTAGAAACGCCACAAATCGACTCATATTAACATGACATAACAAAATGTTCTAGACAACTTGACATATATCTTATTCAGTGTTTTCTTTCCTGTAAAGTGCAAAAAAATTAGATAGATCATGTTGCCGCTTAAGTGACAATATGTACATATACTTCTTATTTTTCCAAACTTAATGGTTTGGGTATATGGGAAGAAATTGCCTTAAGGCAATACGCTCGCCTTTATATTTAATTAAAATGTTTATATTTACAAAGTGCAAAATTAATAAATAAATTATGATCACGACGTATTTATTTCAATTTAAAACGATTTTTTAAACACTTCATAGATATATTATTTAATGATAAACATTTTACTCACTATACAACGGTCTTATTTTAAAAGCAAATTCAACAATTTATTATAAATGGCTATTTGTGGATAATATACGATAAAATAAGTGGTAGGAGCTTAATAATGTGTGAGATAACTTTGTTTCAGAAATCATCATACAACATAAATTTAAGTGTGTTATTTTATTCCTTATTGCTTCAGTTGTTTATAACTTCATCTCTTTAGCGATTACATAACAGTGAAGATAAATTGGCAAGAAATCAGATATCGCAAATCAGATTGCCATTTTACATGTTCCATATAAAGACACTGGAAGTCTGCCATATTATGAAATACATTATTGCTTCTCTTCTAGTTAAAATTACAACATTAAGCATATTAAATTTATATGGAACCGTGATCAAAATATACAAAGAATCCATATAAAACCCCATAGTAAAAAGATTTGGAAAGTCATAAACTAATTAAACTTAATACGGAATTTTCTAACAAGTCGGGACATAAAAAAATATAATTGTGCTCTATGACAAAACTGTGTATTTTATGCATTAAATAAATAAATAAATAAAATTCTATTGGTTCCTAAACAAAATATCAAAATTACAGATAAATATATAATATATCTCCACACTCTCATATTTTAAAACGTTTTACACCTCTTTTTAATGATCTTACAATTACGATAAAACACCTTAACGCTTTGAAGCACAGTGGTATAAAAAACGTACCTCCCACATATCTCATATATTTTTTTATACTAGAACCGTGATAAATATTAATTACATCATTGATTGTCATTGTCAAGAATCACAAGTCTTTGACGGATTTAAAGAGTTGTTTACTTTCATACTGGCGGTAGTTTCACTGACGGTAGTTTACTTTCATCTTTCATAATAGGGGTAGTAAAATTTATACTACCTGGATAAGTTTTTTTTCTTTATTAATTGAAAAAAAAATTCAATAATATAATTTATTATTTTTTATTAAAATAAAAGGCTGTGCCACCAAGAGTTGAAATTTTACTCTGGTACTAATTGTCGACCATGATTTCAATAAATTGTTGATAAACTTTAAGATAACAAAGCCAAAAAAAATCCCAATAATCGAATTAAATCAATGTCAATTCAAATTTTTAAAAACATATTTCAGCTCATAATGGTGCATAGGGCACTGCATTGGTTCTCCAACCGCAGCGTATTTTCTTCACTTTTGTTACATGAAGATAAGATGAATAACCTTACATAGTCCAGGGACTATGAAATGTTGTTCGTCAAAGCCCTTTTTTAAATAAATATTTCATGTTTATTGTGTCGGAAAATGAACCTGATACTACTTGTAAATTAGGCAAACACGCTGACCAAGAGTCGGACAGATAGGTTATATTTACATAATGTAACGCCATTTTTTAAATGGACATATTTTGTATGCGTAGATTTTATGATTTCCGCATTAGTATTTCATAATTAATCAATTTAATTAAATCTGCAAAGGAATCCGGAAACACAGTTTTAAAATCAGTAGGTAGTCAATAATATCAATTCGTGACCATGGTGTTTACTGTATAAAGTAATCAGTAGAGGCTTATCACAATATTGAATTAATTTGATTAGTATATCTTACACGTGTGTTTATACAGAGTTGTCATACGATAGGCAAAAAAGCCAAATAATGCTACATACATCTATATCCCGCATGTGTCGGGAATATAATATTATACTGCCAAAACAATAAAATTGACATTTTTAATAATACTCTCGCAGCTTTTGCGAATAACCTCTTAGGGATGAATCTTATTTAATAAGTACAAGCATACAACTTATTTTTTATTGCATTGTATCCCGTAGATTTTTTTAAAAACTTTTAAAAATGTGTATTACATCTTAATACATAAATCTATTTTGTGTAATTCTGTAATTGAAGATATATATGCATGTAAAATTGTATCGACGAATGTTTTCAAATTGTTTGTTTTCTAGTATGTATATTTGTTGAATTACCTAATAAAATAAAATAAAATAAATAAAAAAAGCCGTTTTTTTATTGACTGTTTTTTTTAAAAGCTGTAATTATAATTATAATTGTTACGAAAATGTCAGTTCTTTTTACGGGTACGACGACCGTATAACAGTGACATACGAATAGCTTTCTCAATTGCAAGTCTTCTGTCTTATAACATGTGTGTTGTGTCGTTGTGTGTACTTCCTATTTAATCAAATTAAGCGTTTAATTTATTTATTCATGTTTTTCTGTTAAACAGAATTAAAATCGAATTTCCTTGTTTGCGTATAATATTAATCCTTTGGCCGGGCAAATAAAGATTATAATTCAGAATGCGAAAAATAAGTATGTAGAACCCTGGTGGAGCTTTTTTAGCTGGATGAGTACTCTCAGGTAAAAATCCTAAAAAATGAAATCAAGTGGAGACAAGTTGAGCTCGTTATATAGTGAGGCACAATCGCCTTTTATTCTTGAGGTCAAGTCCAAGCAGGGTGGATGTGAAATATTGGTTTCAAAGGTGGTTATATAGTGCAATATTTTAATGTTCCTGGACTGACACTTGAAGTGAAAAGCTAATCACCTTTCCTTCCATGTGACAAAAATAAACTGGATACGCTTCGATTAGAGTGTCAATGCAATGCTCTATGCACCACTAGTAGCAGCTAGAGAAATGATGATGATATGATAATGGTACATGCATTAATTTTATGCATTTAAATATGTTCTATATGGCACGTGCCTTAGTAAAAGTTTTCATGGTTACCGCAGGTGCAATAACTCGGGAAGTCTACGTACAAATACGTGTTCATACATATGTCTCATTCCAGAGCAAATCCGTAGCCTCTGGCGAGCAAACATGTTTTCAGTATGCGAGAACAAGTTCTTTTCGTTGGCAATGACATTAACATACTGAATGGACGTATAAAAACGTGAGCCCCCATCTGACGACACAACCGTGACTAGGGGAAATCTAAACATCGATTTTGTTTATTGACATGCAGCTTGAATTAAAGACACACTTTTGTTACTGTTCCTGAAATGACTAGCTGGATTTTCAATTTGATTATCAGATTACCACGTGATATGGCTTCAAAAACAAAAAAAGAGGTACTAAACTTTCAAATGCGAGAAGCATCAATTTATATCGTCTTTTTGATCAATTTTAATACAAAGTTGCTCTAAATACTTTATATTTTTACAAATTTAGTTGATGCATAAAGCCTGACGGTTATAATTAGGGGGTTGATTCCCTGATATGGCTAGACACAGAGAATATACGGAGAAAGCAACGGGAAACCACTTTGGTTATCTTTTCCCAGGAATCACTATTCAGTACGTACAAATTTAGATCTAAATCACTCCCATGGGATGAAATCCAGCCTTTCTGCAAACATTTAAACATACTCAAAACATTGTGGACTTATTTTTATTTAAATTTTTACTACCTCATGTTCCATCTGTTATTTTGTTTGTAAAGACACTTCAATCAATGAAGAAGAGGTGTTAATTTGATGTTTTAGATACCAATTTTCTTAAAAGGGTATAAATATTAAAAATAAAATTCAATTCGAGACATTATTTAGATTTTTTCAGTTGAGAATACATATATTATGCTAGGTAACCTAAGTATCTGTTACGTTAAATAAATTTTAAAAACTATTTTGTTTTTAACCACTTAATTTTTTTTCTACGGATTGGTTTCAAAGCTACAAAAGCTTCTTTATCAAGGTATATTATACCTTGATAATAAATCTTATACCTTGATAAAGAAGCTTGCGTAGCATTAAAACGGGTCCGTAGAAGAAAAAAAGTGGTCAGAAACAAATTAGTTTATTTATCGTGGTGTTATGGTCAGCGCGTTTGCCTACCAAGTAAGAGGTCTCGGGTTCGATTACCGACATGGTTGATATGAAATACTTATTGAAAAGGGTATTTCATACCAAAATATTTCGTAGTCCCTGGACTGGTACCTAAAGCGTAAGACTGGTCATCTTATCTAAATGTAACAAAAAAAAAAACAAAATACGCTGCGAGTTGTGTACCAATGCAGTGGCCTATGCACCGTTAGGTGCGGAAAGGGAATGATGATGTTATATACAACCTCAGCCAATTACAACTGCTAAATGAGGAAATATATGCATACAAGAAACTGAACAAAAAGAACATAAAATTGTGTAGCAAGGGCAAACAACGGCAATAAAATAATGATATACAATACTGAACCAAGTGTTTCATTTTAAATATGTTCAAAATGTTTTTCCACAAAGTAAATGCTGAAAAATAAATAACATAATTTTTTATGCATTATGTTTTTACTTTTTAAGTGCAAATCAAATAGAATTCTCTTTTATAATTGAGTCACAACGTATATAATGTAATATAACTTTCATTTAGTTTAGTATGAAACTAAACAGGTGTGAACTTTTTTTAATTAACTCCAAAAGAGGCGTGTTACCCAGCCAAGGTCTTTTATTATTGCCGTTCTTTGCTATTATGTAACTTTTCATCCGATAGTAATTAATACAACTATATTAGTTGTATTTCCTTGATTAATAAATCAAGCTCCTATTTCTTTCTCATTTACAAGAAAAAAACGCGTCGTACTTAAAATGCCGTTTAAATATTTTGTGATTAATTACTCAAATTAGTTACATCGCGTAAAAACATATTAAATAACCCTCTTATTTTTTTTAATAACCAAATCTAATTTTTTTTAAATCCGTATATGAACTTTTTCACACCGAATTGAGGAAACGTTTTTTTAATAAATTAATAAATTTTAACAGACTTTCTTTATAGAAAATCTTTCTCAATTTTGAATAAAATTTATTTGAATGAACATAAGAGATAGCAATGTTACAAGCGCTTTATTAAATTTTATAAGAAAGATCACGATAATACGGAATACAAGAAGAACGACAGGGACACTACTCGCTAGGCTGAGCTTGAGTGAGAGAGAAAACTAAACTGAGTGAGCCCGATACAGTATTATATCACTTGTAAGAAAAAGAAGACATAAGTCGCGTGATATTTTTTGTATGCACTGAGCATCCTGTGGTTTTGTCCCCCTCCCCCTCTATAAGATTACCGAATGGAGCTTCTCGCTACTATTCGTGGGCCTGTTATAGGTCCTGTCAGATACACAGATCTGGTGGCTTCCAAAAAGAATTTCAAGTGAAGAAGTGAAAAATTCACTTCCCTATTTTCTCAATCCAACGAAGTGCATATTATGTACTTCTGGATTACCTTATTTCAGCACAAATATGCTAAGGCTATTAGATTACGTCATTTACCATTCAGGAACTCTTTTGGCTAAAACAAACAACTGCTTTTTCTCCCGTTAAGGGAATGAATATCTGTAATGACAATATCTATCATGACCTGCTAAAATTTATTTTAAGAATTCGTATTGTCATAAATAAAATAAAAGTTAACTTAAAAATACTTGTTTTTACTTTTAGAAGAAAAAAACATCATATACCGATTTTACTATCAACTTTGACAAGACTTGTGGAGTTAGGCGTCTGTTAACTATTAGAATACGATTTGAATACATTATTGGTATATTGCGCATAGCAACACTTGATCACAAAAACAATAAATCAATAAACAATTGCAATCTGCAAAGTGTGCCTAACGAAAAGATTGATTGTTGGGTAATTATTTCGCATGATTATATAAGAACCGGTAATGATACCTTCGTTTTTTTCAACTGTTAACATTATGTAACTTTTGATTGATAGCTCAAAGTCAATGATTTAAACAGCAAGGTGGAATAAATACTATTATTTTTTTAAATAAGCCCGGTATAAAAACATTAGAATAATTTAATATAAAAAACTTTTAAGGTCAATATGTTCGTACGGTTTGAATATTTATTAGTAAAGTGTCAAATGTCTCGTGCAAAATATAAATGTTTTGACAAGGTTTTGAGAACGTCCAAATCTTAGTATTAAAAAAATAAAAGGGTTGGTGTCTCGTAAAATCGCAATAAAATGTTTTTTGCGTAAACATTTTTTGAAATTTTCAAATTATTGACAACGACTTTCAAAAACTTTGATATGTATAATTTACTGTATGATATTATTGCTGCATTTATTATAATTCGTAGGTACATTAAAAAAATGGTTTAATAATAATTTATCCCATGGTTATAGTCTTCTCCAAGCGGATATATCTAATATATCTGAATGAGGAAGGCGAAACAAACTTAGGTTTAATGTTTCCAAGTATTCGGTCACGTCCTTCACTAGGGCCCAAAAAACTCTTTTTTTTTTCGCTAAAAAATGAATGACCAGAATCTGATACGAACATCGAATGTTAAGGATCGGGGCGTAAGATTTGTAAGCACTCTGACATTTCATGAACACATAGAGACAATCACTGGTAATGCGTTGAAGATGTTAGGATTTGTTCTGCGTACTGCCAGGGTTTTCGAATATACCCGCGTACTGAGAACTCTTCACAACTCCTTGGTGCGAAGTAGACTCGAGAGTGGCTCGATGATTTGGGGGCCACATAAACTGAAGTACTCTCTTATGATAGAGAAAATCCAAAATAAATTTCTGAGATATCTCTACATGAGAGAGTGCGGGTTTTATCCTTGGCTCTACCCGACCGAGTTTCTCCAGAGTATGCTTGGCTACAAAAGTTTAGAGACTAGAAGGAATGTGTATTTGACTACACATTTTTATCGATTGTTGCGCGGTACGATCGATAATTCTGAGATTATAATGAGCATTGGTTTGTATGTTCCTGATAATTACCTAAGACAGCGTCAGCATAGATTGTTTCATATTCCGATATTCAGGACCAAGAGACTCATGTCAAAGTAGTAGGAAAATCCTGCTCCGGAAAACCCCTTTGGATACATGGAACAGATCAACATCCAGAGCGATGTTATTCAGCATAGCGGTAGCCCTTCCAACGGGCATAACCATCGGCAGGTTTGTCCTGTATATCGGAATATGGATCAATCTGTGCTGACGCTGTCTTAGGTAATTGATTAGGAGCATACAAACCGATGCTTATCATATTCTCAGAATTATCGATCACACCGCGCAACAATCGATAAAGTGTGTAGTCAAGTACACATTCCTGATAGTCTCCAAACTTAGTGTCCCTGGAGACTTTTAACATAACTTGTACAATATTGGGTGACACCGGCGCCGGCGGTGGCTAATAGAGACGGTAAATAAAGGTGGCAAAGAAGTTTTCTATTTTTACACAAAAGTTACACACTTGGTATGAAATTAAATAAGTCACTCTAGTTTTAATACTTGTCAAACAGGAATAAGGTTAGGTTACAGTTCAGTTTATCAAATAAAAGCAGACTATGGAGAAGTTTTTACAAAATGACTAATCCGAGATGTGGAGATTAATCCGTTTCGTGGTGTACCGGTTAGGGCATTTCCCGACAAGCTCAGCATGAAATATTTGTTTGACAGGTGGTTTTTAACTGCACTATACAGACACCGAAAGTGTTAAACCCATCTCACACATATCGTCCAAATTCACAGGGCACGGTAAACATAGGGTGGATTGATAAAATCTTTAAATGTCCAGACTTCTATTTTGAATATTTCGCAGATGCTCTAACCAGTAGACCATGAGGTTATCTGAAGATAGTCAAGGAGTTTTTTTTTAATAAAAAATAATTTAATAAGTATCAATTTTTTTTTTTAAATTTTAAAAAAGTTCAAACTTAAGTGTTCCATTTTTTTTATTTATTTTTTTAAAAATTGATATTTATTAAATTATTTTTTATTAAAAAAAAAACTCCGTGACCATCTTCAGATAACCTCATGGTCTACTGGTTACAGCATCTGCGAGATATTCAATATAGAAGTCTAGGCATTTAAAGATTTTATTTTAAAATGGAAGTTTTTATACAAAAGGTGTTTAAGGGCCGGAAGACCCAATTACAGCAGTGCACAGAATACCCAGGCTTGAGTTAAATCACTTTTTTTAATGATTTCACCTGGAATCGAACCTGAAATCCTCCGTGCGTCAAACAAGTATCTTAGCCGTTACACCACGGGAGCCGCGAATTAATTAAATTAGAGATTTTTTCAATTGTGACAAGTACATAATTTTACTTTTTTTTTAATCAAATTATTTTTAATGAGTTTATGCTAACTCATGTCAAAACCCATTCAGGGTTACATTTCAATGGTAAGACAGCCTTCTTTGTGAGAACAGAAATCTAATTGCAGAGAACAATAAGATTATGCCTAATAACGTTAACTATCCTCTCGTACAAATCATCAGCTATATGTTCCGTAACGAAAAGCATCAGAAGTAAACGATAATGATGAATGGTTACTGTAATAAGTCAACCTTCAACAAGCGAGAGTGTAGCACGTCATGCCTGTGCTTGTCATAACGTAATACAAGAACGTACTGATTTACTTGTGTGTAACAAAAACTGGACCAAATTTAAGCAAGAAAATGTGGAAGCACGTATCATTATTTGCACGCGCTGTAGAGATGTAGTGCCTTGTCCACCAAAACCATGACGAAATTAAAAACTCAACATGTACAAGAGAATATATAAAAATTCTTTAACGTCGATGTAAAATCACATCTTTCGTTTAAAAATACAGTGTTTATTTTAGAAAACAGGTAAAAATATTTTTCTTCTTACTTCTTATGAACCAACTCAACCTAAATGGTAAACTAACACTTTTTTTTGTAAATAATGATTAACCGTTTATAGGCTACTAATTTCAATTTGTTTTATTTATTAGCGCTGTAGGTTCTATGAAATAATGAACTTATTTCAATGCAATACACGGATATATTTGAAATATGTCCAAATATTCGGATTTCACCCCTTAAAGACTCCGTTAAGATTGATATATATTACAGCAGAAAGTGGAAAAATTTCGAAAAAATAACACAAGCGTTTACAAAGTTTATCTTTAGCTGCTATAAGTAATCACTTTACACGCTTAAACATTAATATGAATGAGATTCATCTGGCTAAAATCAACAGATTGAAGAAATATGGATGTTCAAACATAGTTCATTCATGTTCCATGTCGACATATTTCACGACAGTGGGCCTTCCCTTAGGAAAGCACTTTCTAACATTTAATTTTTCTTTTTACATTTTGTTATATTATTTTAATAACATAATTATCTACTGTAATTTGTGATTTATTATTGTATTTAGAATGAATTGGGTCTTTTTCTGTAATGTTCTAAATATCTGAATAAATAAATGAAATGAAATGAAATGAAATGAAATAAAATGAAATAGGCAAAATGTTGACTGTTGCACATGTGTAAAGTGGTCATTCATACCAGCCAATGAAAGGTCATGAGTTTGGTAAACATTTTTGCAGTTGAAGAGATTTTTATAATATCAATTATTTAGAATACAATGTTGTGTTTAGAAACAATTAAATTTATTATGAAATATTTCTTATTTACGTGGTATTATATTTAATGCGTAAATAATAACATTATTAGAGTTAATAGTAGGTATGCAAATACTTATTTGAATTTCCTTTTTGCACGCGTTAAATGCATTCGCAATTGAAGTCGGCAGTATTAACTACCACTAAATACATAATGTAAGTTACGTCTACGTGAAGTAATGCAACTGACGTTGCCTTGAATCGTGACGTCGTGATATAGGCCACCGTTGCAACAGAAATCACCTTAGCACAACTGCCAACAGGACAAAGAGCTTCCTAAAATCAAATTAAGCGTGCCTTACTTTCATATTTTCAGACATCAGGAAGCCCTTCCAAGTGAACGAATTCAAAATTCTTCGGCCGTTCACTATCGCGGAATTTTGCAACAATCGTTTAATAAGTTTTAATGGAAATAATTTGCAGTATCTGAGAAAAGCAGCTTAAAATATTTCACAAATTGTATTATAATTGCTCTCGGCCTGAAGCTTAATATTTGATCCAATAATACTCAGGCTTCGAACAACCATCATAGGCATAACGATTGGGAAATCGGCAATACATCAAGTCAAATTATTTTTATTCATTTGTAACTGAAAAAAATTGTAATTCAAACAAATAATTTATCAGTCGTTTCCTTTTCTATTACTTTTTTATTTTGCCTTTGTGTTGTGATCCAATGTTGCTTCGGTCCACGGTTACGTATATTATGGTATTTAATGCTGATATATATCAATTGTATGTATAATATTTTATCTAGCACCCCAAAAACAGACATACTGAATTGCATTGAGTTTGAGAGGCATTGGTCACAGATGCCAGTGAAGATTATTCTTCCTTTGATGATATTCCAATAGTTAACTTAATAGGATATTGATTTTTATTTTATTCTTTGTAATTTTCCCTTTTTAATAGTTATTCTTCTCTTTTTCACACTCGCTCCTGAGTGAAGCATGTGGACATCACCGGACGTCTCCAGGAGACCCAATCGCCAGCCAGCACTCTCGCCTCCTCCCGCGTCAATCCCTCGTCTCTTAGTTCCGCCGAAAAAAGCTAAAAAAGACTTAGATTATGTGCAATGAATCCTGTCCTGACCCTGATCAGCGTCTTTACAATAACAAAGCAGAGGATCAAGAAAGTTAGCAGCTTTAAATACTCGGGAATTCACATAACTGAGAATGGAAGCATGCACAAAGACCTCGCAACCTGCCTAGAAATGCTAGAGCAACTTTTAACATGATGCGTGTTGTCTGGAACTCTAGTATATAGTAGGTCAAATCAAAATACCGATTTTTAAACTCTTGTATGATGCCAGTACTCGTATATGGGTGCGAATTTTGGGAATTTACCAAAGCTCAAAACATCAAAATTCTGAGTTTTGAAAGTAAATGCTTGAAGGGAATATTTGGCATAATTATTATTACATCGTATATATTAACCATATAATCAGAAGTGTATTTTTAACGTGAATTTCCATTAAGAAACATTGAATGAAAATAAACATCACGTTTATATATACATATATCGCGATTAGTATCGGATATTTTGATCTTTCCACAAATATCATGATATAATCGAACCATGCTTCGGTTAACGGGTGGGTAGGTGTGTATCTTAGTAAAATCCAAGATAATCAGATTAAATTGAAAGTACGAATGACCTTCACTTGTGCATGCTTTTGTCAATCTAACGCAATCCTGAATGCAAATGGTCGCAAAGTGCGTGCATTTACAATGGTAATCTGTATTCCTTAATACAGTCACTGCGGACGATTTGCAACTGACGAATGTAAAATATTACACTCCAATGAATACTTACTTTGACTGATGTTTAAATTGTCGATGTTAATTGGTACAAAGGCAGTTTCATGCGAGGCATTACCTAACATAGAGGTAATAGTGAACATTAGAAAATGGAGTTTATGCATCTTTGTTTAGTTAAAAATGTACATTACATTCAAACGCCGGGCTGTTCGGAAATTTTATGCGTTTTTGCTTTTAATACTTTAACTTACTTAGTAATTCTAGAGTTTATTTTTAAAAACGTTTACATGATTAGATTTCAAAACACTTATAATTCAATAAAAGTAAAAAAGCTAAGTCAGTAACTCAAAAAACGCTATTTTTAAAATATTTGTTTCACTACATCAAAAGATAACAACCATTGGTTGCACAAAAAAGCACACATCAAATCAAAAATAGTAAATCTTTTTACATTCACTTCTCATTTTACCATGTTATTAATATTTAAAGAATTTAGGTTGTAATCAATAGCTGAAAAGCTGAAAGAATATAGGATGAGACGATGTGGTCACGTCATGCGTAGAAATGAGGACTATTCAGTAAGAGCACTCAACATCCCAACTGAATTTAGACGTAAGGCAGATCCCCAGCAACATGTGCCCTTATATTGAGAAGGAGTTGGCCGCACAAGATGTTCCCGTTATGACAACCCAAGACAGTCGACCCTGGCGCTTTCGTACAAGAAGGCCCTACCCTGGATGGACGGGATAGACGGGCTTGAACTTTGTAGTGAAACATTTCAACTTTTATACATCTACTTTTGCGAATGTCTCTTCATCGGGACACTTATTATTCTAACATGCAAATACTATGGTGAAGGTGAAGAATTGGTTTTTGGTCCCATGACTGGTGTCTCGGACTCACGGCTCGAGGGTTCGTGGTTCGAATCCTACTCTACCCCAACTCGATTCCCATTTTCTAGCAGTGAGTTATTTACAACTAGTTGAAAATGGCCATAAAAATTAAATATTTGGGTGAATTATATATGTAGTAGGATTTGCATATTTGTGTGATAAGTATCCTGACGACGACACGGGTACGTTTGGAAACCAGTAGACATAGAAAAGTCGATAACTTTTATTATTTGGTGGCCTCTGTGGTGTAATGGCTGAGACACTTGACTGACGCACGGAAGGTTTAGGGTTCGATACCCGGTCAGAACACAAAAAAAGTGATTTTTCGCAAGCCTGGGTGTTGTGTTGTAATTCATCACTTGTTATTGAGCCTTCTGGCGTGCTGTGGTATAAAAAAATATTCATAATTTACTAACATATATTTAATTTTACCGATTGTGTGTGGTATGTTTTATGATATTTATTTTGTCCTTTTTTTTCACTATTAAAATTTATAAATTGCTATGATTGTATAGTCGTTACAATTATATATAACTACCGATAACCATGTAAATGAATAAAGGCTACTGTGTGGCACTGAGCTGAACTGAAAAAAGACGAGTTTTTGTGTTTCAAAATACGACAAATTTTATCTTACTAATTTGTAATCAATTGAACGTCAGCATAATTGTCATTAGTTTTATTTGATTGCCTTGACAGTTGTCTGATAATATATTTCCAATTTTCTATGATTTATGTACGTCCTTAAGTGCTCGGTAGCTAGTAAATAATACACTGCACAAAATTTCAAAAATGTATCAAATGGTTAGCCACAAATTGACCTCAATAATCCAATAATGTCGTTTCCAGCAGTGGCGAGTATTGATTACGTCGTTGAGAAAATTATGAGATATTAAAATATACCTACGCCCACGCCATGTCCCCGCGAGGGACAGCCAGAGAAATATCTTACTCCAAAACTCATTTTCGTGAAAGGAAAACCAATTCAACAACCTAATATGTAATTATATTCGTAAGATAATAATATGCAGGAGTAAAATTCTAATTACTTAAGCAAATCAATAACCCTAATCTGTTAAAAAACAATTAAGTCAAGACATTTACATTTACATTGTAAATATGTGTGTATACATCTGTGAAATCTACAAAGTTTGGTACTAGATCTTTACAATTCATAGATTTCAAGGAATTTATAAAATTGCCACAAAAATTTTAAGTTCCAATTTCAAAATACATAAACAGGACGTGCGAATTGAAAAATAGTTTTTTTTAGAGGTACTTTGAATAAACAATATTAAGGTGATTCTCAACGAAAATATAAAACTTATTAATTATAGATAAGTTTATCATTTTTTACTACAAAGTTCATTTTCAATTTTTTTTTATTTTTTTTTTTTTGTACACCATTTTGCGAAAAGGACCTAAATTATATTGTAATGGTATTTGTTACAATCAATATGGTGATAAGTTTCCGCAAACCAAGTTTTGTAAAATTTCCATTAAAAATAAACGTAAAAATGGCATTTTTCAATAAAAAATAATAAAAGCGCCATCTATTAGTTTCATATTTTAATTGATTAAGATAATCTTGAACTTACGATTTTTAATATTTTACCCGTTTTTTACTTGATTATGTCATTTTAATAATCTCAAAATGATTTTTATGCGTTATCATACTTTTTTAGCCTGTATTGTACATATGTTTTGTTAATTTAAAAAACTTTTTCATTCATGTATTTTTTTAACATTTCTCTACTCTTAACTCTTAATTTTAACACTCTCATACTTATTTAGCTTGTATTATTTACATACACGTAATTTTTAAACTTTTTAATTTCATTAATTTTTATTTTATAGATTGTATTGTGTATATTATACCATTTTTAATTTCTATTTTATACTCTTTTTATGTGAAGTGTATCATAATGTCTATTTTGCTTTTGTAAATAATGCTAATGTTCAAAATATAAATACGTCTGTAAATAAATAATGTTATCTGCATGTCCCTAAATGAGTTTCTTACAAAAACTCATTGGGAATATTATATGGAATAATATTTGGTAGATTTTTTTATTTTTTTTAAATAATCAACACTATACCCTTGTCCACGCCTAATGGCTCATAGAGCACTGCGAAGGTACCTACACCACATGCGACGTATTAAGATAATTTGGTACATAAAGGTTTAGATGGAGTCTACGTTCAAGGCGCAAGGAAAAAATGCGGTGAAGTATTTTAACGCTGCCCGGTTGAGTTTTGATTAAAATTGGCGCTTCGATATTCAAGTTTATAGTATGTTTGTGATTATCAACCAGCTATTTTTTATCTAAACTTAAATTTATTTTTTTAAACTTGTAATTTACATGACTTAATAGACGTTTATGTTGTAATCAACAGAGGTGGAGAACATTTTCAAGAACGGAATAAAGATGCTTAGACATTTACAAGTTGATGATCTGTCTAAAATTACGTGATGTAAAAATCTGAATTAATATAAACTTGGCTCCTATTGTACAAGTCGACACTTATGCATTCTCCACGAAAAAATTTAATTCATTTTCATCATAATTAAAATATTTATTCTTTGCTTTTTCAAGGGCCAAAGAAGTGTATTTATAGCGCATCATTGTGGCATTATAATTATCTAATTATACTTAATTTAGATTAAGTATGTTGTAGGTATGAGTTAACTACAGACTATGCAATTTCCTATTCAGTCTCGTGACAAAGTCTAATCTGGTTCCGTTTCTATTGTTCTAGTGTAAATTAAGAGTGACACAATAACTTAGTTACTGAAAGTGAAAACTTTGACATATCTTTATTTGATCTTAGTATCACCCTTGATAGATAAATAATATAAGTTAAAAAATACCTATATTATTATTAAGTTGTTGGTTTGAACTTAATTGTCAGTCTTGTTTGGTATAAGCAATTTATTACAGTTTTAAACATGTCTGCCTAAAAACCGATTTTTCCTAGTTAGGCAGACAGCATGTATTTCAGAGAAATTTATAACATTTAAATGTTATCAAGGAAATAATATGTTGTATGTTATATATTTTTTAAATAGAGTAGATTCCAAACTTTTTAAATAAAGCAAATAAAAATAGGTTAAATAATTTGTGTTTTACTACACTCTTTAAGAATGAAATTAATAGCTTCAAATCTCATCATTTTAACACGCTTATATTTTTCCTTATTTCGGGATAAAAACATTCCGTCCACTGTTTTAATTTTTCCTCAGGCAAATTGTAAACGATTACAAAAACTGTATCTACAGGAAGTTATTTAACTAGTTAACCAATACAATGGACTGTAGACATTAGAAACAAGTTTTCAGTAATAGGTTGCGTTTCTTTTTCGTATAAACTTGGATTAATATTTGCATAATTCAGTCAATAAACTGAAAAAAATATCGCCTAACTTTAATGGCTTGAAAGGAAACGCGGTCGATTTTACTTCGTACAATCGTATTCCCGAATTTTTTCCCTGGATTATGGTACTATAGCAGTGATATTTTCACTCACTATAGATATTTACCATTGACGTGTCTTTATTGTTTTGCTTTCAAGCTAAATAGTTTTTTATGGGAGCTTGAACCATCCAAAAACCCATAAAACTGCCGTGTTTTATCTGCTGTCTTTGGATGTACGATATACAAATATGATAAAAAGTTTTGAAAAATGGAAAAGGTGAATGAAAGGAAATATTCAAGAAACAAGCAAATTGGTTCAATACTGTGTATTGTCCTAAGTAAATATTATTTTATAATATTACTTGAAAGATTTTTTTTATAAAAAATGTTTTGTCAACTAATTTACCATATAATTAACCATTTATAATAAAACCGGCTAGTTTTAACTCTCAAAAGTATGATGAAAATGCTTAAATATTTTTAGACGATTTTTCAAATAGAATACCAGTATTTTTATTTTATTTTCGGCACATGAAGAATAAAATTGTTTGTATGAAATAGAACCGGAACCATGGACGAAAATCTTTAACTCAAAAGTTACTCTCAGGTAAAAATTCTAAAAAACGAATTCCGCTTTGCAGTGAGTGGTTGGCGCTTTGGTCGCTCATGACTAAGGCCCGGGTTCGATTCCTGGTAGTGTGGATGTGAAAAAAAGGAGGTTCTACACTGCAATCTGCAATGTTTTTACTGGACACAGACTTGACTCATAAGAGTGGTCACTGTACCTTCCACACAGCAAAAATGATCGAGATGCGCCCCAATTGGATTGTCAACGCAGTGCTCTGCACAGAGGAACGATGATGAAAATAATATTTATGTAGCTAATGACTAAACAATATTAATTTTCAAATCACGTTTTAATTATTTTTTTCAATAATAATTGTACGATATTCTAATGACTAAAGATTGCAAAATTCATTTAAATTACTTATTCGTACTTTGTCAAAATTATTTCAATGATAAAACAGCTCAACGATTCAACCTCAAACTATCACGATCATTATTTATTCTAGGTCCTGTCGATACTCAGTGCAGTATCTACTTTTCATTTTACCTCTGGGTACACAAATTATTTTAATCGCTTTATTTAATCAACAGCACGATTTATGCGATACTAATGCAAAAAACCGATCACAATTCGCTCCTACCTCGATTACCGGTTTCATTTTTCAGCAGGCTACGAATTGCGTGCATGGTCGGGACTTACTCACTCAATGAACAATAGGTTGCTTTTCTTGACGTTCGTAAGTCTAAATTCCAAGCAAATATTCAGTGTATAGCATATTTTACACCGAACTTAATTATAACTGTGTTGTATAAAACTAAGCCTGCCGTATTCTAGAATAGTTCTGCCTTTGGTATTAGGACATGTTACACAGCACAAGTTGACTTCAATTATAATAAAGGTGCAATGAACATACATACATTTAGATATTTATTTATTTATTTTTATTTTTTTTTTCATATTTTTCTCTTACAAACTATAGTGAATAATAAAAATAATTTGACCTCACTGGGGTTACCCGTGCCGAGGACACTTAACAATATTTTTTTTTTTAAATGGTTTTACATTAGAGAATAAACAAAAGACTAACTTAATGAACACAGATAATTAACAAAATACTACCAGTTTTAAAAACAAGGTATATATGTGTATTTATATTGTTAATATTACAAAACACACAATGAAAATAACAAAAACCTAACATAAGCCACATACACTTATGTATGAAACACTTTAATTTAAACTGCAAAAACTGCTATTTGAACATTTTTTTGAAAAAAATATACAACTCCTACGTTTTCGACAGTCATTTTCAATTAATTAATTAAAAACTAACTTTTTTTTACTCGCATGTCCGTATCGGCATAAATATATAATACATAACTACGCGCCGCTCTTTGTTTTTAAAATCAGTTTAAAGTTTCGTTGATTTCACATTTAAAAAAAACTTGACTCGTAATTTTTGGCGATTAATTACTGGTCTCGATATAAATGTTAGTAGGTAGGAGGCTTCACAGAAATCATTAATTAAACTCGATGCGTTTCTTGTGAAAACGGAGAGTGAGTACCTACGAGAATGTGCTCGTTCATCTTAAATTATTCAAAAAATCATGTTCCCGCCTTATACGAGACATGCGTCGAGTGCTCTCAAATTAATTTCCGTTCTGATTAAATGTAATGATAAGCCCGTCTGCCTTCCAGCTGCCGGCGGCTGAGGCGTACGCGAGGCGAGACTACCACTCCGTACGAAAGTGAAATCCATACCTTGAACGCGGAGATGAATGGATACGTCCGTACTAAACAATCACCTGCTAGCGAAGAAAGTGGGAAACTGCAAGATGGACCGGTGAAACGTTCAACAATGAAGTTTGTTATCACAACTCAAAGTTCACATTACGAAATATTTGCACTATTAACCTCGATAAGAAAATGAAATCGGCTCTCGTTTTCTTAAATTAATTAACCAATTATTATCACCGAGTTTTTAAGCGCCAATAATCCGATTGAATTGATGCCGTACAAGATGAACCTGTGATTTGAGTGAGTCAACTAAATTTCATCGTTAACACTGATCACGTAAAATATGAGAGAACTTACGAATTTCATGGTGAATATTCTTCTTTCTAGTAACAAAGTGTTCTAAGCACCACTGAATCACTGCACTGTGCGTCGGTCTGTCTAGCGTCTGACCTAGTCACTAGCAACACTAGGTGTCGACCCTTTAAACACTGGTAGGAAACTGGCGGAACTGCGAGTGGTCAGCCGGAGATGTGCTGGTGCTGTGGAGCTCGGCGGGCAGCGGAGTGGCTGAGTGGAAGGAGTGGAGTCGCTAGTCTCGTGCAACACGGTGCAATGTGTGGTCGATCGATTTGTGATGCTAATCCAATTTCGGTGCTCTCAGATGTGGATGAAGCGACGAAGTAATTTTCGTGATCACGTCCGACGGTTATATAGGCATTACCTGGCTGGGGCGGCCTTCCTGAGCGAATGTACCCGGAAAGGTTCAAAGACGATTCACCGTCGCCGGAGGCTGAATTAAGCATATGTCGGCAATGGTCAAGGTCACTCGGTTCTCCTACCGTATCAGTCCACTGGCTATATCGTTCACTTTTTACTATTTTTTGCCGACTTTTCAACTTGTTATATTATAATTAATCAACATTTGTACAACGAGGTACGTATTGTATCACGTGTGAAAAAATTATAGTAGGCATTAAATTTTCTGTTTTTTAACATCTAATTTAACGTTGGTATCATAAATTATCTCCAAATTGGCATATTGGGTTATATAATATTATAGTTTGGACCATAACGTATTATTTTATTTTTAAGTTCTGAATAAATTATTTTCTAATTTATCATAGATTCTTATCTATCGAGTAACAATGGTGAAACAGCGGTGGAATACCACCAATAAAAAAAATATTACTAGTATGTACGATTACTCATAAACATCCAGAAATTAAAAAAAGGTACAAGGTAAATGTACTTTTATAAAAATGGTCGGTATAGTCAACTCTGAAAAAAACCAACATAAGGCATTAAATATGCCAGAAAATAACGCACACTATCTGAAAGCGTTCGAATGAATGGTCCCAGCAGTCATGAAAACATGCGAGCTTTTGATTGTACAAGTATAATACTTATAAAGGTGCTTATTATATAAAAAACTTATAATTTTTTAATCAAAATTACTTTTGTGCACACATATTATTGATATTTGTTTTTCACACTGATAAATAATAATAAATCCAAAATTATTTTTATAAAGTCAAATATTTTTAATCCTTGACAGAGTAACAGTTATGTTTCAAAACCGGTCGCTATAATGAGGAAGTTCAGTCGTTTTTCCTTATTTTTATTTATTTTTAATAGACTATTAAACCAAGCCAAAATCCTTTTTTTTGTATATCCTATTATATGCCCTTTGATATTTTAAAGATTTGTATAAAATTTGAATCAAAGATTTTTAAAGATTAGTTGACTGTACAGAACTACTTAGTTAAATAACAATACATGTGCCAGCCAGGATTTGTAGACGATACCACCTCTTTTATGTACCAATAAATAAAACATCGTATGTTAAAAATGCTTTTTCTCGTAGGACTTTTTCAGTGTAGGTACAATACAAAATTTAAAGACATAAATTACACAAACATCACTCTGTCAGATTTAAAATTTACACAAAAAATGCATTATGTAACTAAGTAGACATTATAATAATAAATATGTACATCTCCCTTCTTCTTCTTATCCTCTCTTCAAGCATCCTTGTTTTAATCCCGACCAATTAACAATAACTTACTTTTCTTAAAAAATATATAAAAATATTTACGAGTACATGAAAATAACCTTTTTTGTATGTATAAACTTATATGTATTTATTTAATATGTAATATATTTTCTTTACTAACTTTGTATACTTTGTGGAAATCTGTTATTATTTCTGAGTTTATACACTATTTCTGTTTGTTCAGTATAACTATGTATGTAGAACTGTTGGTTTCCCAAACAAAATAAAATAATTATCTGAAATAACTCCGCGTGTGACGTCTAAGGTTCTCTTCCGCTTATTCTCGATCAGTTCTACCCATCGCACACTGAAGCCGAATCACGAATCGTTGGAATAAACCCTTTTTTGAAAAATAATATTAGTTCACAAATAATTCCTGGAATCGATAGTTGAATATACTTGGCATACAGCTCAGTAGTCTAAAATCACGGTGCAAGTCAACTTTTATCCCTGTTCCAGTCGAAACTTGTCCGTCATTGGTGAAACTTGGGCCGTCTGCGATTTTAATACGAAAAGTCTCCTTTTGTTAATTGTAATTACTTTAAAGTGCTTTCAAAATTTGTTATTATTTTAATATGACGTTATTACTCACAGGTTAAACTATTGTTTTTTTGAAAATTTCGTTCGTATATTCTGAATTGAAATAATTTAAAGGGGTTTTTACATTACTGGGGAATATATTTGCTTTTTTTTAGTTTATTGATTTTATATGTAAAGTTTTAGTTGATATCAGTTCATATCATGTCTATAGTTTTTAGCTTATTTGTTTACGTATTCACTGTTCTTAAGGAAATATAAAAAACATCTTGCGCATGTTTGCGCTTTTTCACGTAAAGCGTCACTTTTGTCAAGGATGTGGAAACATAGTAAAAAGTAAGCATTTATTCATTAATTTCCATCATAATTTTTTGTTAAAGGATCAGGTACAACTAATATTTTTATAAGTAGACGAACTTTATTTGATCAAATGAAACAATCTGGCCACGTTAAATTGTCTGATCAAGTATCATGCTTGAAAAAATTTGTCGAAACACGTACTAAATGTCCAAAAGACCAATTACTAAGCCTTCATAAAAAAAATTCACTTTTTGTGTCTGATTTTAAGAAGAGGCGGCAAAAGACCAACAGAAGAGAAAACAGATTCTTGGTTTGTAATAATGACTGGCTAGATACTTCAATAGGTTTTCATAACTATTATGTTGTCCTAAGTAAAAAAGTGGGTCGCCCTCAAACAAATTTTGAAAGATCTTGTGATAGAGCTAAACGCCAAAAGACTAAACCTTTGAGATCAAAGCACTCTCATAAGAAATTGTCATACGCAGCACAGGTAAGTTTGCGAGCTGCTGGTCAAGTAGATGCATCCAAAGTTTTGAAGGAAGTTACGACAACTTCGCCCACAAGAGCTGCCACATACAGAAATGCATACAAGAAATTTAACATCTCTAAAAAAAGCAGCTTACAGGAAGAGAAGCTCTTTCAATGTTTATTGAAGCAAAACTCACCACACATCAATATAATATAATTCGAGAACATGACAAATTCCTATTTCCATCTTACAAAAAAATACAACAGGCGAAAAAGGAATGTTACCCTCCAAAGGAAAGCATTGTAGTCACTTAGGAGGCTTAGACAGATCTGCACAGTCGGAATACAAACAGATGTTTAGTAGTGATCCAAATTCTAAGGATAATAATATTTTTATATCGTCTTTAGTACCTTTAATGAATGAATGTTTGTTACTTCTTAGTTATAAAATACCTCTTAAGAAGGGGTAAGCGCGTGGAGACGATGACAAGAAAATGGTTGCGGTAACAAAAAAAAATATTCAAGATAAATTTAAGACCGAAATGGGTTTGCCTGTCGACAAACCAAAACCCGGTTTTAGAAATAGAAATGATGGCAATACATCCAGGCGTTTTTTCAGTAATCCGGAAGTTGCTGCTAGTATTACTGAAATAGACAAAGAAATAATTAGGAGATTCAAAATTGTCTTACAAACAATTTCCAGTGGCCATGAAATAAAAGTGAATAAGTTTCGGATATACGCCATGGAAACTGCAAAACTCTTTGCTGAAAAATATGCGTGGTACCCGATGCCTCCAACTGTTCACAAAGTTTTAATTCACGGACCAGAAATAATAAAATATGCTTTATTACCTATAGGCCAGCTAAGTGAAGAAGCACAAGAAGCAAGGAACAAAGAGTTCAAAAGATACAGAGAATGCTTCTCGCGAAAAATGTCTCGTATCAAAACTAATGAAGATGTTTTAAATTTACTTTTAATATCTTCGGACCCTCTTATTACCAGTTTTCCAAAAGTACTTGTAAAGAAAGACGTAAATTTTGAAAAGGATACTTTGGATTTATTGGCTCCACCTAATATTATAACGTCCGACGCTTCCACGCAATCCACGATCGGTGAAAACGAAGCCGAAAATTCTTAAGATAGTGAATAAAGTTTAAAAAAATCATGTTTTTCTTATTAAAACTACTTTATAACAATTTATATACATTGTTTTATTTATTTCATATTTAAAATACCACTAAAATAATTTATTCCGACAATTCGCAATTCGGCTCCAGTGTGCATCGGTTCGTTGACGGTGAGCAAATCGTCAATCTTTCAGTATTTATTAGTAAATATAAAATGCCAGTTTCTTAAAGCTTAATCTTTATGAACACTACAAGTGCAATTTCGAGAATGACTTTTTGTTCGAATTGAATGTTGTATTTACGAAAAGGGCACACTCCTTCAACAGTAATTTTAAAAACGTATTTTTCGGTTTTATTTTATTCAATAACTTTTTAAAAAATATCTCTATTATTTTTATATTTACTATTCCTTTTCGGGGAAAAACAATTTAAATCAATTATTGAAAATATACATTTATATCCATTGTTATTTCCATGCTGTATTGATCAATTTTTGTGTATTTTTTAAAATGTTTTTGTATTGTAATACACAATATATAATACTAATACAATAAACTTGTAATAATTGTAATACATAATACAATAAACAATACAAGTATTACAAAAAAGGGTGTTATTGTAAAACGAACCCCTCTAAAGACGAGCTTCTTGCTGTAGAAATATTTTTTACGTGGTCAACCATAGATAGTTTTTTTTTGCACCACAACAGGCCAGGAGGCCCAATTACAGTCGTGAATTACATTACAGAACACCCAGACTTGAGAAAAATCACATTATTTTTTGTGTTCTCACCGAGAATCGAACCCAGAACCTTCCGTGTGTGAGTCAAGCGTCTTGATCACTAAACCACGGGGGCCACCCGTATTATTAAATATAAAAAAATATTTCAAAACTTTTTTGATTAAAAAAGAAATAAATATGCATATAGTTGGCTTCGTGGTGTAATGGTCAGCGCGTTTACTTACCATGCAAGAGGTCTCGGGTTTGATTCCTGTCATTTTTTATATGAAATAATTATTTAAAAGGGTGTTTTCACACTAGAATATTTCATGGTCCCTGGACTGGTAACTGAAGCGCAATACTGATTATTTTACCTTCATGTTACAAAAAAATATATGATCAATATACGCTGCAATTGGTGTACTAATGCAGTGTTTTATGCACCATCAGGTACGAAAAGGGAATGATATGTGTAATAAATAAACTGAAGAAGCGGCATGCATTCATAGCCATAAGCCAACAAATTTACTTGTGATATAGACGTTTTCAATACAACAATTATTCATTTTAAAACGTTATTAAATGCATTGTTTAAAACTAATTATTAAAGTCGTAATAAAACTTTCTTTTTCATTAATTTTTTTCTCTGTTTTTGATGGGTATTATTGTTATCTTATCTCTTTCTGAATCTAATTTATCAAATATTTTTGTGCACCATATACGTATCTTATATATACTTATTGTAAAATAATTTTTTTTATTTGTTTTTCACGTTAATTTGATTATACCATTTTTTTGCTTAATTCTTTAATAGTTATTTAATGTGTTGTTTATTTTTAAAATGATTACTTACTGTGTTTGTACTTACCATTATAATTTTTTTAATTCCCCTAGGGCAAATTGTAAAATTAAATTAATAAATACAGGAAGTTAAGTATTTAGACAAAAACAAAGTAATGTGGCCTTTTATTGTATCTGTCCACCCCCACGAGTGGACGGCGTGATGGTTTGTTTTGTTTTGATTGGCCTAATAGCCCTAAAGTACAAATTAGTACCTTTTACCAAAAAGGAGTGTCTTGAATTAAAAAAAAGCGAAAAAGGCATTGAATATATTTTTGCACCGCGTGATTTAATATGTACATACATAATGATTTTGTCTTCGAAGAGAGTTTATGACATTTAAGAGCTTTCGTCGTGATAATTGGGAAACTTTTCGATGCTATAAACTTTAATTTAAGACTTACATATTAAGCGTTATGGCACTGTTGTAGCTTGCTAATAACTGAATTGGTATTTTACTTAAATAATTCTGACCAAAGCAATATATGAAATGTAATTAAATAGAGCAAATTGACAATTTTTCGAATACAATTTTGTTTTTATAACGCAGAATTAAAAATGTCAAACTAATGATTTATTATTTGAAATTATCTATCACTTCATTAAACATTAAATAATTTCTATAAAATTAAACACCCATCGCAATATAAAAAATAAGTTAATAGTATTTTTCAAAACCTTACGATTTTAGGAGTGAGGAATATAGGGTATTAATGTTGGATACAGTGGGCGCCTAATTTTGGATAGAATGAATATGAAAAAAAACAGCAAATGAGAAAAACATTATTAAAAACTTTTATTCCAGAAATTCCGAGCAAATAAATTTGGTTTTCTTGTTAAATGCCGTAAACTTCTCATAACCCCACTTAAAGTATTTACTGCGCCCAGCTCAATCTTCTACGCGTGTATCTTCTTGATATAATTCTAGGGACACCGTACACCGACACCGTACGCATTTTCGGCATCTTCAAAATCATGATTTATTAGACAAAAATGACTCTTCATCTTAATCGTAGTCGCATTTGTTTCTTGGTTTTTCTGGCGGCGACTGATTTTGGGTATCCGAAATTAGGGAACGGTTTTGTATCCGAAAATAGGACACTACCAAAAATATTTTACAGCTTGCAGGTCTACACAACCTGATAAATTTTAACGTATTATCTACTTGACACAGCAAACAGACTGACCCCTTCATATTAAACTATCTAATAAAATATTGCTGCTTACAACTTGCTGTTCAACTTGACTCGAACCCGATATCGTCAAAAATAGATTTTCACAACAAAACATTGAATATTTTTTGTCCTTAATTAGCAACTTCAATGTTCAACAACGCTTAACACAGATGCAATATGGCGGCCACAGCTCTAAACCGACAGTGGTTAACAGTGCCACATAGGTAATGGTAAACATCATGTTATCCGAAATTAAGACAGTATACAAAATATGGGTACTTTCTTCTACTAATACAAACAAATATTGTGTTCTAGAAGTAAATTAACAATTTAAAAAAAATGGCACCTTACAGTGTAAAAATAAATACCCATCGTTCCATTTAAATAATTATTTAAAGAATCCCTATAACTATAAGATTATGTTTATTACTTTTTTTATCGTTTGTGCGTACATATGTACATTAGAGTGGGCCGATTATGTATGATTTAAAAAAAAATTTTAGACATAGTGTAAGGAACAATTCTAAAAAAAAATAATTTTGAATCACAGTGAAAGTAATAATTATTTTAAAAATATTTCATACTACTTTTGGCCTTCAATCGAGGTTTGAAGTTTATAACTGTCTGAATATTTTGTTAATTATCTATTTAGATAAAATTATTTTTTTGTTAGTAAAGATGTAACTTAATCACATTACAAATTTGAACACGTTTTGAAACTACCGAAATGCAAAAAGTTTACACTACGCGGAACCGATTCCGTTGAGCACCTAGCTAATATTGACGAAAACAATGGCTCATTAAAACAATGCTACTCATTTATTACAAAACATGGTGCTACTCATGCCTTTAGATCCTTATTTAATAAGGCTTACTGCACATTATAAAATTTGATTGGAATTATTTTCTTACTTAAATACGAAATGACAGTTGGCTTAGCGCAAAAAATCGACTATTTTGAAAACTTCAATCTCTGGTCGAGGGCCAAAGGTAGTATCATATATTTATATTTTTTTTATTTTTTGCTTGCCGAGTAATCCAAAAGGCAACTTTTTAGACCCGTTTTATTTAAAAATTGAAAACGAAATTATCGGCTCACTCTAATGTACATATATCGAACTACGAAATCAGGAAAAAAATAGTTAAGGCCCTTAAATAGATGGCAGTTGTTAAAAGTTATCGTTATATTAATAAAAAGGGGGTTGTCAGGTATAAACTTAAACTGTGTTTAATTTCAAAGTATAAACAGTAAAAAGAAAAGAAAAACAAAAACATTTTTTTAAAAATTAAATTAACCTTCCCACGCACGAGCTAAAAAACATTTGTGAGATTTTTCTTAATTTATTTTTTAGTTTTCTTTTTTTATGTATGTAGGACCTACATTTATATAGTACTTACATTGTGGGTAGATGAAAAAAGATTTTCCATTTTTTTTTTCCAGCATGGTGTATCATTATTTTTTTTTAACTATTCAATCACAAAATTGGTCCATCTGGCGATTTAATGGGCAACGCGTTTGCTTAAATTATAACACTTCTGTGGTTAGATTCCCGACATGGTTGACATGAAAACTTCATTTAAAATTGTGTTTTTATACCTTAATACATCATTGTTCCCAGACTGGTACCTGAAGCGTAAGACTTGTCATTTTACCTTCACGTAACAAAAGTGATCATACGTTGCGATTAGTGCACGATATGCGCCATTAGATGCGGAAAGCAAAATTAATATGATGAAACACAACATTATGTTGTACAAACATTTAACCTTTCCGAGCCTGAGCATGAAAATAAAACATGAGTTTCTTAGGGGGGTACCAGGAATTATCATCATCATTCCATGTCCGCTCCCTAGTTGGAGCATTTGGTGTCCACGAAGATCCTCTTTGCTTTTTTTTTATATGTGATTATTGAAAAAAAAAAAAAAATATTAAGCGTTCTTTAAACCAATCCAGTTCCTTACGCACGTAAGGGAATTATGACAAAAACCAAATGTACATTTTTGTTTTTGTATGTTTTTATATTCCAGGAATAAACAAATAAATTTATAAATGTTTGTCTCCAATGAGTTCAGTAGGAATTTATTTATTTTTCTTATTGATTTATCATACATAAACGGGTTGTGTTCCCGTAACTAGTATCGCGGACTTATTGATCAGAGGTCTAAATTTCAACCACAACTTGAATTTAATTGTTAAGTTGTAAGCAATTTACAACTTGACGTAAAAGCTGAAATTAAATTTTTAGGTAGGCAAATATTTATTTTACCTTCTACCCTAAAACTGATAATCATCAAGGCGTCATCATTTTTTCAGTGATAAATATTTTATTATTTCCTTCTCGCACCTTATGGTGCATAGGACACTGCATTGGTATACAAATCACAGCGTATATTAGTCATTTTTGTTGTATGAATGTAAGATTATGAGTCTTACGCTTTAGGTGCTAGTCCTGGGACTAAGAGATATTATAGTGTAAAACACCTTTATAAATACATGACATCTAGACATGGGCGTTTCAGTTACTTAAAAGGAGTAGAATTAACAGTAACTGTTTCACAAATTAAACGGCTTCGTGAAAATTATTCAAAATAACAGTTTAGATTAGCGCCAGCGTGAGCAAAAAATCTAGTACGAGCAACTGTTGGAACTGTTTTACGAAAGTTAATTGTTTATAAATATTTATAAAAGTTTTATGAACACAATCTAGTTTATCACGTTTGCCACGGTTTTACCATACTGATATTAAAACTTATAAACATGTTTTTTTTTATTAAGAAACAGTTTCATATTTCATATTTTCAAAGTACGAAAAAACTGTTTATTTTTTTGAAACTGTTTTATTTTGTATTCGGAAGCTCTTTTAAAATATTTGTTTTATTTTGTTTAACCTCATCTAATGACAACCGTGTCGGGAATTGATCCCAAAACCTCTTGCATGGAAGGCAAACGCTCGAACTATTTGCCCATGGGGCGGACATGGAAATCATAATTATTGGATAAATTTTGGGTTATTTATACAATTTTGATATCGGTGTTGATTGTTAAAGTTCAACATTTAATGTAATTTGAATGTTTATTTTTATCAAAAAGTCGACAGATCTAATGGTTGAATAAATATAAAATCATTATCGAATGCTGCACAAATTATGTCGCGGTAATTCACACACAGGTCATAAAATCATTGGACTAAATATTAACTGGTCCATTCACTTACTTCTCCAATAATTGATTGAATATTATTGACTATCTTAACCCTTTCCCGACATTATTAATATTTTATAAATTAAACAAATTAATGAAAGAGAGGCTGGCACTCATCTAATTTTTTAGATAAACCAATAATCGATTTCATCGCTCACGCGATATTGACAGTCTGATGTAGTTATTAAAAATGTTGAACTAATATTTGGTGTGAACATAAAAGGTCTGTTTTTTTTCAAAATTAAAAAATGTGCATCAAAGTCATTCAAAAGTATTTTTTTGCTCCATAAAATGTTCTTTGCTTTTAAATACATACATGATTTTATTTTATTGCAACCCTTCAAAGTGGAAGGTCAAGTGGACTAAAGTGGGCATTTTCTATACTCTTTCTGTTCGCATTAAATCGAGGAAATAAAACCGCCTAAGCTGCTCGTGGTATTTGCGCAGATTACGGTAATGATGCTATGAATTATTGACTATTTTATTCTAACCTACATAAACGCATACAATATATATATTTATAATTCATCATCATCTTTTTCTTTCCGCACCTAATGGCGCATAGTTTACCTTGGTACACCAATCGCAGCGTATCTTGATCATTTTCGTTTCATGAAGGTAAGATGATCAGTCTTACGTTTTAGGCATCAGTCCAGGGACGATGAAATATTCTAGTGTGAAAACACCCTTTTAAATAAACATTTCATATCAACCATGTCGGGAATCCCCCGAGAGCTCTTGCATGGCAGGCAAACGCGCTGACCATGACACCATAAGGCTGACACTTAACACTAAATTTATAAATACACGGTTTTTCAGGGCCACACAGCAGAACTTTAGGGGAACATTTTTTTATGATGAACATGAAAAAAATCCAAATGAATTTTTCGTAAAATCTCTTTTTTAAATTATTTTTTTTTAATTCAAATTTGATTGTAAACGTTTTTGAACAACTAAGTGAAACGCATCGGACGCGAAATAGGGAAGGGGCTGAGTATGGGTTTTTGGAAGTGAAGCTAGTCCGTAACATGAAGTATCATCTCCATTATCAATTTAGAATAAAATAAAAATTTCAGCAAAAAAACGAGTTCATAAAAAAAAAAAGTTTTTTTTTGTACTTGACAATGAAGAATGTTCTTCTTTAATTTCGCGGTCTGACCCTGAAACGCCGTGTATATGTAAACAATATAATAAAATGTCACCATGTTATTTTTTATTTTCACGTAATGTTTTAGCTCATAAATTTATTTTTTAAATTGGTTAGTGACAGGTTGACGCATTTGATGTTTACTCATTTAGTTTGTAAATCAACCAGTTTCACCAAAAAAATATTATATAAAATTACAACGAACCTTAAAAAAGAAATTTCGCCGTTTTCGATTTTTATCAGAAATAAATTGACGTAAATTAGGTGAAAGGTTAATTTCAAATGTTTTTTACTTAACACACTACTTTAATTGAAGAATATGGTTTTTTGGATGATTTTTTCTAAATACCTATGCGTAAATATTGCTTATATAAATGTACATACTTAGTAAAAATATTTTCTCGATAAAAAAATACAGTGTGTTATTATTTACTTTTATTCAATGTGTTAAATTATTTTATGTTCGTACTGTACCAACATCGTTTTTAAAGAGTTTGTACTGCATCTTGACATTATTTAATTAGTAATCTTGATAATTGAATAAAAACGAATTTTTACGAAAACGTACAATCCGAATTCGTAAAAAATTTTTCGCAAACCCAGAATTTCAAAAATCTGACCATTTTTATTTAAGTTACTGCAATCAATAAATCAGTCGCCGCGTTAATTTAATCAATAATTCAATTAAATTTTCGGTTAACGTTTTACAAGAGATGAATAACATTTAAGAGAAGGAAACATGGTTATCTACGTCTAAGTAATTACAGGGCTTATGACTTTTCATTTTCTGGTTTAAGTGGCTACTTCACACACTGTGTACCATTTTCCATTCTGCCCATGTTTGAGCATCCACATTTCCTCAACTCTTCCATCTGTTGACTTTTGTTAAACCAGCCAATGATAGGTCATAAGCCCTGTAAATGCCTAGACTTCCATATTTTCTTCTCAAAAATGTTTTCCCTCTCTGTTTAAATAAATTTTAATATGAATAACTCCCTAGGGAGGAAATCCAGCCAGTCTGCAAGCATTTGAACATACTCAAACATTGTTGAATTACTACCTGGTAAAAGAAGAAGTATTAAAATTGGAATTGTTTTCAGGCGTTGCCTAGTAGGTGATTTGCTTCAGCCGGATGAATCTCACCCACGTGATAAAGTTTTCAGCTCTTTCACTTCACAAAAGTCAACAGGTGGAAGAGTTGAGGAAATGTGGATGTTCAAACATGAGCAGAATGGTGAATGTTACACAGTGTGTAAAGTGGCCACTTAAACCAGCCAATGACAGGTCATAAGCTCTGTAAATGCCTAGACTTTCATATTCCCTTTTCAAAAAAAATTTCCCTCTCTGTTGAAATAAATTTAAATATGAATAACTCCCTAGGGAGGAAATCCAGCCAGTCTGCAAGCATTTGGAGATACTCAAGCATCTTATTTTTTTTTACCTGCGTACTATGAAACGCCTAAATGCTTATAAATACATGTTAATACCTTGACCTCTATATTCCTTTGTCTTAAATATTCCCCATTCTATTGTAATATGTTGATATTAACAACTTCCTAGGGGATGACATCTAGTCCTCGACCACCATTATTTTGGCAAACTCAAAATATTTTTGATTCAATGTGTTATACTCAAAATATCCATTTTCTGAAACGAGTTTTAAAAAATCTTATGAGACTGTTTGGAGTCAAATTAACGATAGATATTTTTATAATATGCATTGACTTTAAGCGACCAAAGGGTCAATAATGTTTTGTTAACATCGACCATGTATTTTAAATACAATGACTCTTTATTGTGTTTTTCGATTAAGTCTATAAATAATCTTGACACGAATTTACTCCCTAATCGTTTATATTAATTATAAATTTACTTTTAAACAGGATTCACACTCTATTTGGAATCGAAAATCCATTTTTTTATTTGTAAAATAATACTTGTGTCGCTCACAGAACCGGATTGATTTTCAGTGATACAAAATACCGTATTTTTTTATTTTTTTTGAAAATTTCCATAAATATTTTTTGGACTAATAATATGTGTAAACTTCACATAATTAATAAAGAGACAGTTTTGTTACTTCGATTATTTTTTCCCGAGAGATATTTTTTATTGGTGATTGCTAATCCCGTAATGCAATTAGATTTGATTTTATTTTAAGTTTATGTTCACTATTCTTTTTAGTAAAATCGAAGTTTCTTTGTTAAAAAAATAGCATTTAAAAGAAAATATGTTCTATTACAGACTATCGTATAATATACTTACGAATTTGAATTTAAATATACAATATTTTAAGTCGATCCAAATAATTTTAAACAAGACTGGACTCCATCTCCGTGAGAGCTATTGATATTAACACATGAGAATAGAGAAAAATAACATTTTTCTCTGAAAATAAAGAAGTCTAGGCATTTATAGGGCAATTGATCTGTAATTGGCCACTAAATAGTTATTTTTCTTATCTACAAATATATTTTAATTAACTTAAAATATTATAGATTAAACCAGCTGGTCCAAGTAGAAGTATAAAAAAAATATTGTATAATTAAAAATATTTTTATTTTTATAAAATATGTGCGTTAAAAATTATACAAGATTTATAAAAAACAATTTAACTGATAATTATATAAGATATTCAGTAAAAAGTTTAAACAATTTAAAAATAAATGTAAAAAACAAATTAAATAAAAAAATATTTTAAAGTAAAAAATTATAACATTTTAAATTTAATTATAATTAAATAATTAATAAATTTAAATTATATTATAATATAAGCTAGATTAAATTCTGATTTCGATGTTTATGAAACAAATATTTTTTTAATTTGTTTCATGGTAAGATTGCAGACAAAATCAATTTACATTATTTGACTTTGTAAAATAAATTTAATATTTTTCATTCTTAGAAGATTATTGAATCCAGTACTGTTTGTATCCACGTTTGATAAGTTATGAATCATCCATTGTTTAATGATATGTTTTTTAATGATAACCTTGTAAAATAGTTTTTCTAGTTGATTAATCATCTATCTGCACTTTGCCATATTTGTGGAATCATGCGGAAAAAGAAATAACGATTGATATTTAATTATAACGTGCTGTAAGATAACAACCATTTCCTTATTTTATTTATTCCTTTAATGAGATCTTCTGACTACCGGTCAGGTGCTCTGTCAATTGAGATAAGCAGCCAGCTACATTTAGATAATATAATATGTTAGTAGCGGGTAATTTACGCGTTAAGTACCTAATCATTAACAGTTTTAAATAAATGCTTATACTCTAATTTCATGGTAAATCAGTGAACAAAACACCTGTGCCTCGATTATGAACGCTATCTTCATCTGTATATATCGAGGCGGTATACTTAACTTCTGTACCATCTGTATCTTACCTCGGTATGTTCTACCTACTTGTCATATCGACATCATATGATCAAAACAAGCCAATGGAATGACCGCAAACAATTAGTCTGCGTTCCTTACGTCATTATTATTTAAAATAGTTTTCATTTACAGTTTAAATAGGCCTAGATACTCTTATTTGTTAATAGAACAGAATCTAGCGACATTATTTTCACATCTAGGCATTCTTTTTATCAAAGTGACAGTTATGTCGGAATTCAATTCGACTTCAAAATTTACTTATTTCTCTCTCATAGGCTTTTAAGAAAAAAAGGGCCAACCTTAAAACGATTAAAATTTTTGATAAATCATAATTAAAGAAAAAATTGCTCGATCGAAGAAAATTTTTACACTTTTAATGCGTAGATAAACGTATCGAGGGGTTCTAGACCTGTCGGTATAAACAGATGTACTTACATCAAAACTCGATGGTGGTATCGGCACTATACCTTTGTAGTCGATCGGAAGACTTTTATCTTTAACTATGACGTCATACTGAAGTTATGTCATTTTAGAGCGTAGGTATGTGTACCGTGACGTACGCTTTCCCTTGTTTCATATCGATGTACCTACCCAAAGCTTGAAAGTAGGGGGCCGGTAGTGTATCTTTATAATCACTAGAGGGAATTTATCTTCAACTATACCGTCAAGGTGAAGGTATGACGTCTTTATCTTTCCATCATAATCGAGGCCCTGGGGTGATATTTCAAACGCACTCGCGGTCGTAGAAAAACCTTTAATCTAGCGTATTTTTTATGTAAATACGCGAGTTTTTCCGATATTTTTATTTTCATTGTTTTCATATTTTATTTGAAACGTCCAAGTATTGACTTAATCTTTAATTGAATAAAAATTAGTAAGAGCAAACCCTCACCTCGTTTCCCCATAGAGGTGAGCACAGAGATTAAAATGCTACACGTCTGTGTCGTTGCATACTGACCTCGCGTCCCCTACATTCATATATCATTAAATCAGTTTTCTTATAATGTTTGTTCATGACTCTTTTGTTAAATAAAAATATCTTCTTTACAAACATTTAGAAGTATTAAAAATTATGTTGAATAAACTTATTGTTAAGTTTTTCTTTAATAGTTCTTAATTTAAATTCATATTGATTTTCGTAAGTGCCACACAGGGGTATTATTGTATTGGTGGGTACTAATACTACTAAAAGCATAGTACATAAAGATAGCACAAATGCTAAAATCATTCTCTATTTCGTTGTTTTTCGAAGTCTTTGTTCGTCACGGAGCGCACTGTGCTTTAAAATAAATATTTTACACAGTCCACTATTATAAAGATCTTTTTTTTTAGTAAAGATCGATAGCCATATTAATTGAATTTGCTACAACACCAGCACACATTTTTTCACTTATTTTATGCAGAAAAAAGATATGTGTTGTATTTCACTTGTTGTTTACGTTGAGGTGTCTAATTATTACATCGCGATAGACGTTTATGATAAGACTATTTTATACATATTATTTTAATAACCATCTAAGCAGTATCCTTTGGTTATAATCAAAGATATGCTGTCCACAATAATTAGTTTTTTTTTTGTTTTTATGAATTCAGAAAAGTATACTATGCATTAGTAGGCAATATAATAATTGACTATTTTCACGCAACTGCTTAACTGTCAACACCATTAAAGAATAAATAAATATGGTCGGTTCGTTTTATTCACCCTTGGGTGAATACCGCACCCTTGAATTAATACAAGTCGTTGACCAGACATATGGAACTTCGCTCGCTCAGAAGGTCACCAGTTGAACTCCCTTACTCGACACCCATTCATTATTACACTATACTGAGCTTATCTCATGACGAGACGTGTTCTCAAGGCGAATTTTAACAAGTTTTTATTTCTCGCACTTCCAATAACAGACATGAGTAACAAAATATTCGGCTGCATTCCTTCGAGGATGTAGACAAGATGGCATTGACGCGGCGTAGAAAAAATTTCGCTTAACTGTCACTCTAAGAAGAAAAGTGCCCAACTTCCTCTCTGCAGCGGCCAGCTGAACGTGGCTATGAATTTAAAATACTCGTGTCCCGGTCAGTATCACTGGGTCAAGTTGACTGGAGCATAAAATGTTTATTCTATTTAGTGGCGGTCAAATATAATTGATTTTGGTAGGCAGCTGCATGCACGCGTATGTATGTACGTTCACTATGTTCTCTAAACTCTATTGCTCTGAGCGCTTAACATTGAACAAGGTCTGTAGACAATTATGTGTTTTTATTTCAATTTACTGAGAAATCGAGCAATTTAAAATTTTGTCTAAAAAGTCACACAATTTAGGTACGTAGCTATTATTTGAATATTCCCTTGAGTAAATGTTTACAACAAACCTACGTATATTTCGTAACTGCAACTGTAATAACTATTATTATTATTTTCATCGTAAATACATAATCGCTTAGCTACCACAGACTTTATAAGCTAATTTAAAAGCTAACTTTGTGGTGGCTTACTTCTTTTCATACGTTATTTCCGGATTTTTAGTATTGTTTCCAGTACTATTGTAAACACCATCTTTAAACCGATAAACATACAGATTGTATGTGACCGCTGTTCTCTAATAAATATTACATAACATTTAAAACGAACTGTTTGGTTTTATAAGGATTATGTTTGTGGAAAAACAGCCAAATCAAAATTATAACTATAAAAAACAAGCTCTGATACTTTGGAAGCTAATGATTGCTTTCCGTAAGCTTATAATTTCCCAAATTATCTGATAATGTTTATAAGCGTGAGCTCTACATTTTTTTATTCTTCCCCAGTTTCTCATTTAATTTCTGACGAATGCATCCTCTAATTGAAAAAAAAATCTATGTAAATGTTTACAAGGCAATATGACCATGCTTTATTTGCTATCTGGATTGACGCAATATATGCAACATGCAATTATCGGTCTAAAGTTGGATGACTCAGTTCAAGACCTACAGCAAATCTACCAAATTTTGCTGGGAACTCTGGAGGCAATGTCCGACCTCCGAAAACCAGAAGCATGTAACCTTGATGGACATATCAACCGATCAAGTGGTCAGATCAATATTATTTCCTGCCATTGATTTCACCATTTATCATACGGATATTTTTTATAAGTGCCCAATTTCCTTAAAAATATTTGTTTTTATCATAGAGTATTTGTTTGTACAGCGCCTTTGATTGCTGTAAAACAAACTTGTTATTCTGTTTTGAATCAGATCTAGATTCAATCGTTAAATCTGAGGTTGTGCGTTAATAATAATATTCAATCGATTGATTTCTTCGCTGAACTATCCACAAACATAATGCTTATGAGTAATGCTCTGCGTTTTTACAAGTTGTCTAGAATGGCGTTGTATTTTATGTAACTCATTACACAAAAGTAATTTAATACACTTACGTTTTTAACGTAAGTCAAAGTGAGAAAAATACTATAAATAAATATTGTACCAAACCTAGAATTATTTTACCACGGTACGTTAACTTAGTAACAATTTCACGACAATGCAACTAAATAAATTTAATGTATTTAATACTTATTTTTAAATTGTAACTTACAATGCATCGCATTGCCAAACTCGTAAATTAGATTGAATTTTGCTGGTTTAGTAGATACAGGTAAAATAATACTAGAAGTTGTTACTCAATTTGTGGTATTTAGCTCCTAACTGACTATTAATTACCTTCTGGTGTTACAAAAGTTGATAGTATAATAACTACAACTTAGTACAGTTATACAATTTTGTTAATAAAAAAATAGTATATAAATACGTTTTTTTCTTCAGATTTACATCTACTTACAAATACTATTATTCGAAAAAAGCATCTATGTAAATTGTTTGTCCACCTAATGACAATGCAATGGTTGGCACATTTGACTACTAAATTATATATTCGGAAAAGTCTCCACAATATTGTTCGATAAAAAATAAGTTAGCTTTCCTAGTTTCTTGTCTTGAACAAAATTACCTGAAAATTCTTTTACTTGCAAACTAATTTAAATAAACAAAACTGTTAACATCACAGCAAACCCCTTTTCTGAAAAAAATATAACGCTAAATATTTTAACATAAAACTGAAAGCTTTGAATTAATTACAATATTTTTTATTGAAAGACTATATTTTTCAATTTTTTAAAATCTCAGATCAATACCAATGTAATGAATTTGCAATTTAGCTTGTTTCAAAATATTTATTTATTAATGTGTCTTTTTGTACAATAATGTATATTTAATTTACCGTACAGGTAAATTTTAAACATAAAGCGTGTTTTTATGCAAAAAATCAACAAAAACGAAATAGGGTTTCTGCATTACAGTAAAACTTCAATTATACGGATTAATGAGCGCCAAACGTTATTTGTATATGCAAAAATGCGGATAATTGGATTAACCGTTGAATTAAGACAATGTTTTGAAAAAAAAACGCGAAATTTTAATTTAAGAACACTTTTTTAAATGAATTAATACAATTAATGGCTGACGTGCCGGCTGCCAGCGCCTTTTTCAATTTGGTATTATTACATCTTAATTTTTTTATTTCTCATAATAATACGTAAATTTTGCAATCAGGATGACTGGGGTTCGGAAAAACGATATTCTACAATATGTTTTTTCCATGCGAGACACTTTGTATGAACAAGCCCGTTTTCAAACCCGAAAATTATAAATGAAAACGTATTAGAATCCGAAAAATCCGCTCTAAATAATCAATACATTTTCAACGTTATTCCCGATTTGTGAAAATACCGGTTTAGTTCCGTTTTCATAATCTCCTAAAAACCGTGTTTTTGTAGAACCGTGATTTCGGCATTGACCCGACGATAGAGGGTGAGTCAAATCATAATTGCAGTAATTGGCTATCGTGTATCTCAACCCTTTTTGCGATTCTAATTTCACGCTGTATAAATTTAAGGCTGCTTCGCCAGCTATAATTAATCATACTTAAAAAAAGAGTATTATTCGACGAAGGTTAATCGCCTTGTTATCAGAATTAACAGTAAACTGCCGTGAAAGATCGAGTAGACAGATAATAATGAGGTGCTTTGTGGTTTCACAAAAAACGTTGTTTAAATAACATTGTAGCCAAAGATATTGCGGTATGAACTACAATCCAATCCAAAAAATCCATGCACGCTATCGGAGCGTTGAAACAGCTAACCTCGAATCCCTCACGTAAGCCTCTGTAGAAACCAAATGCTTACGTGTTCTAACTATTATATCTAAGAAGCCAGTGTTCACTCCCCTGCAATGTAGTTGCACATGAAAGAATACGTTTTGAGTATGTCCAAATGTTTGTAGACAGCAGCTTCCCCACCGCATACCGCACACCGCATCTGAGGACATAAATCTCCTTGGCGGTGCCCTCATACACGGAAAATTTGCTCGTTGTCAAACGAGAAAAGCTTACCGAAGGAGCTCTCTGAAATCTAGTAGCTTTAGCATCTTTGTGCTAAAGTAAGGTAATCCAGAAGTACATAATATGTACTTCAATGGATTGAGAAAAGAGGGAAATGAATTCTTCACTGACTGGGATTAAATTGATTAGATATGATCAATTCGCCGAAATGATAACAAAACTTTTTAAAAGCCTTGAAATTCTTTTTGAAAGCCACCAGATCTGTATATCCGACAGAACCTATAACAGAGCCATGGATAGTAGCGAGAAGCTCCATTCGGTAATCATAGAGAAGGGGAAAAGGACAAGACCACAGAATGTGTTCAGAAAATTGCTTAGGATATCCGCAGCAGCACGAAGGGGAGTCAACAATATTAAGAACAAGTATTTTTTATTAAATTTTCCATGACCTGATAAAAACTGCGTAGTCCAGTGATCAGGGATAACCCAAAAAAAATCTAAACGCTGACGAATTGAAGGAAAAAAAAGAAAGGTAACCCTCCCTGGGGGGGAAGATTCCCATCGCAATTGCCAAGCATTAAGAAGAGTATTTAAAGTTTTTTTTTTAATTCGATTGCGACATTCCTTCAGTTGGGAGTAGATGGACGCCATCAATAACAGAGGAACGCCTTCTTTTTAAGTAGAAATTTGCAGACCGTCGCTTGCAGATAGGCTGGATTTCCTCCCTAGAGCGTTATTTAGAACTAAATTTGTTGCAACAGTAAGAGAAATCACCCTAAGAAGAGAATATGGAAGTCCAGGCATGTACAGGGCTTATGACCTGTCATTGGTTGGTTTAAGTGGCCACTTTACACACCGTGTAACATTATCTTCTCCTTTTTTTCCACATCTGCTCCTAGGTGGAGCATGTGGACATAACCAGTTGCCTCCACGAGACCCTATAGCCAGCCAGCACTTTCGCTTCTTCCCATGTCAATTCAGCGCCCCTTTGTTCCTCCGAATAAAGTCTAAAGATCGTCATTGATGGCCTTCCAGGACGGCGTGATCCCGCAGGTTTAAAAAAGAGGCAACTAGGGTTTATGTTCTCCTGGGGCATGCGCAGCACGTTTCCAAGCCAGGTCCACCGCCGCATCCTCAAGACGTTCGGTATAAGAGGCTGCTGCGTCCGTTCTCAGACTTTAATGTTAGTTATAAAATCGAACCACCTTATACCTAATATTCTTTGCAAGCACTTACTCTCAAAACTCAGAAAATTGGTGATTTGAGCTTTGGTAAGGTGCCAAGATTCGCACCCATTTAGAAGAACTGGCATTATACAAGAGTTGAATAATCAGGATTTCGTTTCGATCGAGTATAGACTAGAGTTCCAGACAACACGCATCATGTTAAAAGTTGCTCCAGCAATTCCTAGGCGGGTTGCGAGCTCTTTATGCATGCTTCCATCCTCAGTTCTCCTAAATTTTCTTCATTTCTGTTGTAATATGTTAATGAAATGAACAGCCTAGCTGCTCCGTCGAGTGATTGATTTAACTATTTGGCGGCGATATATAATGTGTACCGTGTACCTATGTTGTAGACTCACTTCTTAACGGTAAAAACTCATAATGCTTGCTTATTCACGTTTACTCGACTAGTTTGACTAGTGTAAATTGGAAAAATTTCGTAATTTTATTACTTAATTCTACGTATACGTGTAAAATGTATTCCTTAAAAAAGTTCAGTTTTTAGGTGACACGAGTAGAAGTTATTGAACGAAAATCTCCTAATTAAATTTAGTGGTGGGGAAAAACTAAATTAATTGTAAAGTCGCGGTTGTAGTTCATGATCTTGTAGCGGAGAGAGAAGTACTTAAATACATCATCACGTTGCCAACTGTTGGATGGTTAATTCCTTCGACCCTGGGACTGTAAAACAAGGTCTGCCTTTTCGCGATACGCGTGTTCGAAGAAAATGGGGAATGTTTGATTTTACGTAAACTTTTTGACGTTATGTTTTAAATTTCAACCCTGGAATAAAGGAAAGGGTTAAGACTTGCGATTTCCTCCCTTTGGCACTGGTCCAGAACATCACTTTTATCGATTGTATAAAATCACCTTTACGTTTCATTTATATTTGCGCGACACGGGGTGTTCGAAAAGATGTCACGCTCGCGGTTTTACGTTTTCGTTGAGTGTTTTCGCGTGTTGCTTTTTTGACTAGCTATCAGAGAGTTTGTAGGTACGTTGGGATTAAAAACGAACTCTACCGGAATCAAATAAGGAATGGCTTGAAACTTGAAAAAAATATATAAATGAATACGAAACACCAACACTGGAACGCCTTTCCAGTTGGTAAACCTGATACGATCCTTACTTCGAAAGGAGATCGCTCGCTGCATATCTTCGCGATCACGTCGGGGTCATCATTTATAGTGTATGGATTTGCGAGTGCGGATTATAAAGATTACTGTTAATCTTTATAATCCGCATTAGATCCGGATTAGATTTGAAATATTTATTTCTTGATGTTACACACTTTATCGACATAAAATTTATTAAAAGGAATTCATAATATAGTTTTAACTAACCAAATGACCTGCGTGCAGATGAGGCGAAAGATCGATTTCTAAATCCGGTGTGAAAATTTTCATTTAAAGATTACACAAAATACAAAATCATCATTAAAAAAAAATAAGAAAGATAAGTCAAGTCTTTTACGAACGAAGTGTTTACGTTTGTTGGGCAAAGTTTTTAACAAAAAAATATGTCAACAATATTTTGAGTTTGTCCAAATTTTTGTAGACAAGGACTGGATTCAACTCCCTTGGGAGCTGTTTATATTAACATATTACAACATAGATGAAGAACATTTAAGAGAAGGTAATATAGAAGTCCAGGCATCTACAGGGCTTATGACCTGTAAATGGCTGGTTTAAGTGGCCACTTTACACACTGTGTAACATTCACCATTCTGCCTATATATGAACATCTATATTCCTTCAATTCTTTCATCTGTTGATGTTTGTGAATTTAAAGAGCTGAAACCTTTATTTATGCGGGTGAGATTCATCTAATTGAATTATTTCACCTACATACTAGGCAACGCCTGAAAATTTTATTTTTTCAATTTCTATACTTCTTCATGGACCAGGTAATTTATCAACAATATTTTGAGTTTGTCCAAATTTTTGTAGACAAAGATCAACAGATGAAAGAATTGAAGAATTGAAAAAGAACTAAAATGTCAACCTCGTGGTGTAGTTGTCAGCGCGTTCGCTTATCATTCAAGAGGTTTCGGGTTCAATTCCCGACATGCATGACATAAAATAATTATTTGAAAAGGTTTTTTCACACTAGAATATGCTATCGCATTTCAGGAAGGATCAAACTGATCATCTTACCTTCAAGTAATAAAAATGATCAAAATACGCCGCGAATGGTAAACTAATGCAGTGACCTATGCACCATTAGGCGCGGAAAGGGAATGACGATGAAACTAAAATGAGGAATTTCAGTCCTACTGGAAATTCGATGCAAAAAATGTTTTCTTACGCGCGCGCGAGCGGGAAAAATTGGAGCATTAAATTATACGGCTAAGTTTCTTGAAAATGTACGAAAATAATATTTTAATAAAAACGAACTACTTTGATCGACGTCACTAGTTCATATAAATCAACCAACGATAAGAGAATTGTGGAGGATTTCCGGTTTACTTACCGTCAACGGTACAATCAGCAGAACTGACTGATAAGAAGCGGAAGAGAACTTGAGACGTCACACGCGGAGTAATTTCAGAAACACAAAACTTACAAAAATCAAAGCGCCGATAATACATATAAAAATAAAAAAACATTTTTTGTCTTAGTTTATTAAAGTATATCTGAACTTCCTTATTTTAAAATATCTTCCTCCACACGGGTTTTCTCAGTGTGCAATAAATTGTTTAATGTATTCCTGTGAAGCATTAAATAAATAAATAAATAATGGTTGCATGCAAGGTTACTTAAGCAAAATTCAAACAATTACCTATTTTTCAAATATTACGTGTACCTATAATCATTGAAAATGAAAAATTACGTATGTTTATCGTAGTTTTGTATAATAATATGGTTGAAGGACTTCATAATTCTTTAAGACCTTGTGTGTTAGTCCAAAATCAATGTACTTCATCACGTAGCCTACCACCGTGATACCGCATTTCGCAAGACTGCAATTAATGATTTATTATGGCTCAAAGGGCTTCCAGTAATGATACCTTCGATGAATAAACCATAATATATAATCCGCGGCTGAATGCACATTACTGACTAAGTGGGATTGATATTGACTTCCAATGCTAGCCAACGCCATCTTATATCCGAATAGGCCGTTTCCCTTGCCGAGAGTTCAATATGTAATTAGATCACCAGTTTCCGGTATTGCAAACACGTAAAACGCCTTAAATCTACTCCCAGAACATGCGAATTGCAAGGTCAGTTGGTTCAGTGGTCGCCCGGAGATCTCGCAAACATTTGGCGCATGCAAATAATAATACTTTATTTCGCAAATTGAAAACCGGACTCCTGTTGTTCTATTCAGAAGTAATTGTTTGTTTTATGATTTCCAAGATACTTTTATTGTACGGAGAAACTTGCGTTATGATGAAATGTAGATATACCTATACTCTTGCAGTTATGATATTCAACATTGTAAAAAAAACATCTACCAATGTCATGTTTAATTTTAACCTTTGCTTAAATTACTCCTAGAAAAGTAAATTTAAAATTCAATGATATCAAAATTTGACATTAGAAAATAACCTCGTCAAAATAATGTACGAAGTATTTTATTTTTAATAAATCTACTCAGTTCGTGATTACTGTAAAAAATTAACCGTACATAAGATATTGCAAAAACGGGATAATTAGTATGCACATATTAATCATTTAATAATTGTATCGCTATCTTGCATTAAATTTAATTTGATCCTAAATTGCAAGCGATATTAAAACAAGCATGTGTCATGCGTCATGCATGAGAACCCAAAATATAAGAAAACTCTAATCAATCAATGTTTTTACTTTTACTTAAAAGGTCAAACATATTTTCAAACACTTGTTTTTTTAATATACTATTTTATTTATGTTTAAGTAACATAATGTATTCTTAGCACATCTATATAATTTATATTCAAATAATAATAATTATTAATTTCTTACATTTTATTAGCTATGCATTTTTAATTGAGAAATTTCAGTTTTTTTGTTGTTATTGTTTTATTAGTAAAGAGCTACTTATACTTTAAAACCTAAAAAAAACTCTATCTTAAAACAGGCTGAGTCGTGCTAAATGGAGATTATCCTAACCATAGAACGCTCCGTATTAATTTTTTATTCACATGTTTTATTTAGATTCCCTGGTAGTAAATATATCGTGGGCATACAAGAGAAATTGACCAATTGACAAAATCCACAATGTTCAGGGGAGCCATTTTATTGTTTTTCTAGAGTTCAATTGCTTCTCAAAGATAATAATTTTCAAATAGGTGGTTGGTAATTTTACATTATATGAACGGTACTTTCAACCTTAATGTAAAGTATAAACAAATTAAAAAAATATTATCACTTTTTAAAAATAAAAAAACTACGTCAATTTTACCTGTAAAATTAGTCATGAAATTTGGCAGATAATCAGTTTTGTTTCTTATTGAGGGAGGTAGTATTTTATTTTATTTTATAAGTAGAATTTATGTTTTTGTGATTTTTTATTTCAATAATTTATTCTTTTCTACTTATGAAGGTTAGATAAACACAGAAATACAAAATAAATTAAAAATAAAAAATAATTAAGAAGTGTTACATAATAATCTCAAGATTAAATTTTATTAATGGACTTTTTAAAAAAAAAACCTTATCTGTCAAATACAAAACGTGTACTAACTTACCAACTACTGACTCTAACTAACTCTTCTCTGGTGACATCACCTACAAGTAAAATTGACTTACTGTTACCAGGTCAATTCTTTGGATCTTAAATTTACTAATAAACGTGACTATGTGTGTTGGTCAGTTTTACTTGTCAAAAATCTGTGAGCTTCTATCAAATGGTCACATTTTTAACAAATTAAATTATTTTTACAGTGTCGGATCGATTTGACATTTTTACCAGTCAAGCATTATGCTAATACGATGTCAAAAAGTCAATAATCTCAATTTCGTCATTTTTGCAAATGGTCACTTTTACTTGTATAACCACGATATATACTTATACACGCAATAAATTTATCAAAAACTTTTAATGTGCATCAATTCGTTGGAAAAAGTTTTTTTACAGCTGTCGGGACAAATTGTTTTATTTCAAAATAAAAAAGAACTTTGACCGATCAATAAAAAAATACCTACAGGAGTATGTAAAACAATAAAAAATAACGAAAATATAAATAAACGCATGTCATTTATGTGTGGAAACTATTTAGGAACTGTTTATAAAGCGCCAGATCATGTGGTCATATTTCATTATTCGGTAAACGTGCTTGGTAAAAGCGAATATATCATTATTTATTGTATGCATTTGGTTACGGTAAATTGGATGTTGATAGCGGGTAGCGACAACATAATAAGCGTACCCTAAATGAAAATTGCATAAAATGTATTTATAATTTGGAAATTTCCTCGTTCCCATGTACTGCGAAGAAATAGTATCGCAATAAAATTTTGGAAATATTGTAAAAGCACGTACGTACAACGAAAATGTTGATATATTATTATTAATTACGGACTCGGTTGAAATATTTGTTTTTATTGAAAATTTCCTAGCAATACATTTTATGACATTCTGAATGAGAAAAGATTACGTGTCAAAACCGGTAAATATAGAGAAGACGGTAAGTGGTTAAGTTCAAATATTTACTTTCTGACTTCTACGTGAAAAATACTACATGTCGTATTTAATTAGCAGGATAACTATATCAATTAATTTAGAATTTTTCATTTTCAAAAGTGTTATATTTTTTTTAATTTTTATTTGCTTATTTACGTATTATGTACTTATTATTTTTATTTTTTATGCATGTTGTTTCTGTTTTTATATTATTTTGTACACTTGCCAAACACACGAACATGACTCTTTTTTGGCAAGTTACAACCTAAATTGTACTAGGACCTATCGCATGAGATAATATCATACATGGTAAAAATAGTAAAGGTGATTGTTGAAATAAATAAAATTAGGACACAAAATGCCGAACGCTCTCAAAGTGGAGAGGAAGGTCTGTTGATGCTTGTCAATAGTCCGGCTTCTCCTGAATGAGTTTTCACCACCAGATCCTTTCACCATAGTCAGAAAAATTAGAAGAAACATACCTTTTGCAGTACCTTTTGCAAAAAAAAACCTAAGTTGTTCTACTTTTTATTTCGACATTTTTTATGCTTAATAAATGTAATTAAATTAATAATAAAAAACAAACGTGCTTTGCTGTTTTGAAAATCAATACATACAGTAAAAGTATGCATAAATATACCCAACATCTAATGACAAATCGCCAATAAGTGTGAAGCGCCGTGGCGCACTTCCTCGCTTCAGTTCGTGTTTGTCCAATAGGAGGCTTATACCCGTATGCAGAGACAAACCTTAAGGTGAGGAAAGTACATTCTAATTTTGTATGCAGAGAATAACACGAAGGTGACGACAGTAGAATGTAATTTCCTTACCTTAAGGTTTGTCTCTGCATACGGGTATTATTCTGTCACAATTTCGTTTCATAAGTTCGTTCGTTCGTCATATATTCATCTCATACTAACGCAATCAAAACCATATTTTGCTCTCGTTCCCTCTTATATGATACGGATGAATTTACGAAACGAATTAGTTATAGCGTTAGGCCACAGACCAAAACACAAATCTGCCGAAATAGGACTTTCGACGAAATAGGAGAGTCAATGTTAAATATTTCTAGTCTACAAAAACGTAGAACTAATATTGACTCCATATATATGTTCGGCATACTAAATGGTATAATCGATGTTCCATCATTACTGGGACAAGTAAAATTCAATATTCAGACTCGTAGATTGAGAAACAATGAAGTACTGTTCGTCGATCAGCATAGAACAAACTATGGCCTAAATTCTCCAATGACCCGCCTTTGTCGTATTGTTAACTTAAGACAAGATCTGGACTTTTTTGGTTCAAGTTTACAACGATTTAAACGAGCACTAAATAAATAGTCCAGATCTTGTCTCGATGTCCCTTATGTTTGTCAATGCTTCTGTTATTTTTTTTTAATGTTTTAAACTATTCCTTTATTGTAATATTTAAACCTTATAAATTGTATACATGGACAATTTCCGTTAATAAATAAATTAATTAATTAAAGCTTTTTTTACGAAAAAGGCATAAGTAATGATTACAACTTAAGACAAAATTCGTTAAAAAAAACACTTGTTCGTTTAAAAAAAAATCATTTCAATTTTACAAATAAAGGCTTTCTTAACACTCCTGTATACTTAAACTTAACTTAATTTCATTAAAAATGGTCTGCTGGACAAATACAAACTAGAACAACAAGCCACTAAAATATAAGCTTAGCGGGTTAATTCCGAAAAAAACGGACTTATGATTATAATTTTATACCTTTTTTATTCAACTAGCATATTTTAAAAAGCATATGAGAAAAACAAAAGTAAGTCACTGATATCAGAAAATGGCAGCACCTAGACGTAAATAATTTACAAACTCTGGGTGTAGAATTCTTATAGTTGAATTATACATACAAAAACTTTAATTGCAATTTTCCAGGAACCCGGAAGTCCGGCTTGAGATGCCAGTGTCTTGACCAAGAGACCGTACGTGTACATACGTGGGTCCCCTTGTAAATTAATTACAAAAGTTTTAATTTTTGCCAACGAAGTGGTCAAAATAACGTCTTGTGTGTTCAATTTTTATTTACGGTTTATATTTTTAAAAAAACTTTTTATAAAGCTACCAACTTGTCATCTCTGAAGGTGTCATTAGTGGACAGTAATTATTTTTTTGTTATATGTACCTTTAACGGTTATACAAGTTAACCTAGAGCTATCCTTGCATGAGCAATTAAAATGGTATTGATAAGGTTTAATTTATGTACTCGAGAATTTAGAATGTATTATGTGGTTCATATAATTAATCAATGCATTTAAATACATATTTATTAATAATATGAATACATATACATAAGAACTTATCAACTGATTATAACCCTGAATTAACTGTGGGCGTAAATAATTCCGTTTACCTTTTGACGAAAGGGCCTTAAAGATCTTAATATAAGTTACAATGATACACGTAGAATTAAACATTTTGGAGTATTATAAACATTAAACTCACATTTAAATTCAAGGAATCATAATTATATCGAAAAGATTAGTTACGTAGAAAAAGCCATTTACATAAATGTATATAAATGTGTTTAAAGTCATTTAGAGCTTTAAAGATGTTCAGAGATTTTTAGAAAATATTTTTTTTTTGTTTTGATCATTAAGGCAGAAAAATAAATATAAATTTGTATCATATCATAGAATAAAGCCAGTTATGTATTACACAGAAATACAATTGAAAAAATTCAGTGATGTTAAGAAAAGAAGGGAAAAAACAGCGATGTATGTGAGTGTATGTACGTGAGGGTGCGTGGGTATAGGAATAAGTTTTGGTATTGGTGAATGAAAAACCCCTTAATAATCAAAATGTTACAAACATAACATTTATAAGATAAACAAAAACACCGACGTACATAAATAAGACACGTTTTTCTTTTACTAGATAGCTTATTACATGGCCTAAACAATTTGAGAAAAAAAAAGATGGCAAATCACGATACACATACAATCATGTACGAGGGGAATAAATATAATACTCATTGCCTTAGATCATATTTAATTCAGTGTAACTCATTACAATAGATACGACAATTTAAATTTTTTTGGCAAGGGGTTATATTGGAATTGTCCAAACAAAAGATTAAAGCGTAATCCACCATTATTGCTAACACAAAAAATCAACAGATCTCTTAATATATAACTTTAGTTTTTTTATGAACTGTATAAAATCAACCTTCCTGTTTTGCTACTTGTGGCCTGGTGGACAGTGGGACAGTGAACAGTCAACAGTAGTACAATAATAAGGGCAAATTCTTAACGTTTTTTAAATACGCACAATTTTATTTTTACGCATAAGAGTTTGACAGGGTTCAGCGGGAGTATTATGAAGTGTAATAATGCCCTCTACGCACTCTGTCGATCCTAAAAAGATTTTCTTCACGTTCGTAATGTCGACGATCACCTCACTTATAATCGATGCAAAAGTAAAGTCCTTTTTTTTACTAGAAGATCTCCTTCTGCAATTGATGTAATATGTCCTGCACATCACAATGTAGACTTATTTCATTCAAACTCGTGGTCGTCAAACATTCATGGTCTTTTAAAATAGTATTTTTGTTTTCTTGTCTTTTGAATCGCATACTTTTTCAGAATTGCTGGTGATGACTTTCTTTTGAATAAGTTTCCACTCTTATAAATATAAAATAAACATAAACAGCTGAAAATACATATTATTGATGTATAAATTGACAGAGTAAGTATTCAGTGAGTTTTGACGAGTACACAGTGATACCTCCCAGGTCGTAACTGTCCCAGTGTATACTTTTTACCTAGCAATCAATATTATTGATTCATTACAAAACAACCTTTCGATTCACGCTGTGTATTTCATGCTGTCGTCATAACTAGATAGTTGTACTAGAGTAAATTACAATGTATAAAACAAATTGATAAACTCATTTTGCGTAATTTGGCTTAAAAAATTTTTGAGAAACTAACGTTGAGGTTGAAAAACTGTAAAATGAAGCACAATGTACACACCTCTTACTAAAACATCGCCACGTATCGTATGTTAAATTCCATAGGTGCAGTTATGTTAGCAGCATTGCATAAAATTGTTTATTACCAGCTAAGAGCTGCTTTTATAAACATCCTTAAGTAGGCTTGATACCATGGTTGACTCTTGTGATGTCACACTAGGCGACATAGGACACAAGACTTGATATATCTCTCTTATTTTTTAAAATGATGAATTCTTTTTTTGTAATCTTCAAATTAATATTTTCACACCCGATATGGAAAGTAAAATTTGTAAAACTATCCGAAATCTTTGTACAAAAAAAAATCGTTGCTACGCGAAGAATAAATATCCGCTAATTCAGCCACACATTTATACATTTACCTTATACAAGAGAGGGCACGAAGATAGAAGTCATAACAAGGAAGACAGAGACGCTGTTCTGCGGCGGGTGTCTAAAACAGATTCAGTCTTCAGTTGGTTGATGACAGTGATGGAGGACGCACGCGCGTAACATGAGCGGCGTTTTTATGATTTTTTAATTTATTTTGCTATTACAAGGTTAAATAATATGTTTATTTGCATAAATTATGGAAAAGGAATTATTAAACAGTATGTCTCTTTAAGTCTTTTACTAGTGGTAACACGATGTTACATTACCGCGCTAAGGGTTTATTTACCACAGTCTTTTAAGAGTTATTTATTTATTAACGGACATTGTCCATGTATACAATTTATCAGGTTTAAATATTAAAATAAAAGAACAGTCTAAAACATTTTAAAAAAAGAAAGCAGCATTGACAAACATAAGGGACATCGAGACAAGATCTGGACTTTTTATTTAGTGCTCGTTTAAATTATTGTAAACTTAAACCAAAAAAGTCCAGATCTTGTCTCGAGTTAACAATACGACAAAGGCGGGTCATTGTAGAATTTAGGCCATAGTTTGTTCTATGCTGATCGATGAACAGTACTTCATTGTTTCTCAATCTACGAGTCGGAATATTGAATTTTACTTTTCCCAGTAATGATGGAACATCGATTATACCATTTAGTATGCCGAACATATATATGGAGCCAATATTAGTTCTACGTTTTTGTAGACTAGAAATATTTAACATTGACTCTATTTCAGCATAAGAATAATTATCTCTCTCTAGTCCGAGCATCCACGCTATTTTTCGAAGCAAGCGATGTTGGACTGATTCAATGTGATTTATGCAATTGACATAGAATGGAGACCAGGAGCTCAATCACAGATGGCTATCGACATGCTAAAAAACGTGCTAAGTATTTGAGCAATCACCACGAACAATCATGAACACGCTGAAGTTAAAGCGGTCGCGTTGCAAAACGCCATAGATAAGTTCCGTATCCGTAGTCCGTGGTCAAACGTCAAATCAAAAAAGTCAACACGCGTGTAATCTCGTGCCGGTTTGTTATTTCGTTTTCAAGTTACAAACAATTACTATGGCGACTGCTTTTCTTAACATTTGGCTTGCCGACCGCCGGCTAAATGCAATACGGCACTCGAGAAAAATTGAAAGAAGGCGTGTGCGAGATTCAACCAATCCTCTTGAACTGACCGAAGTTGAATTTCGTTTTGCAACGCGACCGCGATAACTTCAGCGTGTTCATGATTGTTCGTGGTGATCGCTCAAATACTTAGCACGTTTTTTAGCATGTCGATAGCCATCTGTGATTGAGCTCCAGACCACAGAGGCATATTCTAGAAGAGGGCGAATAGTTGAGCAATAAAGAGTTTTGATTGTACGGACATGAGTAAAATCAGAGGATATTCTGTTAATGAAGCCAAGTAATTTCAGTGATTTATTTACTGTATTATCTATATGCTCGTTGTATGTCAGTTTAGAGTCCAAAACAACTCCTAAATCTCTGATGGACTTGACTACATCAATTTTGGAGTTTTCTAATAGGTACTTGAAGGAAATTGGTTGTTTTGTTCTATGAAATGACATTATTTTGCATGTTTTAATATTTAGTTCTAATTTATTGACTTTACACCATCGGTTAAAAGAATTAATGTCTGATTGAAGAAGAAAGCAGTCTTGTAAAGTTTGAATTATTTCGAGAATTTTTTTGTCGTCCGCGAAGAGCCAAAAACGAGAGTTAGAGAATGATTTAGCAACAGCATTAATAAACAAATTGAAAAGCAGGGGTGCCAAATGAGCACCCTGAGGTACACCTGATGTAACATCAATACTGGTTGATAAATAGTTATTTATCCAAACATTTTGTGTCCTACCAGTTAAATACGATTTAATAAATGAGAGTAATGGATCTCTTATTCCCAAAGCATGTAATTTATACATGAGAATTTTAACTAATATTTAATTTACCGGCCGATTACAGCGTTTCATAAAGTAAATTATTTGCTATCTTCAGCCCCGATGCCGTATTTGACACATTGTTAATTGATTATTTCTTTCGTTCTCCGCTTAATTTATTAACGATATGTATTTTTTTATTTTGTATTAATTATCATTTTTATATTTGCACATATCACATTGTATTAGGGGAAGATTATACGTATATAAAACGCTTTAATCGGCTGGTATACAAATATTTATTAAAAATGGTATCCAAACTCCTTACGGATGTTTATAAAACCGGCCCTTGGAGGCCATCACCAATAATTGATAAATGAACAAATCTGTAATAATACAATATCCCGTTTTTATTTTTCAAATTAAACGCAAGCGAATGTAATATAATTTCAAAGCAGGTCATCGTTATTTCGTTACATCGTCCGTGACCAAAAGCGATTGACTTTGAACTACATAACCAGTCGCTGGTCAATTATATAATACTCGGACTTCCACAAAAAAAAAACAGATTTTTATCAACACTGCCTTTATTCTAGATTACTTATATTACAAAAGGAGGTCCTAAAGTTAACTTAGTCATCAAATCGTGACCAATTATTACTTATTTAACCGTCTACATTATTATAAAGCACGTACCTTTATTAAACTTGACTACTGCGTAATATTTTTTAAACACGAATATTATTGCTTTAAAGTAATTTTTTGACAAAAGAATACTTGCGTTTTTTATAGTCATATTTTATTTTTATTTTATTTTCAGTTCACAAACAGTAAAAGATATCACAATATAAATACAATTTATAAAATAAAAAAATAAAGCACTAAACATTTTTTACCAAATATATGTAAACACCAATAGTCACAAAATAAAAATTAAAAATTGTATATAGAAATTTAGTTTTCATTATTTGTTATTAAAGCAGTTTATTAGAATTTTTATGAGATTGCTTTTAACAAAATTTAATTTAAGATAGATGCAATTTATACAATCTTATATAATTTTACTAGATTATTAATAATGTCTCGTAGTAGTAATAAGTTTTTCTTAATGCATATCAATAAATTATAGTAATAATAATAATAACAATAGTCACAATAAAATAAGATAAATAAAAAACAATGCGTACTCTTATTTAGTGTATCCTTTTTAATATTGTTGTAAATGTTAGTTAGGGTGAGTAAATATATTTTGGGTGTGTGTATATGTATATGGGTGTGTGAATATTGTGTGCATATAATATTTTTGTAAATAAACTCTAAGACGATTACATCATTTTTCCACAGAAAAAGGTGATCGAACTTCAAATTCTATCATTCGAATACGTAGCTTCTTCCAATTTCATACATGTATTATGTTTATTGTCATATACGTAGAAGAAAAATTGACTCCATCTATGTGTTTAACTTAATACAAGGCTTAATTGATGTACCATCGTTACTGGAACAACTGGCATTCAATGTTCCGATCCGCCAGTTGCGAAATAATAATGTGCTGTTCCTCGATCAGCAGAGCACAAACCATGACTTGCATGTACCAATATCCCGATTGTGTCGCATTGTAAACTCGAGAAATGATCTGGACTTTTTTGGTGTAAGTATTTCTAAATTTAAACAATCACTTAAATACACCGGATCTTGTCTTGAGGTAGTAATTATCATTTTTAAAAATTGTCCGAGCTTTAATTTTCCGTTGCATTCTATTTCAATTGTGCTTTATATATTTGAAAAAAAAAAAAAAGTATTTACTATTCTTAAATGGACTGAATAAGTTGGTAAATAAATCAATAAATTACTTAATGTTTTTACATATTTGTATATAATCACTTACCGACTTTTCGATGTCTTCCGGTTTTGAGAAGTACCCATCTCTTTGTCAGGACACCAACTAACCCAACATGGAAAACCCACTATACAGTAAAGGCAATAAAAGGTATGCATGATACCAGGACACTAAATGCCGAACACTCTTCGAGTTGATCGGAAGGCCTGTTGACGAATGACAACAGCTGCCTTCTCCTGACGAGTTTTCTGTGCTTTCCTCGAGAGCAAATGCGGAGAAGCTCCTAAAACAGGCAAAAACCCACCTGATCCTTGCATATTTTAAACATATCAACTAAATAAGGTTTTTCGTTGAAGTAAATGTAATAGGTTTTAGACGTAAACAAATAAACAACTATCCCTTTGACATAAATACAGGGTGTTCATTAAACCCTGTCACATCCGAAACCACGATGATCAGTATGAGCAAAAAGACATATTGGCACTTGAAAAGAAATTTTTAGAACGAATAAAATTTTATAAAACGTAATATCAGAAAAGGCAAATGGTTTCTGACGTCTGCAAGGGAGAAACAAGGAGGGGGGGAGGGGAAGTCTGATACGCCAAAAATGCTCGGCTGCGCTCCCCTCGCTTCTCCTCTGCAGAAGTAAGCAACCATTTGTTTTGTTTAATATTTATTTTTTTAAATTTTCTTTGTTCTAAACATTTTTTAAATATGCTAATATGTCTTATTGCCCATACTGATCATCGTTATTTTGGATGTGATTGGGTTAAAAGAACATCCTGTTTAAACCTTGTACATTATAAGCACGGGGACCCGTCACAATAAATCTTCACAGGTCGCAGTGATGTCAGGAGCTTACATGGCTTTGACCCTAACCACTAAGAATAATAATAATAATAAATACAGCAAAAAATAATGTAACTCTCATATAAAAATGTTAAAACTAGGCACCGCCTGAAAATACTTTTGATTTTTTACGCTTCTCATTACAATCCAGCCTTGCCTCAATCATTTAAAAGTACTCAAAATATTGTGAAGTAAAAATACAGCTGTTCGTCTGATATTTCAGTCTCATTGTAACAAGATAATTATGAACGTTTGGTGAGCATTACTTTAACAAGCCAGCAGCATTAGTTCAGTATGATTTTTTTCGATTTCATAAATAATGCCCCACATATTTAAAACACCATTAAATTAATTTGTTTGATTGACATTTATGAATGCATTTGTCACAACAAAAAACGGCGGTGATTCAAATATACAAAACAAGCACAAGGCAGTATAAACATTTTTTGACCTGGTTTACAAATTATGCACTTTTTGCGAGTTCAAAAAACATATAAGATTTAAGTTGTTTCATTATTATAATAAACATGGAATGTTTTTTTTTTTAACATAAAAATTTTTTGTGCGAAATCTATTTTATTTGTTGTTTTACAGGGGCTGTTTCTAAAGTATTTTATTTATAAAACTTTTTTTTTGTTACCGAAAGTATGTTTTAATCATGCTAAATATAAATAATATATAATTATAGTTTAATGATATTTATGGCACTTTTGTTTGAGAATTCTAATACAATGCTTTGATGAGTGTTATTTAGCGACATAGAAAACGTTTAATCCCTTAATTTACGTAAAAACAATTTTTCTGTAAAAACTTTTCCAAGTAAATATCCACGGCAGACACAGCTTGAGTATGTGGAATCTTGTAACTGGTTCTGATACCTCCATTTCTTTTTCTTTTTTGCTATCATGCTCATTTCTTAATCTTCTAACTATGTCTTCATCAGTTAAAGGCTCCGGCCAATCAATTTCATTATTATTGTTATCAAAAACATTTTTCACTTTGTGGTATGACATTTTAGACTTATTTGTTTGTAAAAAGTTATGCAAATTTATAAACAAATAAGTGTAGAATATCAGCATTGTTTACCGAGAAACAAAAATTTACAAAAAAATGCCTGGCTTTTTTTATATTCATATCACGACTTGTAAAAAATTAATTAATTTATCTTTGAGACTTACAGATGAGTTAAAATCAGATTTTTTTATATGTATATATTTATTTATTTAAACGTCTTTTAGGCTTTAACATGTTTTTTATTTTCAAATATACAAATAAAAACGGACATGTTTTTACGTAGAAGTGGCAAAAAATATAAATGATTTTTAGAAGAAAAAGAAAATTATTAAAAATATCATCTTAACATATAAGTATAAAAGTAGAAAGAACAGAAGTGCATTTTTAAATATGAAGGCAGAAATGCATTTTATACAAAAAAGTAGCAAAAAATAAAAATGAATTAAGAGTAAGAAAAAAAATATTAAATAATAATAAAAATCATCATTACATATAAGTAGAAAATATATGATAAAACATACATAATATATGATGAAACATACATACATAATATATGATAAAACATACATACATATATTTTAGTAGAGAACGGAAGTACATTTTTCGTATAGGTTATATTAAAATAATCTTAAAATTAGAAGCTAGAAATATACTAATTTAGAATACAGATTTAAGTTAATTAGGTCAATAAACGGTAAACAATTGAAATAAACATAGTATTATTTAGGTATTATAATTAAAAGATAGTTAATTTATACACGGCCTTTTAAAATTCAAAAGTGTTATATTAAATATATCTACGTCATTTGCGTAGATTATTATTAATCAATATTAATATGTCCAATAATTAATATTGATTTATAATTAGTATGAAAATCATTGTTTTTTCGCCCTGAACCCCGATTACGATGATAAGTTAACAGAGTTCTCTTCAGTTTATTGTCTATTTAGTAAAATCTATTTTTTAAAAGAAAAATCTGAATATTTGGATAATAATTTGAGTGTTTTCGTCTGTATTGTAAAATTGAATGTGTTTTAAATAATAAAACCACAAAAATATACAGATTTTTGTACAAAAAATTCGAATTTACTTAGACAATTGAAGATAACTCTGTAAACTTACCATTCTAAAAAAAAAGTAAAATACATAAGTGATATGCGCCAGATAGCTCTCCAACTCACAACTCCACAACATAACATTACAACTATATTTAAGTTTGTCCAAATGTTTGTAGACAAAATACTGGATTTCACCCCCTTGGGAGTCATTAAGATTAACAAAATACAACAGGGATAGAGAATACCTTAAATAAGGGAATATGGAACTCTAGGCATTTACAGGGCTCATGATCTGTCTTTGGCTGGTTTAAGTGGCCACTTTACACACTGTGTAACATTCACCAATTTTCCTATGTTTGAACATCCATATTTCTTCAATTCTTCCATTTGCTGATTTAAGTGAAGTTGTAGAGGTGAAACCTTTATTGTTGTGAAGAGATTCATTTGACTGAATTATATCACATACTAGGCAACGCCTGAAAGCAATTTTCCAATTTTTAAACTTCTTCTTGGACCAGTTGGTTTCATTACAATATTTGAGTTTGTCCAAATGTTTGTAGATAAAAGACTGGATTTCACCCCCTCGGGAGTCATTAAAATTAACAAATTACAATAGTGATAGAGAATACCTTAAATTAAGGAATATGGAACTCTAGGCATTTACAGGGCTTATGACTTGTCTTTGGCCGGTTTAAGTGGCCACTTCAAATATTGTAATGAAACCAACTGGTCCAAGAAGAAGTTTAAAAATTGGAAAATTGTTTTCAGGCATTGCCTAGTATGTGAAATAATTCAGTCAAATGAATCTCTTCACAACTATTCAGCTCTATAACTTCACTAAAATCAACAAATGGAAGAATTGAAGAAATATGGATGTTTAAACATAGGCAAAATGATGAATGTTACACAGTGTGTAAAGTGGCCTCTTAAACCAGCCAAAGACAGCCCTGCAAATGCCTAGACTTCCATATTCCCCTATTTAAGGTATTCTCTATCCCTGTTGTAATTTGTTAATAACATAACAATGTTATCCTTCCTTAAGTAGATACACAAGAATTTGTTTTTCTCATATCATCTAGCATACATGGCCTCCGTGGTGTAGTGGTCAAGACGCTTGACTCACGCACGGAAGGTTCCGGGTTCGATTCCCGGTGAGAACACAAAAAAAAAAAAAAAGTGATTTTTCTTAAGCCTGGGTGCTCTGTGATGTAATTCACCACTGTAATTAGGCCTCCTGGCCTGTTGTGGTGCAAAAAAATGTAATTTAATATAATGTAATGTAATGTAATACATATTATTGTATTATTGTTCCAGCAAAGACGAACGTTTTGTCACGCACACAGCAAAGTTTCATTAAATATTTGAATGGACTGTACAATGTAAATAGAGACTCGTATGAACCAGGTATTTACATCAATGGCTACCTTGCAGCAATAAGCAGTACATAAAATAATTATTATAGTTAACTTCTACATAGCAATTAACGTATTTCCAGGTGGCACTTATGCTGATTTGCTGATATATTGCGTTATTGTTTCCATAAATATTTTACATAATACTGTTGTTTTTGTATCTAATATTACTGATTCAAATCTTGTTACGATAAGCAATCTTAAGCTTGTACTAAAATTTTAATGCCTGGGTGTTGATTACAATGATAAGTTTACAGAATTATCTTCAATTGTCTATAAAGTAGAACCAAGTTTTCTGCACAAAAATGAGTATATGTATTTGTATATGTTATTTCAAACATATTCAGTTACACGGACCGACGAAAATAATAAAAAAAAATTACAAGTAGGGTGAACCTGAGGCAAACCCCACCTTCTAAATCTTACCGAATGTCAGCAATGTTGCTATGTCAAATCATACAAAATGTATAGTACTTGATAGCGCTGCCAAAGTTTTCACCGGCAGATGAAGTGTTTTAGTATATTTTTTTGGGTATTATTCAAGATGAGAGTTCATAATATTTAGCGATATTTTTAAAACTTCAATTGTAACTATTGTGTAGCCAATGTTTTAAATTTGGAAAGGTTTTCTTTAATCGGAATGACATATTTGCGTGACTCAGCATGGTGATAAAAATGATTCGGCTAGTAACATCTTTATTTCACACCACAAACAAAAATACGTTACCTCCCAAGCAAACGGACGGCAATAAAAAGGGGCAAACGAGCAGTATTTAATTTTTTCAACATAATTGTATGCAGTAAGGTCGATTATATGTCCTGTTAAAAACAGCAAGACCGCTTTCGTACAAAAAATGTTTTAATCACCTTCTGAAAGTGGTGTCCATCACAAAAACGGCATTTCTCAAATTGCAGAAAACACCCAAAGCACTAGAAAAACCTTAACAAATTTAAAAAAAATTTAAAGCTGGTCAAATACACAATTAAATTCTTGTTTGTAGTATAAAAAAACTGATATATTCATTGTTTATCATTTGTTAAAGTCAAAAACATTCCAACTGTTGTGTAGATTTGTTTATTCACTCTTTTCACTAAAGTACTATTACCTCAGTTTCACTTTTCTATAGCTGGCTGCTTTCTGCAAAACTACGTTCAATTGGTCACAGATTTCTCCTCGATACTTTTGGGATAAAACGTAGAGTATAAAGCTTTAACAGTTAAAGCAAAAAAAATAATGCCCCAACTGACTGCAGTCGATATATTAATATACCTACCTTATAATATATATAATTTAGATTATTCAAGATTTCATATTGCTCCAAAAACTTATTATTTATCATCATTGCAGCATTATTTTTTTTTTCATAATTACCTAGTCAAATACTAGCCACTTTATGTTTACATTATATTATTCTTAACTTTTCTTTGATATGTTATATTTAGAACATAAGATTTTCTCACGTTAATTTTTATATTTTATTTGTCATCTTAGATATGTTATGTTTCTTTTTGACGTTTTTGTTGTTTTTTTTTATATTTTACTTCGACTAAGTTGTTAAGTTTTGATTATTCTACTATTTTTCATATTATATAATATTACATAATGATTTGTTCACTGCTGTGATTATTTCTGTAAAACTTTTTATTGTAAAATGATCGTTGAACCGTTGATATATAAATAAATAAATACCGAGAAAAACGCTCACAAAAAGATCTGAATACAATTTTGTGGATTCTGCAATCATGGGTGAAGAGTGGGTCAATTTTGGGTAAGGCGTGGGTCCAGTGTAATGAATCGTTGAAGTGGTACCATGAGGAGTGTAATCCAAACGGGGAGGATCTCTAGTTCGAGTGTGATCGGTGAGAAAATAATGTTTAGAATTCAATGTTCGTCTGCCCCGTCGAACGGGACAAACCAACACTACTCTCAATTATTCAATATCATTTTTATTATGTTTGATAAAATAAATACATTCAATTAAACCTGGTATCTTTTTCTTCAATTTAAGCTCCAAAACCTTTTATATTATCCTGAATTATTGTAAAAATCCAAAAAATTGCCTTATAGTGTTGATATACCCGAGGGTTTTCCTATTATTTTCGTTTAAAAAAAACATTTTACTTTGTAGACAATTGAAGATAACTCTGTTATCTTCACATTGTAATCGGGGCCCTGATAGCAAAAGAAATCCAATTTTCTTCAAGATAAATAACACGTAAATTAACCCTTATACTGCTAAACAACGATATATCGTTGTTGTTAATCCCTATCATAAAGTTCTAACTAGACTGATGCTGACGTCATAATCCCCAAAAGGGTAAATGAATTCGGGAACTGCTTGTTGCACTTAGCCGTCAGTGGTATAAAACATTTCCAAAACATAAAAATTACTTATTCGACGGGTTATTATTTAGTTTCGTACCTATTTCAGCCCTACGAAAAATTTTATACAAAAAATGTTTTCTTACGCGCAGTAAAAATTTAAGCATTAAATTGTACAGCAAAGTTTCTTGAAAATGAATGAAAAATCATTTAAAATATTTTAATGAAAACGAACAACTTTGAACGACGTCACTTGTTCATATGAATCAACCAATGATAAGAGGGTTGTGTAAGATTTCCGGTTTGCTAATCGTCACTGGACCAATCAACAGAACTAACCGAGAAGAAGCGGAAGAGAAATTGCGACGTCACACGCGGATTAATGTCAGAAATACAAAACTTTAAAAGACCGTAGCGCTGATAATACGATACAAAAAAATTGAAAAAAAAATCTTTGTCTAAAAACATTTTTTTTTTTTTAAAACCACTAAACATCCTCATTATAAATTTACTTATGATGTTTAAATTTGCAGTGCTTTTAAGAAAAGAGAAACAACTAAACACAGGAAACTTCTAGCTACTCGGGACCTGAAACAGTGAACTTTTTTACATTCCAAAAACAGTGAAAAAAATAAATCTATGTTAATAGTTAGATTTTGAATCACTTGTATGATATTTAAGGAAAATAATTATATTTGGTGTTTTCCCCGCTATTAAACCCGATTCAGTGATTACGAAAATATTGATGTACTTCCGTAATGAATAACTAATTAAATACTTTACCTTTAATATAATAACTCTTATCTAGTGAGGTCCCTATATCACCGGAAAAACCCCTAATTAAGAATATAAACAAATAAGTAAAGAGCCATAAAACATAAAAATAATTCACCATGGAACCTAATGATTGTCAATTAGGACGTTTGAATAATTAATAATTAATAATTTGTTAATTTATTATAATGGGTACCCACAGTAATGGTAAATCAAAATGTTTTAGCTGTTCATTAGGTAGTAATTATTACTCTACTAACAAAACGTAATTATTACTATACAAACTCTATTCTACAAACTATTCTACAAACAAAACGTAAATGAGGTATATCAGCTCGATATTGATCCAAAAATACTTCAGAAAAAGCTTCTTTGATTTCGTGCTCTTCGTAAAAGTCATATTATAAATTATTATCACTATTACTTAAAAAAATATCGTTATTGTCTAATTCACTTTCGGAATAGGTTGAGCTGCTAAGCCTCCGAGTTTCTCGGCGAGGTACTATTATTTCTTTTTTATTATTATTATTATGGATAACTTATATAGCGCCATTTTCGTAATAAAATACCTCAAAGGCGCTTTACATAGTGATGTTATTGTTAAATTAATTTAATTGAAGCTTTTAAATTTGTAATTTAATTAAAATAATTTATTTTGTTGTCACATGCTACGGATTTATTCAAATGATTTAGAGAACAAGTGGGTTTTTAGTTTTTTCCGAAACATCACTTCACTTTCACAGCCTCGCACCTCTGCTGGGAGAGCATTCCATGCCATAGGGCCTGCAACCGCAAATCTAATAACTCCCTACAAACATTTGGACATACTCAAAATATTGTTGATTAAAATAACTTGCATAAAAAATTTAAAGTATTTGTAGGCATTACCTAAGAGGTGAAATAGTTTATCCAGATGAAACTCACCGACATCCATAAAGGTTTCAGATCTTTTAGTTTGCAAAAGTCAACAGATGGAAGAGTTGAGGTAATGTAAAAATAATCATGAATGTGGATGTGTAAACATACCCAAAATAGTGAATATTTCGCAGTGTGTAAAGTGGTGATTTAAACCAGCCAATGACAGATCATAAGTCCTGTAAATGCCTAGACTTCCATATTCCCTTGGCAAAAATGTTTTCCCTCTCTGTTGCAACAAATTTCAAGATATATTTTACTCAATTTTTGTTTAGATGCATTGATGGAAGTGGTAGGTTTGATAATATATAACAGAGCACTTTGCCCCGCAATCAACAAAAAAACTATCATAATTATTTCGTTTCAATAATAACAATGCGCCTTGAGATTGCAGTACGAGATCAGTTTTGTTTGTTTTTATTTTCAATTAAGAAAGGGTTTACAACCGCTGTACGAAAATTGTATATTTTCGGCACGAATTGTCTATCTTGCTCACTCCATTGAGCTTAAATTAGATATTTATGAAATGGAAGATTTTTCTTGGAATTGCTATTAATTTTTAAAACAGTAGTGTGTTTGGAAAACAACGTATTCGATAAAATATTTTTAAAATGTATTAATAATAAGATTTCTGATTAGATTCTTGAAAAACTGCGTAGCAGCGTAAGGGTTAAACACTATTTGGGCTATGTATAGCGTGTGAGCTCGCCAATACATGACAGTAAAAAAATTATCGTCTTTGAATTTCCTAGAGTTTTAACCATCGAAAAAAAAGAAGATTGGAAATCAAAGCAACAGACAATTGAAATTTGATGAGTATTATTTTAATAGATTGTCTATTACGGAAAAAATACATCGAGAAATACGCATTTTTATTTATTGTAATAAAAACAGTACAGTAAATTAGAATAAATCACAATATGTTTTATAATAAAAATATTAATTAAAATGCAAAAATAAGACAAATGTAAAAAACGGGTAGCGATTAAAAATAAAAAATACCGATAATTTTATTTTCATTTTATAATAGGAAAATTACATATATACAAAAAAAAAATGTAACTAGGCAGCTACCAACACTGTTAAATTTCGAAACACCACGCGAATTTGTATCTCGGCTACGCCATGAATTTCTTATTAAATAATTTCTCACGTCACAAACTCGCCCCTGGGTAGCGTCTGCTAACGTCACTTAACAAAAATATCCTCGTTTTTATTACAATATTTCGGCTACGCCATGAATTTCTTTTTAAATAATTTCGTACGTCACAAAGTTGCCCCTGGGTAGCGCCTGCTAACGTCACTTAACAAAAACATCCTCGTTTTTATTACAATATTTCGGCTACGCCATGAATTTCTTTGCTTCGCCAAAGCGTCGTTCTTATTTTGTCGATCAAAACATTTATAACCTATGAAAAATCGTAATCGACCCGTGGCAAAATGCAAATTATGCTAATAGTTCTTCTTAGTACTTTTTTTGGCTTTTCCACCTCCCAGCCGATAAAATGCTAGTAGTAATTTAACTAATGTGTGCTGTAAAGTTCCGTATGACCAAATAATATTATTTATTAATAGAATATTATTGACATGTATTTCAAGCATTGCTGCATTCACGTTGTATTTCTAAGTTGAACTGTTGTGTTTTTCTATGGTTATGTTTGCTGTCATCTGTCATGTATTGGCGAGCTCACAGGCTTTACTTACGCCCACTATTTTGTTCGAATATTTTTTTATTTATAATATTGAAATCTACAGTCATATACAATAATGCGGTTTTAATATAAAAGGTACTTAAAACTAGACTAAAAATGATCTCAAACTTATAATTATCAATTTACGTAATGTGTCATAAATTAATTTATATTTTACAAGGAAAGAATTTGGAAAACCATAAATAAAATATTTGTACATATTTACCATTGTAAATTGAAAATAAAATGAAAAAATAATATTGTATTTACTCACCACTACTCACCCACGCCCACGGTGACAATGCCTGCATACTGTCGCTGATTTCCCTTTTGAATTTATTATTATTCAAGTTGAAGATATCACTCGCATTGGCTCGAATAATATTATTATATAAGTTGCATATTCTATAAATGCAGGAATTTTTTGCTGCATTAGTGTTTACATCGGCACACTAAATCAATTTAGTGTGATATTGGTTCATAGGACGCTGCGTTCAAACACCAAATGCAGCGCATCTCAAATATCAACGACCAAACTTACGCTTCAGGGCCAGTCCAGGGACAATAAAACGTTTCAGTGCAAAAACAAATTTCTGTAATTATGCTCAATGTATCCAAAATATGTCTTTGGTCCAACCATATTTTAACAAAAAAGGAGAACTTATTTGTGAATAAAATACGGTCTATGCGTTAAAAAGGTTTCTGACCTTTCATTAACTGGTACATGAAACCACTTTACTCACTGTATGGCATTCACAATTCTGCCAATGTTTGAACATCTCATTATCATCATACGTTTGACAGCCCTGGATAGGCCTTGGCTGAATCCATGAGTCTCCTACACTCAAGCTGGTATGCTGCCCTCCCTTTCCAGGTCCTCACTTCCAGCGTTGTCAACTGGATGATGCCATATTGACAACATTTTTTTTTTCATCCAACTAGCCCTTACAGGGTAAACCCAGTATTTGTCAGCAAATATGTGTATCAAAAACATATTAGTTAAAATGTCTTAAAATACTTCTTCTTTAATGGAAACAATATGTATGTTTTAGGTACGTAGGTATATACAAATACGACCTACGGCAAAATAAATCATAAAAAGTCATATTTGAAGATATGAAAGTAAAATAAAGTTAATGGATGCATACATAATATTCGAGATAAGAGTAATTATTCATTTGAATTTGTTCAACTCAATAGCTGATAATGCACTTTCAAAGGTTCACATAAATGTTTGAACAATCAATCTTCTTTGGAAATGTTTCCACCAGTAGCATTCCATTCGACGCCTATTCATGTGCTTTTCACAATAATGTGAAGAAACATTTTTTCACAATTATTATTTTAATAAAGGAAATGATCTGTTATTTGTTAATTCAATGTTATTTTAAAGCAGGTTTTCATGATGAAATCAAAAACAGTTATTTACTGTTGTCGTTATAAATATTTCATTTTTTAACTTATCACCATTGGAAATAATAAATAGATGAAGATTGAAAATACTGTTTGAACATCAATACATCCAAAGAAAGCTCAAATTACAATTAAAAGATAATCGAATCAAATGTAGTAATATGGTATGTGGTATATATCTTACTTTATTACTTGTTATTTAAAACAGTAATGAATTATGTTGAGTAAAGGACACATAATTTTACGTATGTTTTCATAAACATACGATAGTAATTATATACCGTTTTTCAGTTGAAATAATGTTTTTTTTATTTATCTGTTAATTTGGTTGGTGTTTATTTTTTTAAGTTTAATAAGGACTTCATGAGGAGAAAAAAAAATATCTACTGAAGTAAAAACTGTAAGGAATTTACGAGTTTTACAAGTTAGGCCGACAATATATAAATAAAACATAGATTTAAAAATAAAATATAATTCAATTTTACTCAAACCAGTGTTTGATTAAAATAATATGTTTAACGACATTAAAGGCGCTGCTGATCACAAAATCCTCTGTCCGCTAACATGGTTTGAAGCCCGCTCCACCACAACATCTTTTCCATTTTCTACGGTTTTTTACTTCGAAAATGGCACAAAAATTTAAAAATTTTCATAAATTATAAGAAGTCAAAATGGTGAATGTTACAGTGTGTAAAGTGGCCACTTAAACCAGCCAATGACAGGTCATAAGCCCTGTAAATGCCTTGACTTCCATATTCCCTTATTTAAGGTATTCTCCACCCCTTTTGTAATTTGTTAATTATAAGAACGTTATCCTTAAAAAAATACGAGCATAAATATGAGAAGAAAAGAAAAGACGTTTTAAAAGCTATTATGACAAACGTAAAATATGAAAATGCAATACCCAGTCCATACCAGTAACTGGTGAAATCTGAGATCAAAGTCTGAAGCGGTAGAATAATATACACATTTATTTATTTCGTGCTTTATTCATAAATTTTGTACGCTTATTGAACGTAGTTATACAGAGAGCAACCAGTCCACAATTGTGAAAAAAAATAGATACTGGTGTTATAGGGTGCAGTAAGGTCAAGTCTATATTCTGCTAAAAACAGCCAGGCCACTTTCACCTTCTAAAAATAGGGTCGATCTCAAAACGGCCTTTCTCAATTTGCAGAAAACACCCACAGCTCTAGAAAAATCGAAAAATCTTACGGTACTTTAAAACTACTATTAAAACTGGCCAAATACGTAATTCGATACTTGTTTGAAATATAAAAAAAACTAATGTATTAATTGTTCATCATTTTTCAAAGGCAAAACATACCCACTGTTGTGTAGATTTGACTATTCACTCTTTTCACAAACGTGCTATTATCTCAATTTCACTTTTATATGGCTGGCTGCTTTTTGCATAACTAAGTACGTTCATTTAATACTTAGGAATATCATTTTATTCGTGTTTTTACTGTCATACGGTAAATAATGCATTGCTTTTTAAATTCAGATACATATATTATTTTTAGCCTTCATACTTTCAGGTATCGAATACTATTTTGTTCCAATAGGGTATTATCACGTTTTTTTTTTATTTTGCAAAAAAATAGAGAAAAAAAAGACAATGGTAACTGTACAGTTTTCTTTTTTATGTCCACGCTTTAATTTTTCAAAGCGGTTTAAAAACGTATACTTTTAATTGGCGACAAAACGACCATTCGGATGCCAAATGGGCTTGTGACGTCACGCGTTACGAATCCGACTAACCGTTCAAACAAATTCATACGAATTTGTATAGCCTACGTGTTGTTTTTGTTGTAATCGGTTGTTTTACACTGTTTTAACTAATTAACGCACATAAAATGTCTTTAGTTATAAGATGCAAGTACTGTTTAGTTCGGATGTGCACAAACACTACGGTGAAGACGCCAAATAAAGCTTTTTTGGCCATTCCTCGTACCTTATGAAACAATGGTTGAACGCATTTGAACGTTATGAAACGAGATGTTAAAAAAACAAACCACTATACTTTTCCGTAGGTCTTGTTCAGTACAAAATACTAAACTTAATGATGTAGACTGTGGACTATAAAAGTTTACTATCAGTAGGTACTGAAATTAGCACTTATAAAGCTTGACAGGTACTACAATACTAAAACAGTTTATTCTTTGAACGTTATTGTTAATATTTGCATTATATTTCTAAACTTATGTTACTAAGTTTAATTTGTAGAACTGTTGGTTTTCTAAATATTTTTTTTTTAAAAGTACTAAAAAATTGCCGTATAAAAACCTACCTTATTTATTTGTGAAATTTATTGCATTTACAAAATGGCAACTGACCTTGAAATGCTGGACAGTCTTCACATTTGCAGGAATCTATTATTTCCTCGACTTCATTGAAAATCAACGTCACCGAGCACGCTTTGGTTCTACATTCTGGAAGCAAACATTATATATTTCTTTACCTTGCGGCCTTTACATTTCTATACTCAGAACTTAAAAAGTTTGTACTGGATGAGAAAAAAATACCCATTATGATTATATCTATTTTGGGCAAGTTATTGGATTTTCCTTGTAAAAAACTAATGTCAGTCATAATGCTATGGATGTTTATAAATGAAAACAAAAAAAATCAAAGGAAAAGACGAAATTTAACTACAAAAAACAAATAAAAAGCCACAAGCCGCCCGCGTTGGACGATCTCAGTATAGGATTTGAGTGAACGTAGGATCTATAAGTCACGCGTGACGTCATCAACCTTTTGGCCAGTTACGGGCCGTTTTATTTATATCAAACTTTAAATAGTTAATTATAAATTCAAACATTAGTTTCAGATTTTTATAGTAAAATGCTCGCAATCGTAAAAATATTATTTAAATACTGAATACATTTAAAATCATATCCCCAGTTTATGAAAATACCCTATTGGGTGCAATAAGGTACACCCACATACTTGGACTTACAAACGATTATTTGCTCAAGCAGATTGCACAACAAAAAATACCTAATAAGACTGCAACAAAATCGGTACAATGATTAAAATTAATTAAATACATGCGCCCAAAAAAACTGTCAAAAAAATTCAGACCGAATCAGCTTGGAGTTTCGTATGTGATGGCTCATACACCTTGTTGCTATACATAGCAAAAGGTTTATAACAATTTATATGAACGTTTTGTGGCTTTTACATTTAAATATTGCATAAATGAATTAGCATAAAGTATTTTACAGATAGAGAGAGAGAGAGAGAGAGAGAGAGAGAGAGATATTAGCGAATTGGTTCAGTAAAATAGAATTTACTCACAAGCTTCGTGGCGTGGACAGTTGTTGGTAGTGGACAGTAGGTATTATGTTTCTACAATGCCTACTGCTATAATACTTATTGTTGTGGGTAGGGCGTCAAGTATTGCTCCAGATTAATAATCTGATGCAATGCATCTTGAATAATTGTGGTTTGCGGATTTCATTCCAAACACCATTCGTCTAGTATAATATTTTTGCTACCTATGCCTTGTAAACGGCAATTGTAGAAGTTTCGTGGCTTTAGTATGCATTTTGCATACGTGGTAAAATTATATAACCGACTTTATGAATTCACGTAACATATTAAATCAATATTACACGATCATTTGCTACAAAACTGTTTTACATTTGCCGAGATTTATTTATGTTCATTCAAAACATGTACAAAACAAGAATCACAAAATTAACTGTTTACACCATGGAACCTGTGCCCTGTGATGAGTAAGGACGTAAACAAACCAGAAATAGCATATAAATCATAATAATAACGACGATATTGTGGCAGAATAATAGTATGCTGTAAGATATTGTGGGGCTAGTTGAGCCCAGAAGCAAGTTGGTTAATTGAAATATCTCAAAAACTACGCATGTCAAGACAACACTTATTAAAGAAAAAGAAGGACCAGGAAAAATAACACATCGCGCGACCGATACATCTTTAGTATGCGGTTACCGCACGGCTAACAATTGATGTACACTGACGCATGACGCTTCGTTTATTTTGAGACTAAAAAGTCAAAAATACGTTATTCGTTAATTTTCTCCTGGACTCATACAAAAACAGCCACCTACGATGACATAAGCGTTGATTTTTTATGTATTCATTTTAATTTTGATTGCAAATAGCCGTTATATCCCAAGTATTAGAGTTTTTTTCATATTTCGTTTCGATAAGTCTAATTGGGGCTTGTTGAGCAGGCTTGCTCAGCTAAATGATAATAAACTCTGCATTAATAAATCTCATCATTAATTAGTTACCTCAATTAACGTATTATATATAGTTAAAAAGCAATCATAAAACATAATTTTCAAATGTGCACCACAGAGTTGTTTAATCCGAGATCCAATTTTCATTAATGCTTTCATTAGATGAGCAAAGTAGGGTAAAAAAAAAAACTCTACCCTGGCAACACTAACGAAATTTCCATTTTGTTTCTTTGACAATCTGATAGATGGAAAAATAATTCAATTTTTAAGTAATACATTTGTTATATACACATTCATTTGCTAATTATACATGAAATGTGATATGCGGTTCTGGACTATTCTTAATTTTATGGAGTATACAAATAAAACTGTGATCAGTACCTACTTAGTCGGTAACTACAGACGACGCGACGAGAGTTTCTGGGCCCTAATTACAATGGGATATTAACAATTATCTTCAATGTTTTCTACAAAGTAAAATTAAACTTTCTGTATGAAAAGTAGAATGTGCAAACATGTTTTTCTTCTAAACATGTTCAATTTTAGGTTACCGACGAAGATACTTTAAACGTTTGTGCAAATATGCTCACTTTCGTACTTACATATCAGTTTTTCTTTATAGACAGTCAAAGATAACTCTGTTAACTCTCCATTGTGATCGGGACCCTGGGATACTATTCTGAACTACTCTCATGGCACGAGAAAATCGTTTTTCTCGTATATTTTGTATGTCGATACACGAGGTAATACGGCTGCGAGAGCGTTTGGAATACCAGCCCTCGAGGTGATATAAAAGTATATGTATCTATATTTAGAAGAAAGCTGGCCGATTTGAATGCAGCGAGATGGATTGTGTAAATTTTAACATAAAAATAACTCCTTGTTACGATGAAGGAGAAGCAACTTTGCAGTTGACAATAATATTGGGTAGCCTCCTCCCAAGTCAAAGGAAGACATATTTTCTTACTGAAACCAAATGTAACGGAAAAACCTTTGTGTCCCAAAGTGATTCTGAACAAGTTCGAGACATCCTCCATGTGCAGAATGTGCATTGGGCACTGCTGTTATTGTTCTCAGCTATTCAGAATCCATGTCCGGGACTCTGCCATGTGCAAATGTCAGCTTGAGGAAGATGATTTAAACAATGTTTATTTTGGATGTCCCATAAATGATTGTTATCCTGAGTTCATATTTGACCTCTCCGATATCAACGTCCCATTCCCTATTCATATTCTAACTCTCCTGTCCCCATCCAATATAAATGTATTCAAAATTTTATGTAGAGGGGATGAAGGGAGGAAAAAATAATGTTCCTTCGATCAATTATCAAACAACCTTTCAAAATAGGACCCTTTAACTCTGGAACGATTGTTATTTAAGTGAACCTACCGAAAATATAACTAAAATGTTTTTCCTTGCCATTTTACATGCCTATGATTTCAGGAGAATGCAGAATGCTGGCTACAAGCTCACCCAAATGCTTACGGGTCATGGTGGGTTCATGAGCTACCTGCATCGCTTCAAGCTATCTGAGATCGATAGCTGCCCATGCGACAATGAAACTCCTCAAGATGTTCCTCACCTGTTGATGCATTGCCCCCTTTTCAGCTTTTAAAGACAACAGCTGGAGGCGCGATGCAGAAGCTTGGGTGAAGATCTATGCGACATCCCATCGGTGATGGGTAATAAAGAACTCACACGAGAGGTAGTATCATACATGGTCAATATAGTGCAGGCAATTGGTAAAATAAACCAATGTAGGAAACAAAATGCCGAACACTCCTCTAGTGGAACGGAAGGCCTGTTGACTACTGCCAACAGGCCGGCTTCTCTTGAAGAATTTTAAGTGGTTTCCTTTCCACGTGAGCAAATGCTGAGAAGTTCCTGATTAGCTCTCATTAGTATATCCCTCTTGATCCAACCAGTTTAGATAAATTTTAAGAAATTTAATTGCAGAAAAATCCATTTTGAAATATAAACCTTGTATATTATAAGCAAGGTAAATAATAAAGCAACTCCCATATAAAGAAAAAAAAACCTTTCAATATAGTCCGTTATATGATGTTGCACTGTAATGGTCACCCTTAACCTATATTGCTTACCCCCTCCCTCCATCCCCTCTACTTTTTTCAACTATTTCTCAAACAACTTAAAATATTTTCATAATTTATGCAGTGCATGTTTGTCCTCATCAGTGCATGTGCTTATTAAAATGCATGTCATGCTGGTTTTATATTTTCGTGTAACAACTATAGTGAAGGTGTATAGTGGGTTTTGCAAGATGGTTTAATTGGTGTCCTGACAAAGAGACGGGTACGTCTCGAAACCGGTAGACAGAGATAAGTCGGTAAATGATTATTTACAAATATTTAACAACTAACTAGCTTGTATATGGTACTAACACATGTGTACATTTATAAAAAAAAACCGACAGTGGCTAGAGCATCCCAGTAAAGGGATAAAAGAGCCGATAAATAAAGAAGAAGAAAGTAAAAATAAATATTATATCCGCTTCTTTATTTTGTGTTACGTTTTGAGTAAAAAATATTACTATCTATTTTAGTTGAGAACTTTGAGGATATGGCTAAAAAATCATACATTTTGAGCATTATTTTAAGATTATTTGATTATGTTAATATTATAATAAATTACAATTTACATCCACCGAGAATTTTCAAACAAACTTAAGGTTTTATATAAGTAATTTTTAGCGTTAGATAAAAGTGGAAAATAAAAAAGGTGAAGAAGGCTTTAAAAATATATTTACCTACGTAAAATAATAAGTATCTGATGTTTAAAGCCTTGAAAGAAGGAAATATCTTTTAAATGTAATAAAAACTTTAATTATCTCTAACGACGCAACAATCTGTGTGCAAGTGTAAAAAAAATATTTTTTTAAATTAGTAAAACATTTTTCAAAAAAGAAAAGAATTTTCTTAATGAAAAAGGCTGAAGTAAATTGCAATAGCACAAAATATATTAAAGCAAATTAACCTCATAATAGAATATGATAATTTTGACATTTGCAGACCAACAGAATATACACAAACAGTAAGCCTAGTATAAAACGTAGAAATTTGTAAGAAATAAAACGTGTAGTATCCGACAAAGTACCCACATCATTACTTGCGAAAATTGAAAACAAGAGAATGCAACATTATTTTTGCGGATACAGTGTGTCGCAAGGACAAAGGCTATTTGAAAATTTGCTACGTGAGTTTTTTCAGTACATTTAAAGCAATTTTACAATTGTGTTTTTTGTAGTATCCGGTTCCAACACTTGCGTTTTATTTCACTACGAAATTCGGAAACATTTGGTCACGGAAGTTGCCATTGATTTGAAAAAATCTAAACAGAATAAACCTGATAAATTATTGGAAAAAATGTTATTGAACTTAATATGTTAAGGACATTACAAATAGATAATTGTTTTTATTGTGTTGGCTTGATTCTCGGAAATAAATAAAAGCAGGTAATTTCAAAAATAATATAAATCTCTACCAAAACCAGCCAGAAATATTATTTAAAAATAAAGGTGTTTAAATTTTTATGTATAAACGAAACTATTGAATCATTTTCTTATCTCTCAATAAACTAAACATGATGTTAACGTTTAAATGGTAAGCGGCGAGAATATATGCCACACTTGTTAAATTTGGTCACACAATAGTTTTACGTATATTTTAATAATATACCCTTAAAGCTGAAAGGCTGGAAGTAAAAATTTTGCAAAATAGAGTTATGAATGTTATTTTGTTCATATATTTAGATTTTATTAATGCTTAAAACATTGGAGTCTTTCGGTATACCACTACTGAAATAGCTTGTTCTAATACACCAGTAGTGCAGTAATAATACTCATGCTTTCAACAAAATTCAACGGTTTGTTGGTTTTAAAGCAGTGGATAACGAATAAATTCCACAATGTTTATAACAAACTATCTCTAACGCAGTGAGGGATTTTGCACAAGATTAAGTCTTATTGTCATAATCAACCATACTTAAGGATTATGTCATTTCTTTTACCGTGAATTTCATTATTTTACTTTGATTTTTTTGACATACTGTTTACTTTCAATTACTGTTTTATTGCTTTTAATATCATGTCATTAAATTTTTATTAACCTGCTATTTTCATTAATAATTAATGTTTTAATTTCTTTTCTTTTCTTTTCGTTTTTCATTCAATATTCTACATTATTTCTTATACTTAAGTCCAAGGAAGAATAAGAGCGCTGGCCGAGCGGTTGGAAAAAAAACAACATTGAAGTCCCATAGTTATTTGATAGTCCATATTTTAAATGTTTTTTTCTTTAATATTCTTAACAATATTTTGAGTTTGTCCAAATTTTTGTGGACAAGGACTGGATTCAACTCCCTGGGGAGCTGTTAGTGGTTTTGTATTACTGTTAACTGTGACATCAAAAATACTTATGGCTAGTAATTTATTTAGGTTTCTGGGACTACAATAGGAATCTTCAAATGTGTATTAAATAAAATCGAATTTTCTCTACGGAAATGTGTGTATTTGCATAAAAATGTTATATATGTTTGTCGGTAACCTGAAAAGTATGTTTAACCATAACCCACTTCACGAAAATACGATTATAAAATTTTCGACACAGAAAAATCGATTTTTCTATCGAGACAATCGAAGATAACTAGTAATTTTCCACTGTATTACTGGCCCTGGACCTGTATCACAAAAAAAAATTACCGATTTTAATCGATAATACAAAGATGAATTTTCTACGCAAAAAATTGTCGGTAACGTGATTGATTTTTACGTAATCGATGGATCCTACTGAACATTTTTTACAAATTATATATATTTTCCGATTAAAACTTCCGAGTCGATTTCATCGTTTTATCTGTATGTTCCCGGTATAATCGACGAGGGCCTAGTTACCATGTCACGAAGCCTAAGATTTGATAGCTGTGGGAACATTCAAACAATGTCTGCAAAAAGTATAATTACAAAAATATTTGTAGGTAAATGAAACTTTAATGGGCAAGAAAGGCATTCAAGGTCTATGATTATGATAAAGACATCGTTCAATTTCAATGATAATATTAATACACACTTTATTAATTTTTAGTAACTCTTAGTTATCCACACAGAAAAAATGCAGCATCCAGAGATTATGCACGCAGTACCTACCTACGCAACTTAACATTTTTCAACTAATATTTCAATTAAATTATTCAACAGTGATTTTTATTGTCATTTTTAATATTTGACCTCAAATCTGCAATTTTCTGTTAAATTATTGATGTACATTTTGATCAAGTAGGTAGGTACCTAATTTTTAAATTTATTATATAAGTTGCTTTAATTTATTATAATCTACATTTTTTTTCCTGGAAATGCTATGTTTTTTTTGAGCAATTCGCTAAATTTTATGGTCAGCTGATAACCATACAGAATTTTTATCTTTTTTTATTAATTGTTTGTAGAGAAACCCGATTATGTTCATTTTGTGTTTGAAGCATTCTGGAATAATAATTGTAATTTTAGCATTTTCTTTGACTTAACAAATATGAAAAAATTCCAATCTTTTTATTCAATGTCATTAAAAAGTACTAATAAATTTTATGAAATCAGAAAAAAATATATCCTCTCAATAAACATGCAATATTGAAGAATCTTATAGTTTCAATAAATTGTTTACACATTTTAAAGAAAAAATTGTGTTTTTATTCAGAAATTTTTTAAGGTGACATCTGCATATACAAGTAAAAAGTAAACATATTTTGGAAACTAGATTCTAGTAAGATTCTCGGTAGCTCACTCTGGTTTCCGAAAGACGTGAGTATCTAACTAGTAACTAGGTTGGTTCACAGATGTCATTAAAAAGCTGACTAAATTTTTGTTCATATAATTTATATTTTAATTGATAAATATTATTTTACGAAGTATTTATTGGAAAGTTTTTGAAAACATGCAACTTTGTAAGATTTTTTGTTATATGTATTTTAAAAATAAACATAGTGAAGTTAGGAGTGGAAAAATGTTGCCGATCGAAAACAACTACTGCAAAAGTCAAAATTAAATCTTGAGTCAAATTCAACTATGTCCGAATGTCTGTCATGGCTGATTTCGGTTCAGCTGTCAAACGCGACTGTGGGCGTTCAGTAAGCGATATGTATTTTTAATGTGAAAATCACTCTGTTACACTTTTAAAAATTGGGTCAAATGCTGATGAGTTATTGTTTTTGAGTATTTACGTAAAATGTCTTCATACGCAGTATCAGAGATGCTGTTCGTTTCAGTGAAAATAAATCAATTATGTGACATTTGTGAAACATAGAATGACACTCTTGTGATATGTTTGCGTTGTTTACTTAATTTGTCGTGATTCATTTACTTCTTAAATATTGTAGTAATGGTGAGTGTACAGTGTGCAGGGTTTTTATGTGAATACTATACCTTGCAGAGATGAAATATTTTTGTGCACTTTACGTGTTTATTCTATAATGTAGTCGTTTTTAGTTGTGCAATCGTAAAGTATTAACGTCGTCACATTTGTAGTATTTACGGATACTTTATTTTTTCAGTGATTAAATATTAGTTGAAAATGAATTTAATGCGCAAATTGCGCGGGGCTGCCACTATGGGTGGCTCAGACCCGCCGGAAGGAACATCCAGCAGCTCTTCTCACACTCAATTAGGTCTCATGCATCTGAAGAAACTGTTTTCTGAATACACTCACCCCCAACAACCCCTCTCTGATGTCGAAAGGGATGATAAACTATACAACATGCTTCCTCTGTTTTGCAAGGTAATACAAAACTTTATTAGTTTGTGTTTGAATAAACAGATTTTTCGTAATTTGTGCAGCCCTATGTTAATCTAACTTGAATAAATTCTGCATTAATTATGACTCCATATTTGTCCCGTAAATGGTTCAGCAAATTTGTTCAAATTTGTATGTAAAAGTAAGTATTTTATACTATCACAATATTATGCAGTCGAAATAAATAGTTTAGCTTAATAGATTTGATATAATTTTCCAGATTATCTACACAGATAAAAGTAAGGGGGGTGTAATTATGTCTGTTGATATGCAATAAAAAAAATAAATGTAACTTACACAATTAAATATTTATCTTTGGTATTATTCTGATTCCATACTTTCGAACAAAATGTTGTATTTGTATATGTATTTATATTTTATATACTTAGCAACTAGGACATGGAAAAATAAGCATTTCATTATTTTTTAAATGAAAGCATATTCCTTATTAAATAAATTTGTAGTACCTACCTAGGTTTTAAAGTAGTACTTAATAGAGTTTATTTACATTTTTAAAACTGTAATTAAGTACTTTGAAATAGTAGCAAAATTAATTGGTATTATGTTTACCTACAATGGTGAAATTGGTTTCAGAGTACACCTAAAATCCTTCATTCAAGTGCAAATACTCGAATATATTTTTTAGTATTGTTTTGAAACTAGACCTTGACCAATCAGACTTGTATTTATATGACCTGCCACAAACCAATTCCACACTCCATTAACTACAAAAACATAAGTAAATATCATTTTATTGGGTTTAGCACAACCTCTTGGAATATTTTTTTGTTGGTCTTCTACTTAAATTTAATTTATTCAATAGTTTTTAGACTGATATTTTTTTATTTATTTGGAAGTTCAACAAGGATACATAAAATACATACATTTTTTAAGTAAGCATTACTAACATTCTTTATATATATTCTCAATTATAGAACTCCATATAATATGTATCTTGATGTATCTTCTTTTTCTTGCAAATGTACTTAAATCTCTAAATAATGTGTTGTAAAACAGAACACTCATGAAATAAATAAGAAGGTTGGGTTAGTTTAAGTGCTACCTTGAACTCAAAATTGATATTAATTAAGTGCTTCTGTATTATTTATTGTGTTAAAAAAAAAAAACATAAATAATCCAGTATAAACGTTTAATAGGTGTATTATGAAAAATAATTTCACATTCCTTATTTATCTGGTAAATTACATAGATTGGATATTGTTGGATTTTTACTATGCAGTGATTTTTTTAGAAATTGTTAAATAAAATTGTACCTACTTCTTTACTGTCAAAATACATTGGAAATTATTTCTGGATTCTTTATTCTCTAAGGCAGTAAATGAAAGAAAAATAAAAACATCCTTGAAAAATTTATGACTTTTATTTTTTTATTGAAAAGAAGAAACATGCTATATCCATACAATATCATTTTCCAGCACCTAAAATACAGTAACTTTTTCTCACAACTAACTGCTATACAAATAGTTTGTCATTGTTCTTTTAATACAATTGTAATGCGGAAGTTTAGTAGTTTATTTTTGAAAAATGTTTGGGAATAGACTATTAAACTAAGCATTTAAAAAAAATAAACATTCTATATCGTATTATCAGCGCCATGATTTTTAAAAGTTTTTTCTTTCTGGAATTACTCCGCATGTGACATCTCTTCCGCTTCTGTCAGTCCTTCTGCCGATTGGTCCGTTTACTTACCGTGAACCGGAAATCTTTCACAACTCTCTTATCATTGGTAGATTCATATGAACTAGTTACGTCGTTTAAAGTAGTTTGTTTTTATTAAAATATTTTTTATATCTAATTTCCCGTAGGGCTGAACTTCCTCGTTGATTTTTTTAACACAAGTCCCAACTCTATGCGATTAAAGTCCTGTGTTGATTCGGGACGAAAAATATAGTTGAAAAAAATGGGATTATATTTAGGGTAACTCTACAAATGTACAAGATGATTTTATAATTAAAAAAATATGTGTTAGGTTAGGTTGGTAATGGTAAATGGTTATGGTAAAGGCTGATTGTTTATTTATTTATTAATGAAATCATACAGTCTTTATATAAAACAAGGTACAAAAGATCAATTACAGATTTCACACTAATTTATTATGAATGCAGGAGGAGAAGGGAAAAATAATTGAATTCTAAAAAAGTAAAAATATAAATATTAAATAAAAACTACATAAAAAGGAGAAGACATTGTATAGCTACTCTACTTTCCTTCCTCTCTCTCTGCTTCCATGAACATTAAAATTTATTTGTAAAAATTCACAACCAACAATAATTTATTAGATGCAGGCTGATTACCTCTAAACTGCAGGCCAATTTTTATTAGACTAAATTTATGGCCATTGACCAACAACAGCAGCGTTAAACCATTATATGTACATAGGTAAAAAAAACTTTAATAAACTTCCGGAAAACTTAAAATCTATAAAAAATTATCAAACTTTTAAAACTAAAATTAAAAAACATTTAAGACTCACCCCTTCCTAGACTCCATACCAAAGAATGTTTATTTTTTATTTTTAATTTACCTTGTTTATTTTTAATTTTAATTTTAATTTACTTTGTTTTAATTTACTTTGTTTATATAAAAAAGATAAAATGTGAAACGAACTCCCTCTCTAAACACAAGTATCTACTTTATTAGAGAGGTAGAAACGTTATATTTAAGATGTTCTGTATTATTACCTATTTTGTATTTTAAAAATGTATTTTGTAAAAAAAAAAATATTCAATAAAAAAATAAAATAATTGATGGGTATTTATATAATGGAACATTGTCTTGTAAAATCAAGACCTGAATACTTTTGTCAACAGGAAAATAGTCGCGTTCACAAAAAATAAATTGAAAATCTCGTCGCATGTGCATAGCTGTAAAAATATTTAATAAACTTAAAAAAATAAATAAAGGAAATCACGTGTTTAATAATGAATATTTGGTAGACACCATAACTTTTCATATTTTTTAATTTTATTTTTTTAATTAGTATACTTTTTTTAATTTTTTTTTGGTCAGACTCTAAGAAATTGCTAACGCCAATAAGTCCGTTGTATATATTATGATTAGTAAAGGATTTTTAAAATTATTATATCACTGAGTATATCAGCATAGATAAAACAAAACAATTACAAAAAAACATTTACATGGAATAAACAAATTAAACCATTGAAATATACAGATTACAGTAAGAATATTGTATTGTATTTCAGGTATTCGGGGCAAGTCCTTCTGGTGAGATGAATGAGAAGTTTTGGGATATACTCGCCTTTTGTCAACAAGTTTCTAAACTCATGGGCACCGAAATTAGGAGGAGGGCATCCAACCAAAGTACGGAGGCTGCCAGTTGTGCCATTGCTAAATTTCTAGAAATAGAAAATAGTGAGGAATCCAGTAATGGCTGGATGCTTCTATCCACGTTAAATCTTTTGGCAGCAGGTGACCAGTCATTGGTACAGGTATGGGATACACGTTTCATATGTATATATTTTTCAAATTTACTTTATTTTATTAATTTACAAAAGCAGTTCACAAAATAAAACAGATAAGCATAAACAAATACAAGTCAAGATTGCCAAACGGCGACTTATTATCTTTTTAAATAAAGCCAAATAAACTACACCTTGGGACTTGGCACCCGGTTACAGAGAGCTCATATTATATACTTGTTACTGAGAGTACAAAATATATCAAATAATTTTTTACTTCTAATGTTCGCCTCATGGTCAAATGGTCAGCGCATTTGTCAGCCCTCCAGTAGGACTCAAGTTCGATTCCTAACATGAAATATTTATTTTTACATTAGACATAGCCCCTGGACTGCAACCTAAAACGCAAGACATCATCTTACCTTAATGTAACAAAAAAAATACCAAAATACACTGTGATTGGTGTACCACAGCAGTGCTCTATGGACCATTAGGAATGGAAAGGGAATGACATTGAATATTAAGACTAATTCAACTTTCCGACATCTGTTTGAATATTCATTATCTTTAAACTGGCATATCACAATGTTTTGAGATTTATGCAAATGAATACATTTTAATTTTCCTTCTCTAAAATGTTCTCCATCTCTGTTGTGATATCTTAAATATGAATAAATTTTGGGTAAAATAAACCAATAAAAAAAATATTACAATTTATAAAGAATGTAATATTCATAAATTAAGAATAGTCCAGAAGGAGCGCGAAATCATATTTGAATACATCAGACTGTGTCCAAAAAACCCCCCACTTTGCCCCACTTTGACCGCGCGCATGCGTGAAGTCGCCGCGTAATGTTGCCAGATCACGAAAAGTATAATCATAACACAAATGTAAGATAATTTTATATATATTTTTTAAAGTTCTCTAAAATTTTATTGTACACCCTGAAAAATTGATTGACACAACAGATTAGATAAGGAAAGGGTCATTTAATAAGAGTAATTGAATTAATGAGCTTTGTACTTTAAAAATAAAATAAATTTTATTTTTCGTAAAGCGAATATTTTAATGTCATGTTAAATAATATATGATGAGCAAAGTGGTGTTTAAAATTTGAATAACCTGGCAACACCAACAAAATATCAATTTTGTTTTCTTTGACAATCTGACAGATGGAAAAATAATTTAATTTTTAAGTAATGCATTTGCTACTTACACATGCATTTACTACTGACACATGAAATGTGATCCCATCCAGTTTCTTTAAGATCCCAGCAGTATTTCTGCACTTTAAAACGACACAACACGGCAAAGTTTAATTCAAATCGGGAGTTGCGTACTGAGCGACGTCCACAAAGAAACTAATAAGTCAAAACGTAAAACTTCTCCTTTAAGAGTAGTTTAGTCGCTCTCTGTTTGATCTGCGTATGCGGTTTCTGGACTATTCTTAATTCTATGGTAATATTCTGTATTTTTACGTTTGATTCCAGTATTTAAATCCAACTTATCTTCTTTCTGTAAATTGAGTATTTCTGTGTCATTTGTGAGTTTTGTGTCATTTGCACTATCTGCTGACGTGTCACATCAAATCGCAGCACCCATTGTTAAGGTTGATGTAATCCGTAACATCGGCGATGTCAATAATGCAGTTACCTGAAAAAACTAAATATGCATCTGGACAGCCACAAAAATCTAAGAAATATCTACCTCATTTTTTAAACACATGATTAAATTGAACTCTTCAAACTCTGTTCTATTTATAATACCTCTAGTGTTTTTACCCTTTTCTTTTGGACACCTAGGATTTGTGAAAACACATAATGTTTTCTCTATTTTCAACTATCACTATGATTCCTGTTCAAAGAGATAACAAGTTGTCATTGAGTTATGAATAAAACCTCGAATATCATATCTGAAATCTGCAGTTCCTGAGAACGGATATGTGACCCAGATATTTTATTTATTTATATTTAAATACCTCAATTTGGTATTACAGTTTTGTTATTTTGACAGTAGCCAAGCTAATGGTTTTTTTTTTCACATATTTTCATCCTTTGTACAAGATTGTACTTGCAAAATTGAAAAATAATTGTCTACCCACATTTTTTTATTATGGAAAAATGTAATGAACATACCTGCCTAGTATTTTTTAATTGCTTTTATAAATAAACACATATACATACTTTCACTAACGTGTTTTAAGATAGGGTACTAAACCCATAAAACTCATTACTGCTTCTGTTTGATTATTTATGAAAGTAGTTACCTATTAGAAAGTTTAAGTGGATAACTATGTAGTAAATACCGTCAAAAGACAATAAAATTATGTACGTACCTTGATTTTAAAATTAAATTAATATTGAAGCTGATTACTGTTGTTTTAAAAGTAATAACTCCTAAAGGGGAATCTACACCAATATTGAAATATGTGCTCATGTAAATGAAATATGATTTTTATCTAATTTTACTACTACTGGTACCTAATATCTTAATTGATTCTAGATCATCTTTAGGAATGTTAAAAACCCAAAATAACTAACAAGTCTTCTATCCATATTAGAAATGACTTTTTTTTCACATAATACGTGCAAGAGAAACCAATAGAAACCTAACTAATATTAAAAAAATAATGTATTAATTATTTTCCAAAAAACCTTTAATATCCCTTAAAGTACTCTCCATTGGAGCTAATGTACTCGTCTAATTTTCTATTCCGTTGTTGGAAACATTTTTTTAATTGGTTGTCTGTGATGCTTAACAGCGCCTCCGTTGTTATTTTCTTTGTCTCAAGAACATCGGCAAAACGTTTCATGTCATTTTTCAAAATCTTTTCATGTCATTTTTCATTCAAGGGAATTAAAAAAAAGTTGCAGGGGATTAGATCTAGTGAATAAGAGGGATCAGGCACAGTGGTCGTAGCCTTAAAAAATTAGGGCACAGAGAAAGCTGAGCATCCCCAAATTTTTGCCTAAAATTTCTCTGCAGTAAACTCCAGATAGCTCCACAACCTCGAAGGACTTCCAGAGCCGGGTTGGTCATCAATAAACACTTCACCTTTTTTTATACAGAAAAACCTTCCAACACTTCAATAATCCTCATAGCATCATGTTTGTAGGGCGTTAACATTTCAAGTACCAGTTTTCTCGAGCAGGAAGCAAAACTTCACAGCCGCGCGCTTAATCATCCATCGGAAAAACGACAAGCGCCCAAAATAATTCACACCATCTAAATAAAACCTTCTCCAGCGATGACACTCGACATTTTAACTGAAAAAAGGTAGTTCCCACCAGCAAAACCTGATACTTCATAACTCCGCCCACTACAACATCAGTTCGGTTTCCTTTGGGTACCCCCCCGTATGTTAAAATAGTTTATTGATTTTAGATTTCTTAAATAAATAAATAAATTATTTTCAAACAGGTAATGACTACTGCTGCTGTTCCGTCAACTCTAGTGAAATGCCTGTATTTATTCTTTGATCTCCCGGAAATGACTGACGCTGAGGCTGATGCCCAAGACGGTAACAGCGAATTCACTCCAAGAGAAAGGAGAATATTGCTTCAGAAAATCTTTGTACAGGTAATTAGTTACACGCTAAAATGTTTCACATCTCTAATAAAGATAGGTAACTTTTTGTTACTATGTCATACAAATAAAAGTTTTTATAGTTCTTGAAAAAAAAAGTTTGTTAAATTAATAAGAAACATATTGATATACCCTATCCCCAATACTGAATCTTCGCAGTTTATAATTTTTCTCACAGAAATAATTCATTAATTTTTATTTTAAAATATTGCATTTTACCACTTAAACAATTAAATAAATTATGATAACAATTAAATAAACAATTAAATAATATGAATAAAAACAATATGATATTTACTATAGTAATTGGTCGGTAAGGGACGAGAAAGACTTGATCCCCATTTGTAATTTTTTGTGATATTTTTTACCTACTGTGATATTTATACATAATCTAATTGTTGGAATATTTATATAGCCAATTTAAGTGACTATTAATTTTTTGAATATACGAAAGAAAATATCTGGTGAGGCAAAAAGGTGTTACCAATGCAGCGTACTTCTTTACTACTTACAGAAAATTTGTTTATTATATATGCTACTTATTTAGCTAGTTTTTATTTAAAAAAAATAATATTATACAGGTTGTTCTTTAAACCCTGTCACATCCGAAACCACGATAATCAGTTTGAGCAAGAAGACATTAGCACATTAAAATAAATTTTTAGATCAAATAAAATTTTAAAATATAAAATATAAAAAAAAAACAAATGGTTGCTAACTTTTGCAGGGGAGAAACGAGGAGGGGGGACAGGGGAGTCTGACACACCGTTAACCGCGCAATTAAAATAAATAAATCTGACATTGGCCCTTTTAGGCCCAAGGCACAGAATTATCTTCACATCTAACTCGAGTTACATATAAATATGACTATTTGATTTCCAGGTTCTAGTGAGGTTGTGCAGTCACCCATTCCCTTGCGAAGAGCTCTCCAGAAAGGATGACCTAAGTTTACTATTCTCTGCCATAACTTCGTGGTGCCCCCCACACAACGTGATGTGGAGGAAATCCGCTGCTGAAGTTCTAGTCACTTTATCAAGACATGGTCTCACACAAAATGTAGTCCAATATATTCATAGTAAGTGCAAGCTCGATACAAATCAAAATCTTGATATCCTATGCTACAACCCATTAAGAGTCTCGGCTGTCTCCAGGAAAATTCCCTACTGATCCTTATCTCTGATTTTGTCTTCGATTTCTGATACCTAAGGATGCAATCTCTTTCTCCACAAAATTCAGCAACATCAGTTTATGTTTCCTCATACTTTGTTGTTTGTCGGCCTCGTGGTGTAATGGTCAGCGCGTTTGTCTACCATGCAAGAGGTCTCGGGTTCGATTCCCGACATGGTTGATATGAAATACTGATTTAAAAGAGTGTTTTCAGACTAGAATATTTCATAGTCCCTAAACCTGAAGCGTAAGACTGATCACCGTACCTTCATGTATCAAAATTGATCGAGATATGCTGCGGTTGGTGTACCAATCCAGTGCCCTATGCACCATTAGGTGCGGAAAGGGAATGAGGATGATGATACTTTGTTGTCGCATTGGTTAGCTTGTGAGACTTTTATGTTATTTTTTTCTATAAATTGGCATATATTATGGCAAACGCATATCCTGTAGTAAATAGATGAAAGAAACACATGGTGATGATTTGAATTATATTTTAGGTACATATATGTAACGACACAAAATAATTTGTCATTTTTAATTTTGATTTATTTACAGATAAAGGTTGTGTTTCCTTGTGTATTGAAAATATGCAGAGAGTTCCTGAATTATCGCCATTAGAGGTCAGTGTATTTTTCTAGTTCTTTCATTTATATATATTGTTTATTTCTTTTTCATTCCCGTAAAATTACTCATAGGAACATATATTTTTCTTTCAGGTTGTGGAAATGTTTGTCGCTGTATTTTGTTTCTTAAAAGACTCAAGCGACGTTAGCCAATTGCTATTGGATGATTTCCGAGCATGTCAAGGCTATTTATTCCTATCTGAATTCTTATTGAAGTAAGCATATTTTCTTTATTATAATTGTATTGGAATATATAGTTTAGTGCATGTTTATAGCGACGTGTATGTAGTTTTTATGACCTTGTGTTTTCCACGATAAAATTAATTTGCATACCTGTTTTGTTCACCTCATCGATGCATATTTTACATGTACTGTTTATTATACAATATTGTTTACATGATTGTTTCTTTTATCAACAGTGTTGTTTATTATTTTATGCACTTATTATTTTTGTTTTCTTTTTTATTTCCGTTATTCCAGAGAGAGTAAACCACACATTCCTGATTTATTGACTGAAGGGTAAGATTTTCGCTCAACTTTTTAGATAGATTTTTTTTTATGGCAAACACGCATTCACTTTTATCGTAGAATTTGCATGTTATTTTGATGGTCTTTTGTTAATATGAAATGTTTTTTATTACGTATTACATGCGATATGTGTATGTATTTTTATTTCAAATGTCAACGAGTAGATTGATAACAATCAAATCAACGTCATTTTTTAACTTTGTAGTTTACTGTTCAAAAACCCTCATTATCTCAACTTCATTGCTAAAGCTGGAATCAGTTTATCTTGAAAAAAATACAACATACATAATACATATTTTAATAATAAATATTATGGTATGTTAATTGGTGGTCCTGTGGTGTAATGGTTAAGATGCTTGACTCACGTGGGGGTTCCAGGTTCGATTCCCGATAAGGCCACAATTATTGAATGTGATTTTTCTCAATTCTAGGTGTTTTGTACTATGATTAATTACAGTTATTGGGTTCTCTTTACCTGTTGTGGTGTACTTTTTAAAATATTGAGTTTTATTATTAGTTAATAGTGGATAGTCGAGCAGATAATTTACCAATTTGTACAACCAATTTGTGTTGTTTTTAAATCTCCTATATATCTCGTTGATTACTAAATTAGTACTTAAACTTAAACATTTGTAGACTCGAAGAAGAGAGGGCTAGATCTGCTGAGGGTAACGCCGCTATAAGGAACCTGGTGTTGATGGTGTCATCGCTCTGTTCATGTGGGTACACAGAACTGCGGCCACACCATGCGTCTGCATCGGCTCTGTTCCAGCTGCAAGGCTTCGTACTTCCACAACCCTCCAATAGAGGGCAGGCAGTGAGAAATGTTCAAGCATTCCAAGTAAGAAATTTTTATTTTTCATTTACAATTTTGTTTATAAATACATAGTTCGTAGAAATGTAAACTCATTACTCCATTCCAATTCTAATTAAACGTCATTGATTCCTACCAATCAACACTGCTTCGATTGATGGTGTTTCTCACCGCTGCCTAAAGTATCTACATAATGTGTGTATTTCCATTATTGTCAAGAAATCCTGGTTTAAATCATCCAATTGCTTGGACAACAGCCAGAAAGGACAAGTCTAATCCCTGTGCAACTGTGTTTGGTAATGTGATAGTGCAATTGTACATCAATTTTCTGTACTTATTAATGTTTTTCCTCAAAACAATTCTTCATCAAAATGGCGCCTTGGAAACAGGTTAATTAGACCAAATGATTTATAAAATTATTGTGAATTTAAAAAAAAATATTTTTAAATCAAAAACATGTGTGACATTTTAAACTTATTTATTTATAAATTTGTATAAACCACTTTAACTTTTAAGTTATACGTCATCCGGTTTTGAGATGATTCATATTATCTTCTTTCTCTCTCCTTCTTTCATTCTTCTCTTTTTTCTTACAATATTTTATAACATAAATAGCAATGCGAGTAATTCTAATTTAATTCAAGTCCTTATGATAAGGAAATAACCTCGAAACCGGTAAACGTATAACTCAAAAGTTTAAATTGTTCATACAAATTTTTAAATAAATGTTTTAAAAAATGTACATAATATATATAGTGAAAGATAATCTATAGTCTATAGGTTGTAATTAAAATCTGTCTTGACCTCATGTTCAAGAATGTTTTCTTTTTGTTTCAGGTTTTACAATCAGTATTTATTAAATCTACTTCACCAGCTTTGTGCTGTACTATATTAGATGCAATTTCAAGTGTATATCACGCTGATAATGCTAACTATTTTATATTAGAGAGTCAAAATACTCTTAGCCAATTTTCAGAAAAAATACACACTAAGAGCCCTGAGATTCAGGAAAAATTCTTTGAACTTGTAGAATTCACTGTGTTTCAACTAAATTTTGTGCCATGCAAAGAGTTAATATCCCTATCCATATTGTTGAAATGTAATACTTCAAGAGTTTGCAGTATAATATGTATAAAAACCCTACTGAATATACTAAGGTATGTTTAATTCCTTACTTTTAATGCATCACATACTTAGGGCTAGTTACACCACAAAAAGTCTAGTGAAAAAAAAAACATACCTATCGGTTGCGTTTTTTGTAAAAACGGGCAAGATTGTTTAAGGTTTACTTACCCTTTTCATTCAACCATATTTGTTCATTTTGGCAAAAATGCAACAGTAATTGAATTATATACCTTTTTTGGTGCAACTGGATGTAATTTGCTTATATTTTCAAAATAGTAAATGACTTGTTTAAGAACGGCTTTATTTTGAAAAATATTATGTAATTATTTAAATGAATTAATTTTACAATCCCAAAGTTAAAAATATTTTTTTTTAAAAAGTAAATGGATTGAATTGCTTATGTTTTCAACTTTTAAATATCTTGGTTTAACTGATTATTATTTGAGACATTTTCATCTCATAATATTGTTTTGTTTTGTAGATATTTCTTGATAAGACTCCATAGTGAATTTTTTTTGGACATACAGCAATCAACCTTCTTAATTTAGTTTTTTGTTTGACCATTGAACACGTTTCCCTAAGCAAAGGTGTCTGCAAGCATGACCAATAAGTAAAACTAAACCTGGAAGAGTGATTTATACTTTTTACCAAAATTATTATTTTCTTTACGGCTTATACTAATTTTCTATCTTCTTTCTTTTAGGCATAATGTTATTTTTAAAGATGTTTATCGAGAAGTTGGGATGCTCGAAGTCTTTGTTACCTGCCTATCTAGGTATGCAGCTTTACTTAGGGATAAAGAAATCGAAAAAGAGAAAACCAACATTGAATTTGACAATGCGGCTTCTTTAGATTCCAACAAGGCATTCTATAGCAATGAGAACCAACGATCTCCGAAGAAAACAAATGACGATGCAAAGTTAGTTCCATGTGATGACTCTGCCAAGGACGGTGTTAGCTCGGAAGAAGAAGAACTAGGCTTTCTCGTGATGGAAGGATTAACAGCATTATTGAATACCAATATTCATAATTGTAATGTGTTCCGTGAGTGTGGAGGAGCTAAATGCGTTCATGGTATGGTCGTATATGAAGACTGTAGAAGCAAAGTATTAGGTAAATATTTTACCCCATATTTTACTTTCAAAATGAAGACTAAAATTGACCCTCTTAATCATTATCCTCATCGAATGGTTCAAAGAGTCTTTTATTAATGTAAAATCATAATAATATGTCTATTTAATAAATTTATTTATACACATTATGACTGTTATTTATATTTTTTTTTATTTTATTCTAAATAAACACACTAAAAATATTTAAAAAATAAAAAATAACCATAGCTAGTAAGTATTTTATCCTAATTACTACATATCATTACAGTAACTCCTGTTTTCTATTCATTTATATTTACACTATTCTTTATTCTATTCCCTAAATAAATTACATAATTCAATTACACTTAACACAGTTACGCATATATTTATTTATTCATTCAAAATTACACTCGTTTTAATATAAGTGAACTTATTAAGGCTTTTTAGGCTGTGCCCGTGTCAAGCCATAATAATCAACAATAAGAAATACATAGTAAAATTAATTAGATTAAAATATAATGACATGGGATGCAATACAATAATAATCCAGAAAAAAAGGTATAAGTCAAAAATAATATAATTCCAAAGAATACAATTTAAAAAAGATAATCAGACATAAATATTAAAATGTTAATTATAAATTATATAAATTTAGATTCATACATAATCGAATATAAAAAATAACAGTATCATTGAAATCAACAAAATAAAAGCATAATATGTAGTTAAATAATATAGTAGTAACAAAATAATAGTACCATTGAAATCAATAGAAAAATAATATATATATAAAAACAAAATTGAAATGATAATTGAGATATGGTTTCTATAAACTCACTCTACACTGTAGCAAGAAATAGGAGTAATAAATAATATGCCAACTAAGATTGAGTACTAAATTAAATAATACAAAAATACATAATGAAAAAAATATCAAAATATATAAAAAGCAAATAATATTAAAATTATGGAAGGAAAGCAGATTTGTCAATTTTCGCTAATTGCTAATCTCAAACTTTAAAAAAAATTGACGACCTCTACGTCGACGAATATAGATTTAGATATTTTAATCAATATAAATTGACAGTTAAAATCGTTCTGGTGCACATGATTAAGAAATGTCAGAGATTCTTACATTGATAATTTACCATTTTTTTTACTGATACACATTTCAAATCCTTAGTCCAATATTAATTTTGATTAAAATCTTATCATTTATTTTTTCTGTTTATTTCAGGTATTATTCGTGAGTTGATATTAAGTGCTGGGGGGGATGACGACATGACCTCTTTATTAGGAACTTTACATGCAGCACCTTCTAATGCTTTAGTTTTAAAAACTCACATATTAAAAGCATTACTCGCTTGCTTGAGAGAATCACACAGAACCAGGACTGTTTTCAGAAAAGTATGACCTTATGATAAATAACTGTGACATTATGATTGATGTTTAGTGTTTATACATCATTTGAGTTTTATTTATTTTAAAAATCTATTTTACAGGTTGGAGGATTTGTTTATGTAACAAGTGTTCTCATTTCTTTGGAAGGAAAATTAGGTGGCACCGAAAAGCCAAAACGAGAGCTCTTAACGTTACTTTACATGGTCTTCCATACCCTCAGTACTGCCATGAGGTTCGAACCTGCTAATGCAAAATTCTTCTATCATGAAGTGAGTCCTAGTATTAGTATTTTGTCTTATCCAATGAATATCTTTATCTATATACATTCGTATTATACTGGTGTTTATTGTAGTTTAAATCAATTAAAAAATTGTAACATAATTTAATTTTAATACAAAATTAATTATACCATTACTTTTTGATTGTACATACGATGTTAGATTTTCTTTCTATAAATTTTAGTTCAGTCTTTCAAAAGTTAAGGTTAACATAGCTTGAGAAAATTGGATGAATCTGTCCACTATGTATGCATATTAATAAATATTTTCATCTTATCCTTCAGGTTTGCACAACAAGCCTCTGTGACACGATACGACTTCTCGGTTGCTTCACACCAACTATTTATATAGAGAGTAATACCGACCCAGTGGATCCACAATTTTATGATAGATTACACTCACTTTTTACAAGTAATATTTTAGAAATCAGGTAAATCAATAAATTTATTATATTTTTTATACAAAGACATATATGTTGTTGATTAACTATATGTTATAATATATTTATAAAATTTAATAACATGACATTAATTAAAACACCGGGGATTTATAAAATGTTTCTAAATAAATGTTTATAATATTTTTTTCAGTATACCTGATGAAATTCCCCCTGTACTCGCACACGCATGTATAATCCTTCGCCTCCTGTATGACGTAGCTTTAGATGCTTTTGAAAAACCCGTATTTTGTGGTTCTTTGGCTGTCAGATCACCAAGTTTAGCGAGGCAAAATGCCATCACTTCCGAGGTTTGTTATATAAACACTATTTATATTTTTCATAGTGATAGTAATAATATTGGGTTCTACATTCGTAAAACACTGACTTTATTTGAAATTATGTATTTATGGAAATTATCAAATGGAATGAAAATAATTCATTAAATTTTACAATTTTGACACCACAGTGTCTTATTGTTTTCCATTGTCAAAACTTTAGTTAGTGAAATCGCAATCAGTTATAAAAGTTTTTTTTTTTTATATATAAAAGAAATATTTGCATTCTTATGATTAACCCAAATATTTCATTTTGAGGGCCATTTTCAGCGAGTTATAAATAACTCACTATCAGAAAATGGAATCAAGTTGGGGTAGAGTGGGATTCGAACCACAGGCCTTTGGTCCGTGAGTCCGAGACACTAGCCACAGGACCACAACCCGATCAAAAATTATTCTGAATAGTAAAAGCTAATGTATATGCGATGCGAATCGTCCATATAAGCAATTAAGCTTACCATTATATTTGAATATTCATAGCAATGTTTTATAGTAACTTTATTTTTTGAAAAACAAACAAATAATTGTTATTTCTTTTAAATCATTGTCACTGTTTGTATTTCCCTCCAAAAATAAATAAAAACATTAATTAGGCACACCCAGCGCCAGCATTTAGCCAAAAAACTAACTGATCATTCCAGCTTATTTCTTCATATAAATTAGTATGCTATATTTTTAATACCTCAAATCCAGTTAAACTCAAATTATTTGCCTCAAATTATTGATGATTCTCAATTTGGAAAACAGTATTTCGAACATTGTTTTATAGGGACTATTTTTCTTTGAGATGATGCAGTCATATGCCCACCTACTTTCGTTCAGTCATATCGCAGGACATGTGGCGCTCGATGTGTCTGTTTTTTGGCATTATTAATTTCATCGGCCAGTTGAGATTACAATCGTAATGGGAATATATCTGCCGAATTATTTGTGGTATTTTTACAAACTTTTGTACTTATAACTTTTATATTAAAATATTGGAAAATATAGCCATATATAATAAATCGGAAAGTTAATAATAATCGTCGTTTTAGTTGATTTCATAGTTAAGAGATGTTGTTTCACACAAAGCCACATAAAAAACTAGCAGTTTATGTATTACTTATATATTATGTGCTATGAAGGCATAAATTTATTATAATTTCATTATTATTATTATTTTATTGTAGCTTACCTGTAAACAAAATCACCGTTTGCTACTGCTATATGTTATATAATAATAAGTACATAACTGTGTCAGGGCAGTAAAAATTGTTTTTTATTCTGTACTAAAAAAAAATCTTAGTGTTGTGAAGTAATGACACTCACTGCTCAAGAGATATCGCTGCGGTGCCAGTCATGACGTGAGAGTGGGCGGAGCCACATGGAATGTTACCATCGGCAGGAGGCCAAAAGTGATGACTCGAATGGCACTTAGATTCAGACCTCCCACAATGCGTATTTATTTATATTAAACTCTATCTCTACAATAACCGTCTTTCTTTGGCCACCATCAAATCTTTACACCTAGCAATTCAAGAAGTATTAAAAACAGGTCCTCTCCGAGTCGTTCAATTAAGAAAATACTAAAATGATTAGCTTGCATATATATTAATTTATTGTTTTCTGTTTTTAAAAATATGTGTATGTCTTCACTGCAGAGGCAGCGATCCGTAGAAAGCAATCGCTCTTGTGTGTCGTCCCTCAACTTATCTCCTCCGAATCCTGAACCCCTGGTTGTACATGGTGGGGTAGTGGTATGTCTCATCAAGCTGCTACCATCCTTACCACCTGTCTTTGCAGAGGGTATTCATCCACAATCCACTGCTCTTCAAGATTACTTGGCACATGTTCTCAAGTCTCTCGTTAGAAGGTACAAATTAAAATACAGGAAAACTTCAATTATCCAGATTAATGCCAATTAGCTCGATTTTATTGCTTTTGAAATAATACATCGAATTGGAAACCCATTAAAAACTTACTTAAACATAGCTAGCAAAGTCAATTACACAACTAAATAAAAATTATAAATGATCTTGATATTTGGCAATCCGGATGACTGGAGTTTGAATGAACGGAATTCTACTGTACTACAATTAACATTTCTGACCTGTAAAAATGTCTTTCCAATTATGGAATTAAAGAGTCTTAATCACTTACTTTTATGTACCGCTTTTGAAGGTACACCTACTTCATCTTCTATACTCTACCTATTCCGTTATATTTTTTTTTATATCAAATATAAAGAAGAAAAATTTAATGCTATTTTTAATCAAAATTAACAGATACTGAAAATCACTTTCTGGTGGAAATATGGGTCTCGTATTTCATGTGCAAGTTTTTATTAAGCATTTATAAGATTATGATATTCTTTTACATAATTTATATTTCGACTCTTAGCACAACTAAATTAGAAAACATGATTTTTTTTCTTTATAATCCAGGTTTTATTTTTCTTTTAAAAGTTTAGTTGATGTTGTATAGATGATTTGGATAAATAATATCTAATATGTTTTGATTGATTAAAGTGGTCATAATGTCATCCAATACAGCGGTAAATGTGTTTGCAGTGAGCGGAACCAGCAAATCATGTGTGAAGCTGCCTTAACCGGCATATTATTGGAAGTCGGAAAGGTTGCATTACAAGACGAACAACATTGTATTCATGCACAGTTACAGTATATGCTAGAGAGGTTGGCTGCTCAATCACTGGAACCAAAAGATCTCAGGTAACTTATTTAGTTGCTCTACTAAGTACTCAAATCACAATTACCAAAGTCCTCTAGTTATGTTAAAGGATGGGTGTGCGTAAGTTGATTTGAGGTTAAATGGGAAAGATGGATTACTATTGAAATTATTTATTGAGTTACACACGGGTTACATCCTATTATTTCGTACAGAAGGAATTTACAATAGCAATCACTGGCGGAGAGCTGGTGGCCAGGCAAAACGAACCTTCAAGATGAAATGTGTCGAGTACTTTCGATGTACGGTGTTTAGTAGCCTCGTCCGGGCTGACATTTCAGCGGACTACGCGTTGCGGGCCAAAGCAGAGTTCGGACATGCCAACCTCACGGCTGTTGGTGTTTGCCCGCCACAATTCAATGAGGAAGTTCAGTGGTTTTGTAAATATTTTTTTTGTTATTAATAGTCTCAAACTAAGCCAAAATCAAATAGAAATATTTTTATGTATCCTATTATCAGCGCCATGATGTTTTAAACTCTTGTTATTTTGAAATACCTCTGCCTGTGGCGTCACAAGTTTTCTTCGGTGAGTTCGGCTTATCGGTGGGTTAGCTTTCCGCAAACCGGAAATCAACCAATGATAAGAGAGCTGTGATAAATTTCCGGTTTACGGTAAGTCAACTGACCAATCAGCAGAACTCACCGAGAAGAAGAAGAGAACTTGAAACATCACACGCGGAGTAATTTTTAAAATACTTTACTTTAAAAAATCATAGCGCTGATAATACGATACATAAAAATTAAAGAAAATAATTTTTAGCTTAGTTTAATAGTCTATTAACAAAATTTTAAGTTGAAAAAATCCTCAGAATTTCCTCATTGTTTTTGTGTAATTTATCATGTTACATTATACATATTTTTAAACACAATTTGAAATAGTATTTTGTTTCTACTGAAAAATAACAAAATTTGACAAATGGGATTCTATCAAAAAGCCCTTCAAATGCTCTTCAATAACGTTCTATGTATGTATTTTTACGGTGAAAATGTTCAATGTTTTCTATTATTTTCAGAGAATTTTTGAGAATGGGAAATCCTTTAAATTGTATATCTCCTGAAGAAGGTATGCCATCTAAGCCAGGAGGTCCAGTTCCACTAACTCGGATCAAAACTCTTGTTTCTATGACAACTCCCAGAGACTACAGGTACTTTTTTCTTGTACAAGTTTGAAAAATAAGAATTAAGGATCCGAATGCTACATTACACTACAATCTCTTAAACAAATCAATTTTGAAGAAAAATTATAATTAATATAATAATTTATTATAATCGATGTTCAATATCAAAAACATTCTGGCATCTTAGATGAATTATTATGATGTTAATGTTTTTGGGTATAGAAGGCAAAGAAGGAAAACGTATATCCGTGTTTAAAAACTAATACATGCCTGAACTGGGCATAAAGGTATATATGCATTCTCAAAGTATACACAAATATGTTAGTTTACATGCTATTTCCAACAAATATTAAATAATTGTTCTTAAAAATTAATTTTAAGGGTGGTGGTAGTGTAACAATCGAATCTCGGACTCCAAAATACGTGGTGTAATAAATTTCTGTAATTAAATACATAATTGATTTATTTTAGGTCACACGGCTCTTGCACATTGCCTTCCTTTGTAGAATTCGATATGTCAGCAGAAGGATTTGGTTGTCTTTATTTGCCAAGTGTTGCTCCGCAATCTCCCAACATCAATACCTTGGGACCGCAAGACAACACCACTACAGGGGGTATTGGATCAGGTAAATACTGTGCATAAGTTTTTTAAAATGACATCATTGAAAACCATTTGAAAAGGTTTCCCTAAATATTATCATCTGACTAATTATATATTGTTTCACTTAGGTGACAGAGTGTTTCCACCACAGACCGGGCTGTCCTACTCTACTTGGATATGTGTAGACAAGTTTTCCGACCCCCGTACTGATCCTCACTGTGTGAGACTATTGACTCTTGTCAGGAATCTGAATAACAGTTCGAGGGATGAGCACTTGGTCTGCTTAGCTATTGTCCTGTCTGCCAGAGATAAAGCCATCATTGTCTCTACACACGAAACCTTAGTACCGCACAGTAAGTGCTGAAACTGATTGTATATTATGACCACTAATAAATGTTTGTTAATGCTGTAATTTTTAAATTTTTATTGAAATCTCTAATCTACCTTTCTTTTTTAATAAAGAAATGTTTAAATATCCTAAAAAAAATTTATAAACTAACCGAGACATTGAGAAATGAGCAAACTATTCTTTTGAAAAATGTGGAATCAGAACCCATTTATCGACTAAAAATATCAACAATGGTAAATCAATACACGTGCTGTGTTTTACATACATTAATCTTTCCTCGAAAATTCCTATAATTCTTATTTTATTTTCATAAAAGCTGTTATGCTCTTTCCTTTCTTTGTTTATTCAAGTAAGTTTTTTTTATTAAATAATGTACTCGATTTTATATCAGAAAGTTGAGTAAGAAAATGGTAAATTGATTAAGAAAATGCCAGTAGCATCTTTTTTTTTCCAAGGATTTTTGTGTTAAATATTAACAATAATTATCTTCAACCTTGTTGTAGTTAACGGAACTGTCCCCAAATATTTAAGAAGGTACTTTCTTTTCAGACGTCGGAGAGTGGGAACCAGAAGGTAGTGGTGAGTGTGGTGCGCGGGTGTGGTGTCCTGACTTACTCCACGAGGGACAGTGGCATCACCTGACCCTTGTTCTCAACAGAGCTGTCCTCAAGAATTCTTCTTTTTCACTGTACCTCGATGGTATGTTAGCAGTTATAAAATATTTTTGAATTATAAATTTTCTAATAGGATACTGTATCATTTATTTATAAGTGGTACAATAGATTTCATTTTATTTATTAAACTTTAATTTTGCTAATGAATGCCTCTCTCACTGAATTAACGATGAGACATTAATTCACACATAATCTATATATGTACCTACATACATATAAATCAACTTGTTTTTAAAATAAATATTTAACAAACATATTAGTTATTGACTATACAAGCTAAAAAAAAGTTTAAACTGTCAGAGTTTATGCATAAGTTTTAGGCGGCCTCCGTGGTGTAATAGCTAAGACTCTTGCCTCACACATGGAGGGTTCCGAGTTCGATTCTCTGTGAGATTACAAAAGTTAAATGTGATTTTTCTCATGCCTGGGTGTTCTGTACTGTAATTGGGCCACCTGGTCTATTGTGATGCAGAAAAAAATAAGAATACAAATGTCCTTCCTCAATAGTTTGAAAATTATTTCAAGACAATAAATATTTACAATAAATATAGGTGTTTCCATAGAATTATGATGAAACAACCGTCCATTTTCAGTGATAAATTTCATTTGCAGGGCAACATATGCATTCTGGAAAATTGCACTACATTAGTGTTAATCCTGGTGGTGGTGCTGCTACATTAAGTGTCGCAAGTGCAGTTTATGGAGTTATCGGAACCCCTCCACCTTGGCGACGTTACTCTAGACTTACTTGGAGACAGGGACCAGCCTTGTTACTGGAAGAGGTACAACCAGTTTCTAAGCTTATTTTGATCCTAAATAAAACAAAGTAAATTTGTGAAGATATGAATATATTTGAAAGTCTAATTTAATGTTCTTCTCTTCAGGTTCTTAGCCCTCAAACAGTTGCTACCATTTTCCAACTGGGTCCTCACTATGTTGGATCCCTTCAATCTCCTCACATAAGTGGTCCCAATCAGGAGCCAATGCCTCCGCTAGTCACTGAGGAGAAAGTCATATTTGGACTAAATGCTAAAGCAATGTCTCAGTTGACTCTTGCCAAGATCCGCAAGGTGTACAGCAAGTGGGACAACAAGGCCATTGCTAAACAGCTGGGAATGTCGTCACATGAAAACGCGACTCCAATCAGGATTTTACACAACTCTGCCGGACACTTGGCTGGACCTGCCAGGTGTCTCGGAGGAACTGTAGTTGGTTATCTCGGAGTAAGGGTATTCTGTCCTAGACCAGCTGCTATTATGGTAATTATGTATTATGTTGGTGGGAACCTTAAACTCAAATATTAAAAAGAACTCTTACCCTAGACTAGCATCTTAATACTAGAAATTTACAGATTTTACAATGAATATTTTAATACAATGTGTTTTCTTTTACAGATTGATACTGTAGGTGGTTGCACAGTACTGTTAGGTCTTATTGCAATGGCACAAGATGTTGAAAGCTTATACGCAGGAGTCAAAGCTCTGGTGTGTGTAGTGCGATCAAACAAATCCGCTCAAGCTGAAATGGATCGGCGTAAGGGATATCAAACACTAGCAATGTTACTCAAGAGGAAACGCCAACTATTAAACTCTCATATTCTCCACCTCACCTTTGGACTCGTCGGTACTGTAGATAGTCAAAAAGAAACATCGTCAATACCTAATCTGATGGCTTTCCAGGACCTTATATGTGAACTGGAGGTCTGGTTAGGTGCACCGGGTGGTTTGATAAAATCCCTTTTGGAGCATCTGCTCGAATTGGCCACAGAAGCCGCTCACCGAACTCACAATTTGAGAACAATGAGGGAACTGCAACTAGTCACAAAATTGCTACATATTATTCCAGAAGTGAAGATTTTCAACACCAAACAAGTGTTGCTTCAACTGTTGAGTGTACTCCTGGGTGGACAACCGAGACCTAATGATTTGCTCTGTTTCGGTCAGTTCATTTCTTCCACTCTCCCGCCGGCGAATCAACCAGAAAGAGATTTGAGCTTGAGAGAAGGAGATGGGGAAAAGGAAGGAGAAGGAGAACAGATCTTACTGAGAAATAGATGTCTTCAACTTCTTCACGGGTTACTGTTCACTCAAAAGAATACTGTTAACGGTATTGTTTGTGAAGAAATTGCCAGAGTTTTAGGCACTGATTGGCTCTTGAGTTTCATGCAAGTGCATATACACTCTTCCACAGTCATATGGGCTATGCGTCTATTAGTTATACTGTGCGCGGGGCAGGCAAACCAATCTGCCCTTTTACAAAGGTAAGTTAAAATTTGCATTGTAATTGAATATTGATTATTACCACAAATATTTTTCAAATTATGCAAAATAAGATAACTTTTGTTTTTATTAATGTTAAAGCTTTTAACAGTAAAATTTAACAATAAAAATCACAATAAAAATTAACACTTACAAAAGTTGTATGCATTTAACTTTGGACAATTATGAGAAAATTACATTTTATTAATCCTTGAAGTTAATGTTGAATGTAGCCTACAACAAGATATTTTGTAGTGTATTGTGGAACCACCTTTTTTTAAGATTGAACTCACTACATAGATACTTGCTATACATATTTATTTATGTGTCATAATAAAATGAATGTTTTTAGGTTCCGCGATGGTCAAGGTAATGGTGGGTGGTTGCGGCACACAGAACTTGTGGCCAATTCTCAACAAGTTGGCGTTGTTCTTGGAGGATCTCTTAATAATGGAGGCCAACTCAAAACTGATCTGTTACATCTTCCTGGTTTCCAGATGCTTGGATGGTAAAAAATTAAATATGCGCTTCTATATTTTGGTATTTTTTCTAAATACCAAGAGATGTTTGTCAGAAAATGAACAACATATTTAAACTAGTAACTTTTCGATTGTCAAATTTTATTTTGTGTTGAATGGTTTTATATACACCAACTTTTTGATACAATTTCTCTATTAAATGTGTTTTTTCAGGATGTTGCCATCTCATTTACAAGTTGGGGAGCTTTACTTTCTTCTGGTTGGTTTAATGCTCGGCCAGCCTGTGAAACTTCTACCTGCGGATACCCGACTAGCTATGGACACTGTATGGCCTTTTTTGTGGGGAGTGGCACCTAATCCAAACGCTTCAACCAAGCAAAGCATGGCCGCAGTTGCTTCCAGGATTACTCTATGTCCCGAAGCTATGATAGTCCTACTCTCAATGGTCAGGTGTCTCATACACCATGATCAAGCTGCTCTTCCTGAATGGATAAAAGACCACCCTGTCACAATTGTTCAGGTAATTATTTTTTATGGGGTGAATTTACCAATCATTATTTTATGAAATAACTTAATTGAATTGATTTTTTTTTATTTCAGGTTCTCTTTTCTTTGTACCACAACTTTCCTGATTTCCCTCCAATTGTGATGACTGGGGAGGTATTAACTGCTCTAGCATCGACTCTTTTTACCCCTGATCATTCTGAGGAAACTCAAATTGGTAATCATCTTACTTTATCGTATATTAATTTACCTGCGTAAACTTTCTAGGAAAATATCTTACATTATTTTGTGTCGGTTTTAGTGGGTCTTAGCACAGAGAGTGGTGAAAACTCCGGAGCTTCGACTCCTGGTTCAGAACACGAAGCTCCTGTTATAGTTGGTTCAGCGAGTTATTTAAAAGAGACCAATGTGAGTCTAACTGAACATCCAGCCAGAAAGTTTGTTATGGATTTCCTGAGAGTTATTGTGGTAGACTCTCTCCCTCTCAGTGTGACTAGCAAACAAGCTCCGGTAAGTACACAATCACATATATGTGTATTTAATTTTTATTGCAAGTTTGATCATTTATATAAAATGTTGAGTATTATATTCAACATTTCAATGGATCGTAGATGAACTGTTATTTATCTTCCAGGTTATAGACCTTGTATTAGATGCTTCACCTCCCAACTCGAGTTCCAATCAGCAAGTCGAATACCAGACTGAAGTTCTTTCCACTTTAATGGAGCATCTGCTTTCTATGGATATATTTTCATGTGAATCCAATGTTGCCAATGTGTGCTATTTGACAGCTAGGCTTGTTGATAAATTGTGGCAAGGACAACTTTCGAGAGACCCTCATGAAGTAAGTTGATTCGAATTAAAGAATGATCCCTTTGGCAATAAAGTTGATTCATTCGTATATTTTATACAGAAATATTTACTATAACTTAAACACTTTTGGAATTTCTCCCTAGGTATTTGATTTCATTGTCAAGCTAGTTGCTCAGGCAAAAAGGAAATCAAGCTGCGTATCTCTAGAAGGTCTTCACCACTGCCTCAACAGAACGATTCTCTTCCTTCTCTCTCGATCCACGGATTCCATTGCCGACCAGATGTCGGTATTAGAAGCACTTCACAAATTAACCACCAATCGACTGCTAATATTTGGAGCGGGAAATCACGAACTGGAATTTATTGGATGCCTCACCTATTGCCTGCTTCAACTCAGCTCGGATATGAAGATTATTTTGGATTCTCATATGAAGACTGTCTGGCACGTAAACCCTAGCAGCGATCTTGAAGCTAGAGATGATAAATTGACTCAACATCAAGGTAACAAATAAATTATTTTGTAAAAATGTCCTTAAAATGTTATCTGGAGTAATAACCACAATATTAAAATGGACACATTGTTTATCTTAACCAGGTCGCAACTTAATGGCTGGTGCGGCTCGCCGTGTTTGGGAAGAGTTGTATGCCTGCAAAAAACCCGCTATTGAAGAGGTTTTCAAAATGAGTCTTCTGGCCCCTGTAGGCAACGCTCGTGCCCCCGACCTTACCGCTGTGAGAGAACAACTGGCTGAAAGTGCAACTAAACTTTGGCTGCATTATGTTGATACTGAGAGAAAGGTTTGTCATAATTTTTTTATTGCTGTTGCACTCATATTTACATATACAGTAAAACCCCTGTTTTACATTTTTCAAGGGAGCAACAAAAAAAGTGTTAAACTGAGGAAAACGCCAAAGTAAGGAAATGAAAAACTACAGAAAAATTGTAAAAACTGTCATAATTGGGGATTATTCATATTAACCTGATAAAATGTTTTGTATTTTTTCAATAAATACCAAAAAAAAGTAAGCTTAATTAGATTTTTGTAGGTACTTAACCTTAAAAACGCGAAAATAAATTTTTTAATTTACATAAAATGTTTTTTTCCCTAAATATCGGGAAATTTTATTCATCTGGCATCACTTTTTTTAGTATGGCACCACAGAATTTCAACTGTCATTTACATCGCGGCAAACCTGTTTCACACTTTTATGATAACTGTTTACAATCTTCTTTCCAAATTATGTTTATAACTTCAAATAATATTTCTATTACCAAATTTTTCAACTTTCTGCATCGTAATTTATTGATGTAAAGACTTTATTCTTCATGCGCCAACCGCATGTTACAATTGAGTAAAATGACAGAATTATACACTTAAACAAAACGGTCAATTACACTGAACCTACTTTGAATTTAGTTTGAGAAAACAATTTACACATTTTTTTATTTACCTTGATTTTATTCACCATTTTGGGCAAAAGCAACGGCGCGCGGCTCGAGATCTTTTGACAGATCGAATGCGTTTCGAAAATTTTTCAAGGTAAAACCGGGGGTATGAAAAACTTAAAAAACGTTAATTGGGGGTATATTTGAATGAGAATGTATGGAAAAAAAATGGGACCTAAACATTTCGGCGTAAAAAACGGGAAAAAAAACTAGGTTTCACTGTAATATGATATATTTGAAAAATGCTTTTTAGGTTCTCCTGCCAAAAAAATATCATTTATAGTTACGCAGTATTATAGTATCACCGACGCTATATATTATTTTTGTAATAAAACATATGTGTTATAAATAAGTATCTTAGTCCATAAATCTATGAGAAGCTCAAATCTTCACATTCTTTCTTCGTATGACGGCAGATGTACTTTCTTAGGTATTTATTTTATTCTCAAATTGAACACTTTTTGAGTATTTATTTAGAAACATCTCTAAGGTTCAAATATGTTTCAGTAAGCAAATGACTACCAGTCCATTCATAAATAAATATTGCTCAAAATAATTTAAATTCTAATGTAAGTTTGTTGCATTTCAATGATCTTTTTCTTTACTTAGGCGTCATATCGCATCCCGTGGGAACTCCACAACCAAATTCAGTCTAAGATACAGAAAGTAACAGGAGGATTAACTCGTCTTGCCAGTAGAACTAAAGTTAAGAAGGAAGATCCGACGAGAGTTCGAGTCAACTTATCAAAACAACAAGCCTATTCCTATGCAGACACACATGTTGGATTAGTAAGGTACTGTATTTTTTATAGTAATGTCAACACTGTGTTTGCCTCCTAAATTTAAAGATACTACGTTTCCGCGATTTTAAGACGCCATTAATTATAAGAAGCATCCTTATTTCTAGATACCAAAAAAGTTCGTTATAAACAGATGTCATACAGCCGTAATAAAAGGGATTTAAAAAGAGTCATATTATTAATGTACTAACATCATCAGAGTCTGAAATTTCTTCTGATTAAGTTTCAGTTTTTTCTATATCACTTTTCGACGAGTCATTGTCTGCGTCTTCCCACAAAATGTCTTCGCCTTACTTATGTCGAATTTGCATCCTGCAGCTCTGTTTCTGTGTTTTTCTTCATACAAAAAAACTTTTACTTTCAAAGAAGCATCATAATGTCATCTTGCCAACATTTTATAGGGTAATTGAGGACAATTTTTTTTGCAAAATTTTACAGTGATTGTAAGATGCCATCGATCGTATTTATTAAAAAGATTTAGGCATAAGTAGTTGATTTTTACACGGTTAAATTTCTAGGGATTTGTGGTGCTGGCGTCGCATGCAGCATGCTAACACGTGGCAACACACGTGGCGCTATGTGCACCAGGAGTGGCTGGCGGCCGAGGGGGAGCTGGTGAGGGAGAGGGGGCTGTGGGGCCCGGCATGCCCCCCCCGCCTACTCAAGTGGGCCCTCGACTACACGGAGGGACCCAACCGGATGAGGAGAAAAATGCGCAAGAATGACTTGTTCTACCAACATTATCCCTACAGACCTGAAATGGATAACCCTGAGAATGTAAGGCTACTTTTTTGTATGAATTTTTTTGTACTTTATGTTTTTTCACATGTCCGTTATCCGTTATGCGTACAGACCTTAAATGGATAACCCTGAGAATGTAAGACCACTTTTTTGTATGAATTTCTTTGTATTTTATATTTTTTCACATGTCCGTTATCTGTACAGACCTTTAGTTGATAACCCTGAGAATGTAAGGCACCTTTTTGTATGAATTTCTTTGTATTTTATGTTTTTTCACATGTCTGTTATCCTTTATCTGTACAGACCTTAAATTGATAACCCTGAGAATGTAAGGCTACTTTTTTGTATGAATTTCTTTGTATTTTATAGTTTTTCCTTTGTCCCGGTGGAATACAAAATACAGTTTGTCGCCTTAATTTAATTACAACGTAAGTCCCCAAATTATAACTTTACAGGAAACAGTAAAAATGTCATAAATCAGTATTTTTTTTATGAAACTATTGTGTATATTTTTTCAACCAAATATTTTGTTTTTAAGATGTATATGATTTTTAAGTGTTTTTTTCCAAACAAATGTTAACTACTGTACTGCTAGATGAGTATTTTCAACTTGATGGCTACTCTCATGTAAAAATCCTGAAAAATTAAACTGAGTGAAGATAAGTCTGCCTCATAGTTTAATTGTTAATGGATTGGCCTACCAAGTCCCGCGTTCGATTCCTGGCATGGTATATACTGTAAATACCGTATTATAATTCTTAAAAATTAAATACACCTAAAGTATTTTTCTTTGAAAATAAGACTATATTTTCATAACTGATATGCTTTATGTATACATCTTTTTATATCAAAAATATTTTAAATTTTGATTTATGACACTTTAAATATTATATTCTAAATAAAACAGTTAGTATTTTTACGGCACACACAAGTTAAATATTATGTATTTAGAACACAAGTTTCGGGTATTCAGAAACATCGGGGTAAATATAAACTGATGATTGGTAATTTTGAATTCATGAAACTTGTTATGTTTTAACTAATATTAAACTCTTGTGTGGTGTAAAAATACAAACTGTTTTATTTAGAATATATTTAAAATGTTATTCCACAAAATAAATGCTGGAAAAAATAAATAACATGACACTATCATTTATTAATTTATTTCTATTACACATTTATGTCTCGACTTGCTAAATATAAAACATATTTTTGAATCACTTGAATTTAAGCGTGTTTTGGTGATGGAGTCCAAGTCTCAGAACCGGTACTCAAAGTTAACCACTACGTCCGGAGCTTGACAAACAATTAATTGTCAATCAACGATATTCCTGAAAATTCAAAGTCATCATGCTTTACAAAAATGTTTGTTTTGTAGAAACAATTTAAGTACAAAGTGGCTCACAGCCTGGACAGCAAGGAGTACTACCTGATGTATCAGCAGTGGAGAACCAATGGATCTAACCTTGGTGACAGTGAGAGGGGAGACAGTATTGGCTATCCATTAGAGTCTCAGGCTGTACAGAGCATTGAAGATAGTAATACGTGAGTAAATGTTTTAACTTTGTCTTTCAAAATTTAATCCAATTTTAATCATTATCTTCTGGTTATAATCCCTAGGAATGGTATGCAGCAAACGGTCGCATCACCTTCTACATTAATTCCAGTCCTCCTCAATGGCTCTTTTCTACTGGCCAAATGATGCATAGTTCATATTATCTTTTTAATTATTGTTTTCCATATTATTATTTTCTTTCTTAGGTTAATTTATATTGTGCGCTTGTATATAAACTAATATTTACACTATATTTTTTTATAATACATGTATTATTAATCTTTAATATCAAAATTCCTTAAGTAAACATATGAATCATTTGTCATTATTTTCATTCTTTATACTTTCAGACACCTCATCATTTTGGTGTCAAAACATAATTTTTCTTTAAGGCGTTTTCGACTCAATGGCTGCTCTCAGGTAAAACGCCTGCCTCCCAGTGTGGTGAGTTGGCGCATTTGCCTACCATCCTTGAGATCCCGGATTTGATTCTTAGGAAGCTTAATTTTTTTTTTGTTTTATCAATGAAGTATTTCATCGTCCCTGAAGCGTAAAACTGATTACCTTACCTCCCTGTAACAGATGATCGAGATGCGCTGCATTTGATTTAACAATGCAGCTCCTTTTCCATCATCGGGCGCTGATGATGATGATGATGATGTCTATAAATGAATTTTTGTAAGGAGAAGAGAATCGAGCCTAAAATCCTTAATACTAATCTGGAATTCTTTTAGATCTTATTTTAATGATTTGTATTCTAATTTTTGTATGTTTTCAGACCCAAAGAATCTCAGACTGATTTGAATACAAACGGAAGCTCACCGTCTAGCTTAGTTGGGAATCTCCGTGGAAGAGAACAGACTTCTTCTGTGGAAGCTAATGAAGATGGAAAAGAAGAGGAAGATGAAGAAGAACAACCTCCTCCTCCAGACAACCAAACGCTGCTACGTCTTCTTGACCATCATGAAAAGGTAACTATTGCAATAGGTTAATTTTTGTAAGTTTTTCGTATTTAAATACAATAATACGCAATGTTTCAGACCTTCTGGAATTTTCATCATCTCAATTATAATTTGCAGATTTTTTTACCCACAATCATATTTTTTCCAGATAACCCATATGTTTCGCTGTGCTAGAATTCAAGGTTTGGATACAACAGAGGGTCTCCTGTTGTTTGGCAGAGAATGTTGCTATGTAATTGATGGATTTACTCTTTTGAAGAATAGAGAGATTCGAGACTTGGACAGTTGCCCAGCTGACTATGAACCAATTCTTCCAGCAAGTCAAGGCTGTTCTACAAAAGAAGTACCGAGACTCTGCTCGAAATTTTCATATGAAGACATTAGGTATGTAAGTCGTAGGAAAAAAATATCTTAAAATTGTATCTTGGTACCATATGGTGTGAGTAATGTGAGTTATTTATAATGTGAAAAGTGCGTACATTTGAGTGGTAATTCTCAAAATATTATTTTTTTACAGAGAGGTTCACAAAAGACGATATCTTCTACAACCAATGGCCCTGGAAGTTTTCTCAAGTGATGGCCGAAATTATTTGCTCTCATTTCCAAGAAAAGTTAGAAATAAGGTAATCATAATATCATTTAAAAAAGCGATGTAGAAATGTACCTATGTATGCAGGAAATATGGTTACGTAAATTTTTCGTGTTTTAATATATACAAATCTGTGCATGTAGGTATGTATGTACATCCATAATTTTTATAAATAGTGCAGCAACTTAATTTACTGACCCGAATTAGGGCATCAGGAAGCAAGGTTCGACTGCTAGAGGGTGTAGATGGTTTAATTTAAATAGGTGGTTCGGAAATTTTTTCTCCCCTTCACTTTAATACTGAGAATGCGTTGAGGCTTGTTTTTCTAATGGTCGTTCAATTGTCGCATTAAACATTCCATGCTCACTTGGATATTGCCACCCAAGCTCGTTTTCCTGGCTGTCAATTTATTATTATGTACACACATTCAGGGAAAATGGAAGTGTGGAAAAGAGGAGATCAGGGGTAGAACGGCCCACGAGATTAGCCCAAGACATGGAGATAATTAGATTGCAGTTATAGTTAATGAGGAACTTCAGCCCTACGGGAAATTGGATACAAAAAATGTTTTTTTACGCGGGGTAAAAATTAGAGCATTAAATTTTATGGCAAAGTTTCTTGAAAATGTACAGAAAAAATAATAAAAAATATTTTGATAAAAACGCACTACTTTGAATGACGTCACTGGTTCATGTGAATCAACCTATGATCTGAGAGCTATGGAAGATTTCCGGTCTGCTTGTCGCTTCTGGACCAATGGGAAGAACTGAATGAGAATGAGCGGAAATGAACCTCTGACATTACACGCGGAGTTATTTCAGAAATACAAAACTTTGAAAAATCATAGCGCCGATAATACGATATACAAAAATTAAAAAAAAAAATTTTGACATACTTTAACAGTCTATTAACAAATATTTTTTTTTTTAAAAACCACTGAACTTCCTCATTGTGATCGCTATGTGAATATGATTTTTTTAAAACAAATCTTGACAAAATGGATGTTGGAAATGTGTGGTTTTAGCAGCATGGAGCCACGGCACACACAACTCGAACTCGAATGGGGTTTTTTCAGGAGCACTTTGACAATATTCTCCAAGCAACAACCAAAACACATCGCTATGCTGGAAAGAGTTGACCGATACTTCAGAACAGTGTAATCTTTAATTTACTATATTGTCAAATAATAAGAAATAATCATCAAAATGACAACCATAGTATCTTCTGTTTTATTGACCCTTAAAATCTGCAAATTATGTTGCCGCACCCTGAATGAATAAATGCGTTGATTAACATGTCTCAAATACAATTTATTTGTGTCCAAAAGCTACTTTATAAATTTACTACTCATGATATTTTTACATAACTAAATTTTCGCTTTGGTATAATAATAATTATAATATTAATAATTATCTGCTTTAAAGGTTTACCAGCGCTTCATGTCACTGGCGACAGGAATATCTGACAGTGCTGCAGGTTCAGTAGCCGGACAGAAACGTGGAGTGGCTGTGGAACAACCTCAAGGTCTTCTGGCGACCCTTATCGGGGACACCTCTGTTACACAGCGATGGGTGGTCAGTATTATTGATTGAAACGAAAATTATGTATGTTGACCTCTTAGAATAATTCAAACTGAACCTAATTGGAAAATAAATTTTAATGTTTTATTATTGTCAAATATTCGTAAGAAACAAATCAGAATAAAGTTATGGTACACCGCGGTTTTAATTATAGAACTCTGATCTGTAGTTCACAACCTTACCACAACTCAATTTTTATAATATAAATTTAATCTACTTCATTCAGTTTCTGTCATCTATAAAAAATACCACGTCTCTTGTACATTAATTCCGTGCCACAGTAAAGCTGTAGATATTTTTTCACAGTTTACTAAACAGGATAAATCATTTTAATTTATCTCCTCTGTTGCATGTTCATTCTTTAAATTTTACGCTTTGTTGTGAGAACGCTTGATTTTTTTTTTTTAAAACACTACTATACTTATATTTTTGGAAAGCATAGTAATTATAAACTGTAGTTTATACACCTGCAGTTTCACCAACGAGCCACGAAAAGTGGCTTGGTGGGATTTTTATATTTGCTAGTTATATTTCGTTTTATCTTATATCATATGTACTCCGATATTTCAATAAATACATTTTTAAAATGAAAAAAAATGGATTGGTCTGTGCTTTCCAAAACTGTTTCAAAATAACCTCAAGTGGTCTCACAACAAAGCGTTTCATTTAATATCTTTTATCATATCATCCCACAAAGTTAATGCCGATGTTCTTTCTTCGCCTTCTATAAATACATCGATAATTAAACATTGCTATGTTTCATTATTTATTTCTAATTTTATAAAACCTGTTGGGGTAATATAAATGTATTATAGGTCAAGTCATCTTATGTCTCGTCTGGTAAGTGATTATGATATTTAATTTGTCTCAAATATAATTTTTTAAGTAGTCAGATAAGTCATTGTCGTGTTTAAGTCCATTGAATAGTATTTTCAACTGTCCGCATTACTTACAGCGTGGTGAGATCTCCAACTTTCAATACCTGATGCACTTGAACACTCTCGCCGGGCGCTCCTACAATGATCTCATGCAGTATCCTGTATTTCCGTGGATCCTGTCCGATTACGACTCGGATGAACTGGATCTCACAGATCCTAACTCTTTTAGAGATTTCTCCAAGCCCATGGGGGCACAAAGTCCAGACAGACTGGAACAGTTTAGAAAGAGATATAAGGTAGGTATCATAATTTATAAGAATATTTTTTGTCTTTACACAATTTCAATAAAAACGTGTAGGTTTTATAGACCAGTACAATTAGTAATCTCCGATCGCCATTATTCCAGTAGTTATAAAATATATTAAAAAATTGAAACTACCAGAATAACTATTATCACAACCCTTTTTTTGCACTAATTACGCGTCTTATTAGATTTTTTACGCCACTGAATTAGATTCATTTTGTGATTTTTGTCAAAAAGCTGCCTTTTTTCTTATGGGGGCAGTATAGTTCACTGATATCTTGTCATAGGCAATTTATTAAATGATAATTCGTTGTACCACAATGTTAATACATAATCCACAAAATATACAAAAAATATTATGTTTGATAAAAACATTGAAACTTTCAACATTGCATGTTTAAGTTTAAATTTAAAATATATTTTTAGTCACTCAAACATATTTTTCTTAACACCCTAATAAGGTTTTTTGCTGTAGGAATGGGATGATCCTCATGGAGAGACGCCTCCTTACCACTACGGTACACACTACTCCTCGGCCATGATAGTCTGCTCCTATCTAGTCAGGATGGAGCCCTTTACACAACATTTCCTGCGCTTGCAGGGTGGGCATTTCGATCTTGCCGACAGAATGTTTAACTCCGTAAAAGAAGCGTGGCGGTCAGCATCCAAACACAATATGGCTGATGTAAAAGAACTCATTCCTGAGTTCTTCTATCTGCCAGAATTTCTGTGCAATTCAAACAATTTCGATCTTGGTAAATAAGCACAATTATTTTAATATATATATTTTTAAATCCAAAATATAAAAATTTCCGCTAATTATCGTGATGGCTAATAATTATTGCAACAGTTGTACTCCATTTAATAAATGTACTTTGACAATTAATATTATGAATAACATATTTATCTTTCCATGTTTTAAACTCTTTTTTCTATACTAGGCTGCAAACAATCTGGAGTGGCACTCGGCGACGTAGTTCTTCCTCCGTGGGCTAAAAGTGACCCTAGAGAGTTCATCCGTGTCCATCGCGAAGCTCTGGAGAGTGACTACGTGTCCCACCATCTACACCACTGGATTGACCTCATCTTCGGCTACAAGCAGCAAGGGCAACCCGCTGTGGATAGTCTCAATGTCTTCCATCATCTTTTCTACGAAGGGAATGTTGACATTTACAAGTATGAAATATGCACTTAAATTTTTTATATTTCACCATTATTGTCATTTCATTAGTGCGTCATATGAGAGTTTTACAAATAAGATGCAAATATTGTTTGCCATTTTTAATGATTACCATCACTAATATATTTCACAATAGATCTGCATAAGTCTCCCTATTGAAGCTTTTATTTTTCTCTTTAGCATCGATGACCCGCTGAAAAAGAATGCAACAATTGGTTTCATCAACAACTTTGGTCAAATTCCTAAACAACTGTTCCGCAAAGCTCATCCAAGCAAGAAGATGTCACAGCGCAGCTCAACCATTCTGGATCCCAATATCATCAACCCAACTGTAGGAATCACTCCACCAGAAAAACTGTTCTTCCATAACTTGGACAATCTGAAACCGACACTGCAGCCAGTCAAAGGTTACATCAAACTATGTTATTTTTTTTTTGTAAATTCTGATTAAATGTTTTCTATGATCAGTAATCTAATTTTTTATTGTGTTTTTAGAAGTAAAAGGTCCAGTCGGTCAAATTCTATATACGGACAAAGCAATTTTAGCTGTAGAGCAAAATAAAATCCTGATGCCTCCAGCATATAACAAGTATGCAGCTTGGGGCTTCGCAGACCACTCACTGAGAATTGGCAACTATGACAATGACAAGACAGTATTTGTTTGCGAGAGTGTTGCTCAGCAATGCGGAGAAATCGTCTGTTGTGTTTGTCCCTCTGCCAAAATCCTCGTTACTGCTGGAACCAGTACCGTAAGTAATTATTTAATTATTAATATTTAAAACGTTCACTTTGTGGTCAAACATTTTACTAAATTTTATTAAATATTTGTATTCAACCACTTACCGACTTTTCAGTCTAATCAGTGAATGTTCTTATTAAAATCCATGTCGTGTTGGTTTTATATTTTTGTGCAACAACTATGGTGAAGGTGTATAGTGAGTTTTGATGTTGGTTTGCATGTTGGTTTAATTGGTGTCCTGACGAAGAGACGGCGTCTCGAAACCGGTAGACATAGAAAAGTCGGTAAGTGGTTATATACAAATATTTAATAACATTAATTTGAAAAAAAGTATGTGTGAATCAGCAACGGAAGTATGCGGTGTGGCAAAACAAGGAAGAAAAAAAGGTGATGCATGGTGGGATGATGAAATAAAAAAGTTCGTTCACGAAAAGAAGAAAGCATGGTTGAACTTGTTAACAGTCAGTCAAACAGATACCAGTAAGTATGCCGCATTAAAAAGTGTATATATTGAATGTAAGAAAAGAGTAAAACAAGGTGTGTGTGAAAGAAAAAAAATACTGAAAGAAAGTGAGGGAATAAAAATGTCAAAAAATTTCCAAGAAAATATAAAAATATTATGGAAAGCAGTTGAAGATTCCCAAAAAAGTAAGGATAGTGGATGTATGACAGCAGTAATAGGAAATGATGGAAAAATGGTGACGAATGATAGTGGAATTAAAACGAGATGGAAGGAATATTTTGAGGAGGTGTTCAAAACGCACACAGGAAATATAGCCAGCGCACCACCTTCTCAAGTAAACATAAATGCAGATGACGATGCGAAAGAGATAAGTATGGAAGAAATTAAAAATGCTGCTAAGTATATGAAGAATGGGAAAGTGCAAGGTTATGATAACATTGCCACAGAGTTTATAAAAGCGGGTGGAGAAATAATTTTTGTATGGCTACATAAGCTCTTTAACCTATGTTTAGAGGAGAAATACACTCCCCCTGATTGGAGGAGAGCTGTTGTTATGCCTCTATACAAGGGAAAAGGCTCTAGGGTGGACTGCGGAAACTATAGAGCTATCAGCCTTTTGAGCGCTGTTGGAAAGATTTATGGCAGAATACTGATTGAGAGAGTAAGAAAAGTGACTAAAGATAGAGTTTGGGATAGACAAAGTGGATTTATGAATGGAAGAAGATGTATGGATCAAATATTTGCTCCGCGAAATATGACAGAAAAGTTTCTAGCTAAACATCAGAAACTTTTCTGCGCATTTGTCGATCTGCAAAAGGCATTTGATAGAGTTGACAGAGAGAAATTGTGGAAGGTTTTATCGGAGTATGGAGTAAATGGTAACCTGACAAGGGCTATTGCGTCACTGTATAAGGACAGCACAGCATGTGTGAAGGTGAATGGGTCATTCACATCGTGGTTTAATATTCCGAAAGGAGTCAAACAGGGATGTGTAATGTCACCATGGTTGTTCAACATATACATTGATAACTGTATGAAAGAACTGAAAGATTTAAGAATGGGAGCAAAAATGAGTGGTATAACTGTTAACTGTCTTCTGTATGCGGATGATGCCATACTTCTTGCTAGCAGCAAAGAAGACCTTCAATTCTTGGTAACAAAAGTCTACGATGTATGCAAGAAAAGCAATTTGCTTATAAATGTTGATAAATCGAAAGTGATGGTTTTTGAAAGGGATGAAAATATAACTAAATGTGAGATCAGCGTGAACGGAGATATTCTGAATCAGGTAGAAGAATTTGTGTACCTGGGAAGTATGTTTACTAGGGACGGAAAGGCCGATAAAGATATTGAAAGGAGGGTGAGTGCCGGGAACAGGGTGAACGGTGCACTAAAATCTACTTTGGCAAACAAATGTTCATCGCAGGAGGCTAAACTAGCAGTTCACAACGGAGTTCTAGTTCCAACTCTAATGTATGGGAGCGAAGTATGGAATTGGAAAAATAATGATGAAAGTAGGTTGAATGCTGTCGAAATGCGATCCCTCGGGCGAATGTGTGGTAAAACGATGTATGATAGGTGCACAAATGTCGAGATCCGTGAAGTGTGTAAGGCTGAGACATGCATTATTGACAGAATCAAGAAAGGGGTGCTGCGTTGGTTTGGACATGTAGAGCGAATGGACAGCGAAAGAACGGCTAATAGGATCTACGATGCAAATGTTGATGGATGCAGAAAACGAGGAAGACCGAGAAAGACATGGCACGATCAAGTCCATCAAATACTTGAAGATGGACATGTCAAAAGTAGGAATAATCGGCGTGCGTGCATGAGAAGATGTATGAATGTAGAGGAAACGGCTTGATGGTTTGTTGTTGTTGTTAATTATTTAATTACTTTGTGCCTTTATTTGCCCAATATCTGTATATTGTAAATCCAATGTTATGACATAGCTGAAATTTTACTGCATAAACTTTTATTTTTATGGAGAGACAAAATACATTTAAACAATAAAATATTTTTGTTTTTGTTATGATTTCTAAATGAAAAAAAATAGTAAAATGTTTCATTTCTTTTCATTCTATAAAAAAATAATTTAATAATGAGGAAGTTCAGTGGTTTTTTAAATATTTTTTAATTTTTTAATAGACTTTCAAACTAAGCCAAAAAAAATAAAATCTGCGCCATGATTTTTTAATGTTTTGTAATTTTGAAATTACTCCGCGCGTGACATCGCAAGTTCTCTTCGGTGAGTTATCCTGATTGGTGGGTCGGATTCCCGGAAACTGTATATCTATCATTACTCTTTATCATTGGTTTATTTAGAAGAACTTGTGACTTAGTCGAAAATTGTTTTTAATAAGATTTTCATACATGTCAAAGAAACTTCGCTTTACAATAAATGCTTTAATTTTTACGTACAATTTCCAGCATTAAACTTCCTCTTTCAAATAAAACCGCAAGTTGAATGTAATACTATTTTTTGTATTTACAAAATATGACAAATTTTTATTTAAAGATTATTTGATGCCAGTTACGAAGAAATTAAAAAAAAAAAATAGTTATCAAAAAGTTAGTAAAAAAAACACATGTTTTTGTTTTTAATATGATTTTATAAATGAAAAAAAAACTATTAATGGTTGATTTTGTGAAATATTTCATTTGTTTTCATTCTTTAAAAACTTAAATCAAACAATGAAGAAGTTCAGTGGTTTGTCTGTGAGGATATTCAGATCTATTTATTGAAGAATATTGAACTGATAGCAACATTCATTTCAAATACATATTGTGGAACATTTGCCCAAAAAAATTCTAAGTTGTATCCTAGTCGAGATACAGAATCACTATGGATATCAATTGAAACAAAATATTTTTAATGTTTTTTTTGTTTTAATTTCGAAATGCTTAAACGTACATAAATGGTAGCTAGTTAAATGAAATAACACATATATCTTCATATAATATTGAGATGGTTCCCTACATAAATAAATATGTCCGGTCCGTGTTTTGGAATCATCCTAACGCTTGAGCAGAACCAACCACTGCAATTGCTGGACCCGCCTTGATTATCCCGTCACGAATATTTTGCCCGACTCTTTCCTGCCAAATAAATATAAAATTATATTAAATTTAACGAACTGCGAATATCTGAAATCTTCCATAAAAATTAATAAAACATTCATAAACTCCAAATTTATTGCAACAGACAGGGAAAACGTATTTGGAACGGGATATGGAAGTCTAGGTATTTACTGGGCTTATGACCTGCCATTGGCTGGTTTAAGTTGCCACTTTACACACTGTAACAGTCACCATTCTGCCTATGTTTAAACATCCACATTTTCTCAACTCTTCCATCTGTTGACTTTTGTGAGGTAAAAGAGTTGAAACCTTTATTGATATGGGCGAGATTGATCTGGCTGAATCATTTCACCTACTAGGCAACGCCTGAAAACACTTAAGCTAGGGTTTCCTAGGACAGCGGTGCCTGTATTTTAACGGCCGTAGTGAACGGTGATGCGGTAGATAGCCGTCGTAACGGTGACTAGAGTGTGGTTTCCTAGGAAAACGGTGTTATCAACACCATTTAACACCGTTTCCCTAGGAAACCACTCTCAAGTTGACGTTACGACGACTGTCCACCGCATCACCGTTCACTACGGCCGTTAAGATGCGGGCACCGCTGTCCTAGGAAACCCTAGCTTAACTCGTCAACAAATGAAGGGGTGGTAAGAAATTCCAAATAGATTTTTTTAACATGTATAAGGCATATGTAGATATAGGATTGTTATGGTGGTATGACTTGCCATTTGTTAAAAATGTAAACAACGAACATGTTTTATTCCAAATTTATGATTTGTGGTAAATTATACATGTGTATAACATTTTTTTTTCTATTGGAATATTTTAAACATTTGATCCCATTATGCTTTTTGTTTTAGACGTTAAATTTAACATTGTAAAAATTTTCTTAGATTATTTTGAAATTATTTAGTACATAAAAGGAAAGGCATGCGGTTGCGTTTGTTATACTCATTCACATATAATTATAAATCTTTTATCACTATCAATCTCACATTTAATATTTTTCAAGTATCCGTGGACTCTTGTTTTTATTTCGATGAATTATTATATGCCTCAAATTACTTTCGTATAATAAATATGAAAAAAATAAACTTACGATTTTCTTGAAAACTTTCCACCTGGGCTCAGGAACAGGCGCCGGAGACGTTGAAACTTCAGACATCACTAGTAAAGCGACAAGGAATATTACAAACAATTTAGTGATCGACTTCATTTTGAAGACTTTTCAGTTAATCAGAAAAATAATTTCTATTTTACTTCACTCTAAAGAGAGGTGTTTGTGTATGTATGATTTACATTGGCATTCTTCCAGCTATTTATACTCGAAAGTGAATAATCTCTCCGTAGTAAATAATTAGCATTTTTTCAATGGATTCCCCTCTTTATGTGAAGTAATATTATTTGTTTTCATTATGAATGGTCCGAATCATACCTAATGACATCTCGGAACTGTGTGTGGAATTCACCGAGATAACAAAACATGTGCGTTCTCTGTAATAGGGGATTACCCACTTACCCACAAATGTAAACAATATGTAGATAGCAAGTAATTAAAACATTTTGATTATCATATATTTTACACTATATACATCTAAAGTATAATATATTATAATTTAATTGTTTTTATTCATTAATATTTCAATTATTTAATCAATACGGTAAAATTCATGTTTATTTAAAAATTATAACAATGGAAACATTTTGTTTTCAGCATCTTTCTTTATCTTTTTAATGATACGTTTCATTTATCAAACAAATGACTTGTTGGTTTTCCTTTGTAGCCAAGGTTTTTTTCTTTTACCTGTTTTTTGATTTATGTGTTTTATTTTTAGTCAGGGGTCTTCAGGTCACTGTAGGTAGCCTAAATAGGTACTCCGCATGCATGGGTTTAAAAATCAATATTGCAAAAACCCATGTACTGTGTAACACTTCATGCCTTGATGCCGAAAATCCCCTGACTCTGTCAAACCAAGTCATTGAAAGGGTCAAGAGTTTCAAATACCTGGGAGTATATGTTACGGAAAATGGCAGCTTTAAAAAAAAACTGGGAGTGCGGCTAGGAATAGCAGGCGCCACATTCAACAGTATGAAATCTGTCTGGAGATCGGATATTTACCCAGTGAAAACGAAATGCCGCCTATATAACGCCTGCATAACACCTATTCTCCTCTACCGATGCGAATCGTGGCACCTCACTATTGCCCAAAACAGCAAAATTCTGAATTCTGAATCTTGGGTGTGCGGTGGTTTGACTACCGGTTTACAAACATTTGGACAAACTCAAAATATTGTAATACACTCATATGTATAGTATGTTTTTGACTCAATGGCTGCTCTCAGGTAAAAGTCCTGACTAAAAAAATCAAGTAAAGATAAGTCCGCCTCGTTGAGTAGTGGTTGGCACATTTGCCTACCATTCTCGAGGTTCTGGGTTTGTTTCCTGGCAGGGCGAATGTGAAATATTTATTTCAATATAATGTTTTAATACGAATTTCTAATTATTTCCAGGTTCTTACAGTGTGGCAATACGACGCCAACCGAAAGCTTCTCAGTATTAAACACAGTTTGTACGGACACACAGAAGCGGTAACGTGTCTGGCTGCTAGTCCCGGGTACAATGTGGTGGTCAGCGGTAGCCGGGACGGTACAGCCATAGTGTGGGACCTGTCACGGTGTGTGTTTGTGAGACAACTTGTTGGCCATAGCGGACCCATTACAGCAGTTACTGTTAATGACATGACGGTTAGTACATGCATTCATCTTAACACATGCATTATTCCTTTTTCGCACCTAATGGTACATAGGGCACTGCATTGGTCCACCAACCGCAGCGTATCTTGATAATTTTTGTAACATAAAGGTAAGATGATCTGTCTTATGCTTCGTGTGTCGGCCCAGGGATTATGAAATATGTCGGGAATCGAACCCGAGATCTCTTGAATGGTAGGCATTGGCGCTGACCATTTGACTACGAGCCAGACAAAAAAAACATTCTGTCACACTAAAAAATATTTAATGTTTAGAATCAAACTGGAATTATTAATTTATTTATTTATTTATTTATTTACGGACAAAGTCCATTATAAACATTACAATTAAAAGAAATTTTTACAAAGGAATAAAAAAATATAAGGAACAGAAATAAGCAGCAAAGACAGATGATAGATTTTTTAGATTAAGTAAAAAGCATAGGCTAACTATACAGATTCTTTAGCTGATTTGTAAAGAAAGACATCCTTACACCATAATAATCAAGATCTTGATGATCGTTCACCCGCCTGATCATTCTGGGCAAAGGCGACTGTGCACCATAATTGGTCCTGTAGTGACCGAGGAAAAGCATTTCATTATTTCTTAGTCTACGGGTGGGAACGTTAAAAAGAATCTTTTGCAAAATTTCAGGGGCATCAATGAGACAGTTCATAATTTTATACATGCAGATTATATCTGCAATGCATCTGCGTTTTTCAAGACTTGATATGCTTAAAAACCTCTCCATATCAGAATATGAATAGTCTCCTCTTTCCAATCCCATCTTCCATGCAATTTTTCTTATAAAACGATGTTGAACTGATTCAAGGCGCTTGATATGAACAGCATAATGAGGGGACCAGATTACAGATGCATATTCAAGAATAGGGCGAACTAAAGAGCAATAAAGTGTTTTAAGTGTAAGCATACTTTGGAAATCAGACGTAGTTCTATTAATAAAGCCTAAAATTTTTAAGGATCTGTTTACTATATTATCAAAGTGTTCCAGAAAAGTTAGTTTATTATCTAGGATCACTCCAAGATCTCTTATAGAGGTGACAATCGAAAGAACTTGGCCATTAAGTTTATAATCAAAAATAAAAGGATGTTTACATTTATGGTATGAAATAATTTTGCATTTATCGATGTTAAGTTCCATGTTATTAGTTTTGCACCAAGTATGAAATGCATTTATGTCTTCTTGGAGTCTGACACAGTCATCAATATTTTTAATTAGCTTAAGTATCTTGTTATCGTCAGCAAAAAGCCAGAATTTTGTAAAAGAAAAAACATTAGCAGCATCATTAACAAACAGATTAAATAGAAGAGGGGCCAAGTGGGCACCCTGTGGTACACCAGAAGTTACTAGGAAGCTATTTGATATGAAGTTATTGATTTTTACACTTTCTTAATATAGCTCTTATCTTATTTCTGTTAGTTGTTTTTTTTCTTCAATGTTTTTAATATCATTAAACTTATCTAGCATTTTGCTTGGAAAAAACTTGGAAACCATTAAAAAAAAAATCTTAAATTGTTGAAAATACCTCTTAACTGTTTAAAAAAAGCTTTAAAACTGATAATAAAAATATTTATAAAGAAATACTATGAAATTGTTGAAAAAACTCTGAAATTGTTGAGAAAAACTGTGATTAAAAAATACTGTTGGTTAGGAGATTCTTTTGCAGGTTTATTTAATTGCTTTTCGTTTAATTTGAGTTTGTAACCTACCTCAAAGTCGTGTGACTGTTTTATGTTTAAAAATAAATTATTATTTTTTATTTCAGGGTGATATTGCAACGTGTGCTGGCACTTGGCTGCACGTGTGGTCCATCAATGGAGATATTCTAGGCTCTGTGGATACATGTGTGGGGAGGGCAGATCGTATGCAGCAGATACTGTGTGTGGGATTCTCCCAGACTAGAGAATGGGATTCTCTTAATGTCATCATCACGGGATCTACCGATGGAGTTGTCAGGGTTAGTATAGTTTGTTAGTAGATTTGATTCCTGAAAATACACATGTCATTTCTGTCACATACTTTAATCGGAAAAAATAAATCACCGTTGTCACGCATATCAGACAAACCATTAATTTTAAACACTGCTCAATGTAAGTATAGCATCACAAATTAACCATCTACAAAATTTAATTGTTAAGAATGTTATTTTTACAAATTAAGATATTATATTTTACATAGATAACAAAAATATTTTCATTAGAAATATCTGTGGCTTGGATCTAAACGAGCCAATTTCTGATTTCATATTCTTGCCACCATTTTATAGAGGGTTGATGTCAATTTAAAAACTTGTATGTTCAACTGTTTAATACACATGTAAATGTGTGATAATGTTTTTTGGATTATTTATTTATTTATTCATTTTTTTTCCGTTATAAACAAAGAATTATAATAAAAATAATGTGACCTCACTGGGGTTACCCGTGCCGAGGACACTTAACAATATACTTTTAAAAAAATATTTTTACATGTGAGAATATACAAAGAAGACTTAATATACAGAGATAATTAACAAAATATTCAGACAGTTTTGAACAGTATGTTATAAGTTTATATTTAATTTATGTACACCTATATTGTTTATATTATAAAACGTACAATAAAAGAAAAAAAACATAACATGAACTATGCATTTGTGGAGCAGTTCATTCAATATTGGTTTGGGCAAATGAGACAATCGATTTTACTTCTACCCAGCTGCGTTTTTAATTTTTTATTATTTACAATATTTTGAGTTTGTCCAAATTTTTGTAGACAAGGACTGGATTCAACTTCCTGGGGAGCTGTTTATATTTACATATTACAACAGATATGAAGAACATTTAAGATACGGTAATATAGATGCCCAGACTTCTATATTACCGTCTCTTAAATGTTCTTCATTTCTGTTGTAATATGTTTTTATTATTTAATACGTTTTTTAATGGTAACTCAAAAATGCTGATTTTGAAGTTACCTAGTTGTAGTAATTACCCCAATATATCTGTGTATTATTTTATAGGATGTAAAAAAATATAATTGACATTTATAAAGTTTTGCCAACCATTGAATTTTGTTTAATTCTTCTGGAAGTCGTGGAGAGAATTTTTTTTTCATGATAAACTAGATTCTTTCCCATATTTTATAGCTAATGATACTTATCATGTTTCCAGATGTGGTCGATTGACTATGTTCAAGTTCCCGCAGATGAAGATCTTATAGAGAACACTCATATTTCACCTTCAAAACCGAAACAGAAACCTTGCTGTACAAAACTCTCCACTGAGTGTAGTTTAAGCGACAGTGAGAAAGGTGCTAAACCAAAAACAGTTTGTGATTCTTCAAACATAGCAAAAAAAAGAGTTGAAGAAATGGTCAAACAACTGAGTTTATCTAATGATGATAATGGTGAGTTAATTTTATTATTTGCTTTATTTGAATTATTTTTTAAAAATGGATTTCTTACATCTCTAAGGGAAAATTTTATACATATTGACTTTGTTTGGGACAAAGGCTTAAATCACAATATCACCCAAAGTTGTTTTTATTAGTTTCAATGTGTTCTTAACCAATTATGTGAGTCTTATACATATTCTTGCGAAAGGATTGCACCATTAGGTGTTTGCGGTTTAAATATTTTTGCTTGAATATGTATAAGACCTTTGTAATTTTTTTACCACATACGAGTTTAATATAATAACACTACTTGTTCAGGTATTCTGAATTACCCATCATCAGGTGTACCCAGTTTATATTTACTAGTAGTGTTATTATATTTAACTCGTATGTTATAAAAAATTTCAAAGTGTTTTATTTTAAATAAATTAAAAATGTTTTTCCACAAAGTAAAGTAAAAGTAAGTGTGCTGAAAAAATAAATAATATAATGTATAAGACCTAAACACGTTAAAAATAATGAAACTGCTTTTTTCACATTTGTGGTTTGAAGCTATGGTCCTTAACACAGACAATGTCTGCATATTATGCAATATTATTTATGTACATACATAATAATATAATAGTTAAGTAATCAGTTTTATAAAATCAAAATAAAGTAATTATCGCAGTCATACTAGATCCCTAATATTGTATTTTCTAGTTTAAGTACAAAATTATATGTAAAATTGTAAAATATGATCAGTAAGAAGTTGCCTTATTTTAACAACATGCTTTCTATGCACCATTGAATAAATTAAGAAAAAAACTATGCTTACGTTTATTGCTTAAATGGAAAATCTTATGAAAAGCTTACATATCGATAGTTTATTGATTTTTCACTAAATATATTTTATGTTAAGGTGTTCTTACAAAATCTGGATCTGAAAGTTCACTCTCTGAAGCTGGTGATACCGCCAGTGCAAAGGAATCTCTACAGAGGCACGATGAAAAAGAGACCTGCAGCGATAATGAGGATAATCCATACCGTAAAGATAATTCTGATTATCCTTCTAACGAACCCCCGGACAAGTACAAAGTTCGTGCAGAAAGCGCCAACAGTGACAGGGAAGAATCCTATAAGGAGAAATGGAATAGAACTCCATCGGTGCAGAGTCAGGAAGATGAGCAGTCAGCGCCAGCAGATGTACAAATAGAAGAGGCTCGGAACATACAGAAACAGGAGGCTGTGATCCTCAGGCGAAAGTCCAGAGGCAACCCGTTATTCCGGAAAAGTGAAGGTAATTTATGATTCATTATTTCATTTCAAATGCCCTCCATTCTTAGCTCACGCCTTGTGCTACCATGCAAAATTAAAAATTGTGTTTTTCTGATAAATGGTGAGACCGGTCACCCTGTCTTTTCCAAATATAATATCTATATTCTCTGTAATATAAATTCAACACAATAATATGAAGATTTTATTATGTCCTGATTTTTTATAATTGTAGTGACCCAGTGGGTTATCAATCAGATGCTTGTCTCATGCACGGAGGGTTTCGGGTTTGATTCCTGATAAGATCTTAAAATCAAATGTGATTTTTCTCAAGCTTGAGTGTTATTGTAATTCAGTACTGTAATTGGGTCTGCTGTGGTGGAAAAAAATATAACGTCGACAACAATCCACTGCCGTGTATGTAACGTCACCGCCTAAGTCATCCAACTTTGCCATTTGGCAGTAAATATATTCAAACATTACTAGTAAAAAAAAACATGCATAATTGTAAAGTATGATCTAAATGTTAAAAATAATCGATTGCCATAATTTTACTGAACACACATTAAAAATAAAAATCAATCTCTCCTGTAAAGTAGTCAAATTTGACTTATGCGGTGATGAATTTCCGTCGACGATATACTTTGGACTGCATCCAAAAAATTAGTAATTTGGTATGAAATTATGTGAATGAAAAATGTATTCCGTCAAGTATTTTTATTCTAAATTGTAATTATTTTTACTTTGTTTTTTTCATTATATTTGTCTCTTTTTATCTTCAAATTTATACTTTTTTCTGTGTCTCTTTTCCTTTTACATAATAAAATCATTATGTTTTTAAAAAAGCACTACATAAAAAAGAATATGTTTTAAAAATAAAATGAAATCATTTTATCATCACACGAAAGCTGGTTTATCAGATACTTTTAAAATTCATCTAAACTTTTTAAGAAGTACGTTTGCTATGTATTGATTTTTTCTATAATTGTAGAAATTTTCAAGGTATATAGGACAAGTAATCAATTTTAACTGATGAGTAATGTTTATTCCCAGGTGGAAGCATGGGAGACTCGACAGATTCTGGTGTGACACATTCAGAGAGTCCCCTTCCTCCGTCACTCCCAGACCCTGCGCAAGAAGACTCCGCATTCCCCTCAGGAGTTGGAATGCGCGCCAGCAAGTCTGACACCAGCCTTACAGATTCCTTTGTAGTCATTCCACCAAGTACTACCACCACTCAAGTGGATGATAACAGTGCTAAACGCAAAACTCTTCAAACACAAAACCATCTTAAAGAAGGTACAACTCTTTTTTGTGAATCTTCGTATTATTTTATTTTTTCAAATTCGGGTTGAGGTCCTGTGGCTAGTGTCTCGGACTCACGGACCAAAGGTCCGTAGTTCGAATCCCACTCTACCCCAACTCAATTCCCATTTTCTAATAGTGAGTTATTTACAACTCGTAGAAAATGGCCCTCAAAATTAAATATTTGGGTAAATCATAAGAACGCAAATATTTTTTTTTTTCTGAGAAACTTTAAATCCTAACGATGAATAGTTACCCCGAAACTGGTTGATGCATAACTGTAAATGAGTGTGGTTTATACAATGAAGGGTACATGGTATAAATGAGCTCATTAACAAATAATGCATTTTACAGGATAGTAAATTTTTACTAGTTTTAGTGTAATAAAAACTTTATTTTTCGAGCACTGCATTTTTACTAAACAAAATAGATTTTTAATTGATTAACAGTTTATTTTTACATACAATCACAGAAAAAAAACAAACAAAAATATCTACTCCAATTTTTATTTTAAAACTTCTTGGAATAGACAAAAATGAGCTCATTCATCAGATTTTTTACTGTTTTTTTCTCATAATTTATAAGAAAAGGAACCATATTTTGTTAGTTTTAAGTATTCAATTCTATTAAACCCATTCAGGAGAAAAAAAAAACATTAATATCTCCAAAATTAAAAAAACTGCAATGAGCCCATTTTTGCTTTGTACTCTTGAAATGTATAAACAAAAATGTGTTATTTGCACAGCTTATAAATTTACTATTGTAATAATATACATATTGGAAAATGATACTTGTTATTCTATTTAAAAGACAATGAACTTTATTTAGATATGTACATACATATATGTAGTTTATTTTATTTTAAATGACTAAATTTCGTGGTACTAAAAATCTATTTTTTCAATAAAATTTATTAAAAATTTTGGGTGATATTTAAATAGGCTTAAAGTGGCAAAGGCAGCTGGTTTTCCGGAGCAAGTTGACAATGCACACTGCATATGACAGAAAAGACAATACAAGTCCAGCATCCGTCACTTGTGTTACTGCATCTAAGGATGGAAAAGGTGTAGCCGTGGGGGATGCAAGGGGAAGGGTATGTATAAATTCAGTCTATTTTTTAAACAATTTAAGAGGCCCAATCACAGCTGTGAACTAAACACCTAGACTTGATAAAAATAAAATTAAGATAACATAATATTTCAATCTCACCAGACATCGAAATCACACCTCTAGAGCTTCCAATTCAAATGTATTGTTAAAAGTATTTACTTTATAATTAAATAATTGTCATTATTTAATGACATTTCCTTTCCACTATTTCACTAGGCAGACCTGTATTGAATGAGTTGTTACATAAAATTATGTGTTTATATATAATATGTAATAGGAACTTAAATAAGGTCTCGCTGTTTTCCAACAGATGGCGTTATCTTAGTTTTTTTACATTGGGCCAACTTCATCGTAATGCTCCCACCATTAGGCTTGAAATGATAGTATAGTTATTCCGCCTGTCATCAACATCAATATCATTTAAAATTTTCTGTATAAACCTTGCAGATATTTCGGTGGTCGGTGTGTGATGCGGGGGGGCGAGGGAGCGACCACTGGGTGCGCGACTCGGGGGCGGCGGCGTGCACAGCATGTGGCGCGCGATTCACTTTGTACGAACGGCGCCACCACTGCCGCTCCTGCGGCCGCGTGTTCTGCGGCCGCTGCTCGCGCTACGAAGCGGCCGTGGCGCGCCTGCGCATACTCCGCCCCGTCCGGGTGTGCCAAGCATGCCATGCTGAATTACAAAAGACAGACGCGGATGTCAACCACTGATAGTCACAATTCCATTACTACACAGTAATCACACATTCATCAACTGGGTTCAAACGAAGACAATATTGCCTGTCCCTGCTGCGTTAACAGCCTCGACCGCCCAGGGCAGGTCCACGGGACACAATTCGACCGTAGAATGCTTTAAAAATGAATACATGACAAAGCAGGTTACAAGCGAGTTTGCAAAAAAATAAATTTTTTTCTTATTAATGTCTATCTCTAGGACAATGCCTCGGTCCATTGTCTTGTCCTTAAAATTTCTATTCACACGAGGACAATAGGCCCGATGCTGGGACAGGACAATATTGTCCTGTCTTCGTGTGAACTCTACATTATAGAGTTTGAAATATCCTTAGGTGATACATAATATTAAGAATTGAAAGCATCAAAAGTGACTAGTAATTGGAATTTTCACAGCAATCAAAATAATCATCGAATGAGTCGTAGATTTAAAAAAAAGTTTCGGGCGAATCAAAAAAAAAGAAGAGGTTAAGGGGTGTCTTTTAATAAGGATTTAAAAAATCAATGAAATGTTAAGACTGTGAGTCACATATCCTACTCCATTGCATTAAAAACCTGTTCTGAATCAACATATTGTAAGGCAGAAGAACCCACCAAAATGGGTTTTGTATGCAAACCTCCAATAAATAAAAAAATCTGCCGAGTTATTTTTTAATTATAGACCAATTTCATAATGAAGATTGCGGATTCATCTGTATAACTGATGAATATTCCCATTGTGTTCTTTTGAATTGCTGTGCGAATTAAAATTTCTAATTCTCACTGTTTATTATTGTATAAGAAATGACACCTTACATAACTAAATGATGATGTTAAAATTTATAAGATATACATTTAATTTTAACAGAGTTGAGGTTTTTATATTGAAATAATTATGTAGACGTTAATTTGGTACTAGATATGCATTTCAATGTGATTTATGTAGCATCATGCCAAACTTAAATACAGTTTATTAAATATGAATGCGTGATACAACATAAATCAGGTTGGTGTTGATCTGTATAACGTAGCAAAAATACATCAAAACCCCCCATGATAGAAAAGATTTATACCTTTCCAATGTTGAACAATTATCCCCAGCTGTGAAATTATAATTCATACTAATTCTTATGATCTTTATCTACAAACAATTATACTAAATAATACATTAATGACTACTGCCAATATGAACTTACAAAAAATATTATATGTAACCATAACCATTTCTTTTTATAAATTGACTAAATAGTATTTATTATTTGACTTCATGAATCATTGATTTAATAATCGCATAATGTAGACACATGAATACAAAAATATTTCAAAGTAAAGCCCTTGTAGTGTAAGTTTGATAAAACAGGGCCATTTTTAGAGTTTGCATTACAGCTGAGAATCAAAATGCCTAAATTGTTCTCGCTTTTTATTTTCGAATCAGGTTCTGTGGTCTGATCACGGACTCGCAGATTAGAGGTCCAAGGTTCGAACACCGCTCTACTACAGCTTGATTCCCATTTTCTAGAGTTACATATTTACAACTCGTTGAAAATGACTCCCCAAAATTGATAGGGTAAATCTTAAGGCAAATTTTATTTTTTATTTTTTTAAGAATCTAATTACTAAGGATCTTCTTTTTATTCCTCAATTTAATATATTTGCCAATTAATGTGATAATATCGTATGATTTAATTTTCATTATGTTAATTTTCAATACATTGACCGCTGATATGTTGTTGAGTAATACACTCAAATGGCTGCTTTCTGGAATAATAAACAATACGTACAATTTTAACAACTTTGAAAGATGACAGCTTATTTAAAAGATTATATTACGTGTACATATTTTATTTTTTGACTCAAAGTCAAGTTAGTATTTCATTTGTCATGTCGGTAGTCGGATGGCAGAAGGGACCATCTGTAATTTTGAAAAATGTTCAAGAGAGCTGAAATACGACTCAATTCTAAGACTTTAATCCACAAACTAAAATATTTTAGTGTTACTTTTCAATAATAAATTACCATTCTAAATGACGCTGATTTTTTAACTTATTTTCTGCGTGTATTTACTGAAATATTAATTAAAACTTTTGAAAACTAAAAAATAGACAAAAATACAGATGGTCCCTTCTGCCATCTGACTACCGATGTTTCTGTTAAATGAACACAAAGGTTATGTACTGACATCTGACATTTCAATATGCTTTAAAATGAAATTTAATTAACACAAGTCAGATCAGTAAAAGAAACCTAAATCATAATCGTGTCATTGTTTTATTACAAGAATTATTATGTATGCATACACAAATATTTATTTATAAAGACTACCTTTATCAGTCAAATAAATATTTGTAAAGTTTCATTATTTTTACTTATTTATGTTGTACAAGAATATTCTCAAATCTGTCTGTATACCATACCATTTTTTTTAAAAATGGATTTGCATTAAGTTGAAGTAATGAGTTGAGCTGTTCTGAGCATTTATTTTATATTCATGTCAATATTGCAAAGCACGAATAATTTAGATTTAATAACTCTAGATTTTTTCAGGTTTATGTAAAGAAATATTTATTTTAGTAATGTTTTGTTGACAAGTTAATGCACAAATGTATATTTTTGTTATTTTCCTGTGTAATAATTTTGAAGAAGGTAACAATATGTATAAAATATACAAAAGAAAAGTCTTAAGAAAACATAAAATATACATTTTTTATTATTATCATGTGTTAAAATCGTATTTTATGATTGATCGTTGAGATGTAATTTTAAACATTCCGTTTATTATTTTGTATCAAATTTATTTGTCTACCTACACATTTAATTTTAGTGAAAATGATTTTAATCGTAATATGTACATTGATTTTATTATTTATTTATTGCTATATGTATTAATTAAGTTTCATTATTTGACTGATTGTATGTAATTTTGTCTGATTTTTTAAAAGCAAATGAAATTGCACGCATTTTTTTAAGCTAAAATAATTATTCAAATTAAAAATGTCACTTAACATTCCGACATATTTTTTGTGGAAAAACATGTTTGTAATATGATTTTGTTTTTTCTATTCTTGAAATAAATAATCACAAACATTATATCGAAAATCATATACATATCTATCACCTAATGCAAAAAAAACACATCTGCATTATCGTTGTTCTGAATTGCATTTAAAAGTATGTATTGTTTTTTTTTAGCCATAATGAAAACATAATATTTTCCAAATTCTAGTTATGATCTTGTCGCATGTTGATGAATTAATTTCTAAAAACTCACAGATAAGATGATTTTACTAGTAAGATATTCTCATATAAAGCTCAGTTTTGAGAAATTTTCAAGTGTGGCTCTTTTCCTGATGTGGTGATTGATATGTACATATTTTAGAAGTTCAAACGTTTTTTTGGTTAACTTATCAGCTTATATGCTTATATGTGTCATCTAAAAAGAAATTCAAGAACATCATATATTTGATATTTATTTATTTATTCTTAATTTTAAGTTTTATTATGTTGGCTATAATTTGCACATTATTATATTTCCTATTACAGTCAAATATACTAATTATTAAAAATCATAATGCTGATATTACATGGTGCTATCACTGGTACAATAAGTTGCACAAGATTTGAATAAAGAAATAGGGTGTCTTTCTATTTAAACAAAATATTAAAATGCTATTTTTGAAAGAGGAAACATGGATTTTCACTGAAAATAGTGATGCAAGTAATATAGAATAGTTTCTTTGTTAGTATGTCGATTCAACATTGAATAAAAACGTGAATATTTTACTAAAAAAAAATATTTCACGACATCGGTAACATGCTGAATAAGGTTATAAGTTATTCTCAATATTATATTTCGATATTGTTTCTCTTTTATTTTATTAGAATAAGTGAAAGTATTTTCTAGGTAATGTGTATTTTCATTAGAAAAAAACTTTTTTTTAAATAAATGTAACCTACATAAATGAAAAATACCCCCCTCATCCTTCAAAAACACTGAATTAAAACATAAATTGCAGAGAGTTTTCCAAAATTAGTTTTCCACTGAGTCGGGAATCAAACCCGAGACCTTTTGTATGTGTTAGTCTAAGACGCTAACCAATATACAAGTAAAAAAGGTGAACAGAATTAAATTAGATATACCAACACTATTTTTTAATACCTATTGCATTTTCTAGCGGAATAATATATATCCATCCATACTAATATAATAAATGCAAAAGTATGTCTGTCTGTCTGTCTGCGTTTCCTTCACATCGCAACGGAGCGACCCAATTAATGTGATTTTTTTTACAAAGGGATAGCTGGAGAGATGAGAAGTGAAATGGGCTACTTACTTTTTATCCCGAAATTAGAACAAAAGTACATAAAAAGAAGAAATATAGCAACAATGAGCAACATTATTTAAAAATTAGCAATTGGTGAGGTGGGATGTCAAAATTGAAATTATTTTTTTAAATTTCTATAATTGACTTGCTTCTAGTTAGTTTGTTTGCTTTTCGTGTTGTTTTTTTTTTTTAGTAGGATTTCGGGTTTGCGAACAGAATAACGGTGCTACGTTGCCATAGACTGACAGATCGTCATGTTTTGTTCATAGTTATAGTTGGAGAACTGGCAACCGATACAAGCTCCTTTCTATCCCAAAAAGATACATCATTCCATCCAGAATTTTTTTATTGTTGAACGACAAAAGTAATTAATTACCTAACTAATTTCTCCCCATTACTACGCAAGCGAAACCGTGAGTAAATATATGTACATAATACATATTATTTCAATGTGTAAAATCAGATTGCCTCCCACTGAATACTACATATTTCTTTACAATTGATTAGCATTTTAAAATTTCCTGTGCATAATGGGCGATGAAAATAACAACGTACTGCCCATGTCCACACACAATTTTTAACAAAATAAATTTTACAATAAATGCTACATTTTATAGTACCGTGTATTGCACCATCTAATACCAACATTAAACATACATTTATAAAATAAATACAATACATTAATGGAACTTATTAAATAAAAACATATATCAATAGCTTTGTCATAAATATTTATATATAACCACAAGTACATATTCCTGCCTAGTTACTTACTGTTCATCAATAATATTGCCTCATCATTTAGTAAAAATAATTGAAAAATTCCAAATCAAATATGTGTTCAAACACTAAAAATATGCTGTATTATTCAATCTTAAATAGTAATGAGATTTCAATGGAACATTAATTTACTATTTTATTTTGCAGAGATAGATATAAACTGAATAAAACTTGTATATGAATACAGAATATGCCATATTATGCACCGTTCCCTGTACTGAGATCAATTTCCTCTGTGCACATATTATCCTACAGCAGAAATACCTATTTGAAAGAAAACCTTTAAAAGTATTCTCAATATCGCTAGCCCAAAGCAATCATGAGATGAAACCGAAATTTCTGATTTTGAGGTACACATGCAGATATGTTGATAAATTGAATAAATTAATGTTTTTAAACAATAAAATATTGAAGATAGATAGTTAACATATTTGCAAATATAGTAGTATTCATAATCTACTTCAGATAATTTCATTCAGTCAGATACTTTGCACACCTCAAGTCCGATTTTCTCAGAATATGTTCTTCAGAGAGATATCTCACTGTTGCTTTGGGCTAGCAATATGATGACTCACAAAGTAAAAAAACAACCAAAGTTATTGTGCTATGAATAAAATATCTCAATATGTTTATGTCACAAACATCAAGTTATATTTGTTATGTTTATATTTTTATCATTCTTATTTAGGGTTTTACATTGTGATTTTGATTTGAAAAATTCTTAATATCATTCATTTTGTGTACTTTTTAATTATAATTTTGCCAAGGAAGTAAGTACTTTAAATTTTCCAGTCACTAGGTAAATATAAACAATTTATTTTAAAAAGGTGACTTTTTTTAATGTACCCTGAAAGAGGCATGATTAATGCATGTTCAAATATTTTCAGAGCGAATCCGCTTATCAGAACTGTGAATCTCGAGGAAGCTAGGCCACGTCTCTACTCTGTAAAGGGCTTGTAGAATAAAAATGATAAATATGTTTTATTGGATTTCCATTTTATGTATAAATAGTCTACGTATTTATAATTCAACGCGAAGCATTGCACATTATATTTATTTTAATATGTTTAAATATTGTTGATTTGTTATTTATTTTATTTCTTTTTAGTAAAGTTTATGTATTTTTTTATCAGTATTTTAGCTGCTAATAAATATTTTAAAAAGATTTTGATATTTAGACATTTTTTTGTTATTTTAAATATTAAATTATTAATTTATTACAAATTTCAGTAAACCATCAATTTTAATTTATAAAAAAAAGTATTATTAACATGTAACCCTAATTTTAAATAAAAATATAAATTCTAAGTGTTTTATTATATATTATAAAAATGTAGAATCAAATTAATGATATACAAAAATGTTACACTCATAATTATCCAAAATGTTATTTGATTAAACGCAATGAGATGTTCTCTTGCTGTGAGAGTAGATATCGCAATGTAGAGACGTTAGTTTAAACATTTGTATGTGTACAGAGATATGATATTATGATAGTGTCAATAGTTATAGTCAACACCTTACGGAGCAAGACCTTTGTAACACTTACTAACACTTGTTATTGTATGAGAGATTATGGAAAATGTTCACACACTTTGCAGACAATATGAAAATGTAATTTAGAATCTACGCACGGTTGCGTGTAATAAAATTTGTAATGTATTCATGTAAAAAATAAACGTTTGCTGTCTGAATTTCGTTTTGCATTTGGGCGATGGGGGGAGGAATGAAACAAGAGCATGAAACAGCAGTAATTACTGTTTATTTATAAAATCATTTATCACAATGAAGAAAAGGACATACAATTTTGATAGTCTAATATTTCCCTGAATGTTTACTTATCCTTTCTAATGACTCGGAAGACTGGCCAGAACCGGAACTAACACCTAAAAAGATAAGTAAACTTATTGGATGATGTACATATATACATTTACATATCTTCAAAACACATTTAATTGGTTGACCACAAAAACATTCATCTTTTTAAATATTGGGTTTTATATTATTTAAAAAAAAAAAAATTGTGTTGCATATTCAATTTGATGCTTTTGCCAATGTCATGTTGAATTATTTTATAAACAAACTGGTTCGCTACTGCGAACCGGGCCCAACCGTCAGGGTCTGCAACATAAACATGGGAAAGTCTAACAGTTCTGAGAAAGTTCTCTCTTTTATCGTTTAATATCAGGTTTATACCACGAGTAATAACGTCAGGAGATCAAATGAGAGTAATGCCAGGATTCCTTATTAAAGAATGCAAAGGCATTTTGTCTACCTTGGGAGTAAGATCACTTGGGGGGCGATAACAATGAGAAGTTAACAGATTTATCTTAAATTGTCTATAAAGTCAAATCTATTTTCTGTATGAAAACGTATTTGTATTATTTTTAATTTAAAACATGTTTAATTGCAGGTTACCGATGAAGATATTGATTTTTTATATTAACAAATTTTTGAACACAAGATCGATTTTACTTTATAGGCAATTGAAGATAACTCTGTTAACTACCCATTGAGCGGAAGGTTGACAGCCGTACACGTCAGGCAAGACTCACATTTGACAGAAAATCTGAATCAAATAATGTGGTCCTAAAACTACGCAAGCTAGTTGGCCGCGAGACCCGGTGCCTAAAGTGCCGAAAGAGACTAGAGGCTTTCGAGATGTGGTCCTATGGAATTATTTTGTTGAAAGTAAAAATTTAACTTAATACACCATATAATATTGTCATGATTGTAAAACAACGACTTATGTGATTTTCTTCAACTTAAGGTGAAAGCAGTTAAAAGCACATCCTTCGTTGCTGTAGAATCACGACGGTATGTTTATTTTTTAAAAGGTTGTCATTTATCGATTTATACAAATTAGAAATGTAAAATACCTTTATGATTTCGAGGGGCATGCCTTCGTGGTGGTGGGGGTGAAGGAGGGGGACTGAGATCTGTTTCTGTTTCATCGTAACGCCTCGACCTTCTCTCTTCTCCGCTATCATAATATCTGAATGAAAATATACTAAAATTAATAACAATTTTTTTTAAGAAAGTACATAGTGAACCAAATAATATAAACCTTGACAGGTTTCTATATAACCGTCAATAAAAAAATACACATATTTATTTATTTCGCTTGGCATTGGATATAATTCAAATAGGAACTTGATAATTTATAATTTTTTTCTTAATTGTAAAAATGTGTAAATAATATATGCATAAGACCTATGGGTGTCAATAAATATTATCTGGTAAATTGTGTACAAAAATTGACAAAAAGTTCATTTAAATCTATGAAGAAATTAATTAATAAATTAAAGTGAAAGGTTGCAATGATTATTCATCACAGTTGCATTTTTAAAAAATTATATATTTTTTCCTTTGCATTTTACAATAGGTATACTAAGTTACAAATACATAAAAACAAAAAAAAACCCACAAAGGCATGGCCTGTGTGTGGATATACATTTTATTTTTAGGCTACTGGAAGAATACTATATCAAAAAATAAGTGCTAGAACACAGTTGAATGCTTATTTAGAGATGACATCATTCCCTTATCTATTTATTTTATTTATTTATTTCATTTTATTTGGGATTTTTACAGCTATTACATAAACAAAATAATTAGAAAAATCTTAAAAATACTAAAGCCAATTAAAAAAATCCACTGTAAATATAATGACACATAATATATAAGAAAAGAAGTTTAGTAATTGTATTTGTGTGACGTTTGTATTCATGTGTATGTGAATGTGTGTATGCGTGAATGAATGAGGGAGAGGATACATGTGCGTGTGGGAATGAAAGAGGGAGAGGGTGCGTTTGTATGGGTGCGTAAGTATGAAAATAATATATTTGCTTAAAACTTGTAAATTGTATTAAAAATGGTACAATAAAGAGCTTAGTAAAAAGTTAGAAACCTTTTTGTTAAAATTCAAATGACGAAATGATATAAATTGTTTTTTTTTTTTTTTTAAGTATGTTAAATTTCAAAACCGTATTCTGAAGAAAAAAAAAGCATTTTATTTTTTAAATTTAACTGATACACATCGAATGAATAATGTGGGACGAGTCCTATACAATACAGTAGGTAATCACAAAATGCAGTAAATACGAAATAATGACAACAATAAAATAAGGATTGACAATACGCAAACGTTGATTCAAAACGAACACACAAATGCATATTATATGCACCTACATAATATATAAATAAGAATAACATATAAGTTTAATAGAAATGATTCGGATTATAAAAATCAGCACCAGTGGTGCTACATTGGTACATCAATTGCATCGTAGCTTGATCATTTTTTTTACACAGGAAGAAGGTAAGGTGATCATGCTTATGATTCAGGTGCCAGTCCAGATACAAAGAAATGTTAGATTGAAATATTGGTTTTAAACTGCCGGTTTTAAACCGGTTTTAATGCGCCAACCACTGCACTACGAGGCGGATTTATCTCCACTCGATTTCTTTTTTTGTGATTTTTTTAGTGGCCGTCAAATGGAAAACGTTCGTCTAGGATTCCGCTTATATTGGATACACAGAACTGTATTCTTCATCCGCTTGGAAATGGAAATATATACAGATGACAGTCTTACAATTCGCAATAGCATTTGAAGTCACAAAAAAGTCAAATCATTTGATAAAACTACATATTCAGGCAGACTTCAAATATGCATACATTTATGTATTTAATAGTAAAGAAATTACTCTCATAGGAGACTTAAAATAGGTCTTAGAAAAAAGATACTTGCCTATCATCTTCATATCTTCTATTATTATACCCTCTTCTGCGAGCCTCTTGAGGGGAGAATGGAGATCTGACTCTGTGGGGAGTAGACCGTCGATCTGGACTGTAGTCTCTTTCTGGACTATACCTAAAATAAAGAAATACGATTTACATTACCTACATACCCAAGAATAAAGAATAAAGGGGTACCTAAAAGAAACCAAAGTATGTTGTGGCAAGGTTTTTGTAGTACTGAGTTCAGCCGGTAGGATCGTGTAGAACTGTCTTTTCCCAGTAAGCATGCCAAATGTCATTTCTAAAGACAGTTCCGTTGGGCTGGTTTTTTGTGACTAATGTTTTGTGAGATCATCGTATTTTCAATGGTTGATAGAGCGCGCGGCCATGAAGTTTTGCAACCTGCTTGGGAAAACTGGCACAGAAACTATTGAAATGTTAACAACGGTCTACAAAAATGATACTAAGGGGAAAACTTAAGTGTTTTGAGTGGTTTTCCCGTTTTTAAAGAGGGGAAATGTCATTTCATGACCATCCCTGCTCTAGACGTCCTTTGATGGCCCGAACTGATGAAAATGTTGCTAAAATTCACCAAATCATCCTTGAAGACCGACGACAGACCATCAAATAAGTTGTGGAGCTATCTGGAGTGACTTGGGAGTTCAGTGCAGTGAATATTTGGATATGAGAAGGGTGGCTGCCAAAAATTTTCTCACACCGCCCTTTGTGTATCATTTTTTTCTAAATCAAAATCAAAATCATCATCAAGCATCAGTTTTTGCTGAAATAATTAATTACATGTTTTTTTAATACATTAGCTCACCAAATTAAGCTAGTTATAAGCCCACCAAATGTATACATAATGATGTATATAATGATGAATACATTTGGTGGGCTTATAACCATGTTATAAAATTGTAATCGGGTTGTGGTAGAACAGGGGGTGAACATATATTTAAATTTGGTTCTTTAATATTTCAATGAGACAACAACTTGAGTAAACATATCGATAATTATAGTGCAATATGTTATGTTATGTATTTATATATGTATTTTTTTTTTCATATTTATGTTCAATACATGTTAAAGGCAATTTTTGTCGTTTATGTAAAAAAAAAAAATATGTCCCAACCTAAAAAAATTTACCCTTTTTACTTCAGGCCCAAGTGTTCACAATTTAGGTTCGATCAATACACATACTTTGATTAATAATGAAAACTCTGATACTTCCTAATACATTATAATCTTAGACTTTTTAATACAAATTATAATACTTCAAGGATAAGTGAATGAAAAAGAACGAGAAACCCGAATGAGCACAGAGCTCGCCGCGTTGCACTGCTCTAGCCATATTCATAAATATACACATTACTATGTAAGTGCCTATACACTAGCATACGGAGGGCGGTTTAATAAGAACCCATGTTAGGAATGAAGATGCCATTTTTGTCAAAAAATTAATTATTTTTCAACAAAGTTCCCTTTTAAGGTTATACACATTTCCCAACGTCCCTGTCATTTTTTTAATCCCTTGAAAAAATATATTGTCGAGCTCTACAAAATACGCCTCTGATAACCTCATTTGAGCTAATTTTTTGCCTGCAAAGCCATTTCTTCATGTTCAGGAATAAGAAATAATTACAGGGAATCAGGTCGGTCGAATCGGGCGGCAGCAATTCGTGCAGTTTGGCAGCGACAATTCCAGATTCACGTGCTTGTGGTAAACAGTACTTTCTTCTTTGCCAAATGGGATAGTGTTTCCTTCAATTTCTTATCAGAGGTTCAATAACTATATATATTGTATTGGTATAGTATTGGCCAGGGATCGTTTTTCCTTTTTCCATGAGTATAGCGCCCTTCGCATCCCAAAAAATTGTTCGCATAACTTTTCCGGTTGAAGAAATTGTCTTCGCCTTCTTTGGAGCAGATTCACCGGGAGCAACATATTGTTTTGATTGTTGCTTGGTTTCCAGTGTATGATGATTAGTTCAGGTCTTATCTACGGTGACAACTCGTCGCATAAAGTCCTTCGGATCGTGTTTAAATTACTCAAAACACAGGTTCGAAGATGAAAACAGCACCTGCTTATTGTCCACCGTAACCATCGCGACATCCATCGGGCAAACATTTTCGTCGCCGACTTATAATGTAAAATATTAATTGCCGTTCCCATTGACACACCTATGGGATCTCCTACTTTGCGCATTTTCGTTCGACGACCAGCAAAAATCATGTCTAGTACTTTTTCAATGATTTCCTCGGTAACCACATCTGCCAGGCGTCCTGGGCGATCTTAATAAAAATGGATGTTCGGTCACGTTTAAATTCATAGAAACAATATCTAACCGTTGTCATTGATGGGGAAGGGTCCCTATAAACAGCATCCAATTTTGCTTTAATCCCCTGATATATTTTACCATCCGAAGGCAAATCACTAAACGATATCGCACTTTCTTCATTTTAGCAAAAACCCACTGCTGTCAAATACAAACTAACATATGAATCAAGTGTCAAGTTTGTTTTGGTGTCGTTCAACATATGGCAGCACAAAACGGTAACAGCAACATGCCTTAGTAAAGCCAAATGTCATCAAACACGGGTAGTTATTGAACCGCTCTCATATAATGCATAGACACTACACTTTTTTAATTAAATAATTATTAAAACAATGCTAACGAATGATAATAAGAAATTAATCAGAATCATTTACTAATTAAGATGAGAGAGAAAATGTTTTTACCCTCTCCTGTAAAATTAGGTGAATGTGGGTTGCGACATATTGCACTATAACCCTGAATATTAATCTTTACATAAACTTATTACTTACCTGGAATCTGGCGAGTAGGTGTGGTGGCGCATATGCTGCGGTGGAGGGCTGCTGAGGCGACCCAGGGGTGGGGGGCGGTGGGGCGGCAGTGGTGGCGGCGGCAGGAAGGGGAGGGGTGGCGCCATGGGAGGGGGCAGGAATGGCAGAGGGTGGGGAGGCAAGTGGGGTAAGCCTAATAGAGATAAATCTGGAACGGGATCACCAACATTCATCGGTGAAATCACACCTATGAAACAAAGATACATTTGTGTATCAATATTATGAAATAAAAAACTCCAAGTAAATTGAGGGGTGTTAAAACAAAGATGGCCATCTCCACCATTGATCTGAAATGAGTTAGATATGGTTATGGCTATCCATAATGTAGAAACAAAAATACTATTAACAACTGCGAAGGTTTCGGAGCATAAGTGGTAGTATCTTGTATATTTTTGACTAAAAATGTATTTAGTTCCGCAACAATAACGGCAGAACGTGATGCTACAGAACAAAAACCAAAACTAAACCATCTAATAATATGAAATAAGTAAATAATTTACCGATTAATAGCAATAAAATATACATAAAGAATATTGTCAATAAGTATTAACTAAAATAATACATTATCCTTGCAGCCTGGGAAATGTACCAAAAAAAAACATTTATTGCATATTAGAGAAAAAAAGGGAAGAATGGCATCTCTTTTATAACAAAAAGCATACAAATCGTCAGGATCGTAGAATGACGCATGTGATTTTCTTCAACTTTATGTGAGAGCGGTTTGAATTTATTTTTTTACACTTTATGTCAGAACTTAATAAGTGCAAAAGCATACCACTTGATACTTGGGTAAGTTATATATTTATTTATATTTATTTTTCAAACCCTGAAAAAAAAGACTTTATATGTATATTTTTTTCAATATCAAATATAAAAAGTCAATGTCCCATTTTTCACACATTCGTCATTTTTCTACAATCCTGACTAAATACACATAAACACACCCTTATACACACATATATATAAACATATATATATATACGCAAACACACATTTAAAAATGTTTAGTATGTATAATTTTTAATTAGAAACATAACTTTAAGTCTGTCTTAAACCTCATCTTTATTATGTAAAATCATTGTTGACTGTATGTTTCTACAAAATAAATAAATAAAATAAAATACAATAATATAAGAAAGAGAAAAACCCGCCAACAGATCTCTCTCTCCCCCTTTAAAACCTTTCCTCACATCGTTTCCGCATTTGCGGTGTTGCATTTTCTTATATTTTCAGCTACCCTTCTATTGTTGTGTTTACCCTAGTTGGATCATATTTGGTATTGAAATGTGTATACTCTATAGTAAATAAAACGACACCTGTTTAAAGACATACATTTGCTTTTGTATAACATTTCTTAAATATGTGCATAGTTTAGTTCGTGAATTTAAAAAAAATATATACCACCCAGAGAATATGAAGTATTTCTGCCCACTAAAATCCAAAGCTGGTATTTGAAATGTAAAATCTATTGTGATATCTTAAATAACCATATTATTGCTTAGCAGATACAAGAAAATTGAAGTAAATTCTAGATTTTTATCTCTATAATTAATTTCAATGAACTTTCAGAGATAATTTTGAATATATTTACATAAAAGTGATATTTAATAAAAAGTTACTTATCATATTTAAAATGTACAAATATTATGGTTCATTAACTGAACTTTGATAACAATGAGAATAGTAAAAAAAGTTAGATTGAAATATGAACTCAAGAGCCTAAAAAAAAACTATGTAAATACTTTGATAATACATTAAAATTATTTAGCTAAACATATTCGTACCATAAAATGGTACTCCCCCAGCTGAGAGAAAGTAGCCCTCAAAAATTACGCTGAAGAATAAACAAACCACTTCGGTCAACAATTCCCCGGGTAATTACTAGAACTAAGTAACTTTAAAATCAGCATTTTTTTTTACTTAAAACACGCATTAGTATCTTCCTCCATGAATGCTAGAAATAGGCAAATAGTTATGCATCAAAATTATATGGTGATTTGAATGCATGACTAGTCTATTTGTAGCATTCATGGAGGAGAATAAAAATGTAATAACTCACAAATGCAGATTTTGATGGTACCAGTTGTAGTAATTACCCCGCAATATAACAGGGGCAAGGAATAATATACATGGCAATATTCCTACTCACGATTGGTCAAAGATGTGACGATTATTTTTCTGCGAAATTGTTTGATAAGCTTTCCTGTACAATTAAGCTGATAAATAAATAGAGAAATATTCAATAATGATATCAAAATTTGCTTGAAGCGACTAAACAAAGAAAAAAATGAACACTGCAAAGTCTACTCCTGAACCGGTTACCCTAGTGAGGAGGACTCTCAAATTAATCTCATATATAATGTTTTATAATATGAGTTTTAAAAAATACATATTCTCAGTAACAAATATTTGTTTTGAGATGTCAGTCGGGGAAGCAAAAAAAAAAGTTATACCATGTACATATAGCTTATATGTATATAGCTGGGTTTCTGGCTGTTGTTGGTGACTACCAATTTAAGAAAAATGAGTGGCATCAAATAATCTTTGTTCAAAAAAGAAATTTTAAAAAATCTCATTTTGTAAACACAAAAAATAATATTTCATAATATTGAACTTGCGGTTTTACTTATATTGTTGATTTGGGATGAACTTTTAACTTTAAAAGTGCAACATCTCACAACTAGTTAAATATATTTACAAACTTATGCCAGAAATTCGACTATATCACCATCATCATTCCCCTTTCGACACATGGTGCATAAGACACTACATTGGTAAACCACCCGCAGCTTAACTTGATCATATTGTAACATGAATGTAAGACGATAAGTCTTCCGCTTCGCGTGCTGGTGTCCTGGGACTATTAAATAATATTCTAGTGTAAAAACACCTTTCTAAATCATTATTTCGTGCCAATCATGTCGGGAATTCAACCCTAAACTTCTTGCATAGAGGCAGACAAAATACTTTTGACACTTCCTAATGGTCACACTTACGCTTATCAGAGGGCGATGGTGCCGAAAGGCGATGTCGCAAGGCCTGAGCCTCAGAGGCTGCGGCCTCAGCCGACCTCTCAGCCGCCCGCCGTGCCAGCCACTGCTCGTGAGCCTTCCTCTCCAGAGCTGCTCCTCGAGCTCGCCAAGCTCCTTCCTGCTCCGCTAATTCGCGACGCACTGCTTCTGCAGTATCTCTGTACAAAATTACAAATGGAAACTTTGTGAATGTAACAGCTAATTAATATTAATACTACAATATTTTGATTTTGTCTAAGTGTTTGTAGACAAAGGCTGGATTTTATCCCCTAGGTAATTATTAAGATTATTGGTAAAGCATTAAAAAAAAATGGATTTAATTAATTTTTATTTTAATAATATACAAAAGTAAACAATGTAACGCATTTTGTCTTGTTAAGACGTTATCAAACTGATAATGCCCTAAAAACAAAACTTTTTTATTGAACAAAGTGACAAAAAATTATATTTGTATGGAAAGGGTTTTTCCAAGAATAGGAGCGCTCGAACTTTGACAGTGTATAGCAGCCATGTTGGTGAAGCTACAGCTGTCAAGTTTGGAGGTTTTAATAATGTTGAGCAAATCATTAAACTTCCCTATCAAAATGAGTGTTTATTTGGAGATACATTTCAGACGGAAGTTCATCTTCAGCGATGTGGCCCATTTTTGATGAATGGCTATGCAAACAAGAAAAATTGATACTTTTGGGAAGATCTACATGAGATCCATCGATTGCAAATACATCCAGAAGAAGTCAAGGTTTGGTGTGGATTTTAGTCTGGCAGGGTCATTGGCCCGTACTTCTCCAAAATACACAAGCACTGCCATAACTATAAACAGCAAGAGATACAGGTCGATGATAACCAATTTTCGGTAGTCTGCATTTGAAGATATGGATCTCAACAACATTTCGTTCCAACAAGACGGCGCTACGTGCCATAGAGAGCATACAACAATGGATCTTCTGCGTGACAAATTCTACAGCATGGTGATCTCTCATGTGTGATTTAATGTCATTAAACATTAGTTTGTGGGGTATACGTTAAATCAGGGGTCTATTTGAATAAGCCGCAGACGATTGATGCCTTAAAACTCAACATAAACATTGCCATCAATGATATCGAGCCTATTTTATGGAGTCAAGTCATCGAAAATTGTGAATCTAGGATACGCGCCGTTCAGCGAAGCCGCAGCGGACATTTGGCCGATATCATATTCCATTCATAATGTAATCAAAAACTCTTTCAAATAAAAAAAAAAAAATGAACAATATCTCATATACAACTATTTAAATTCAAAGTTCAAACGCCCTTCATGGAAAACCCCATATTACTAACTTGTACTGTTGAATCTCTTGCTGAAGACTTTGTATTTTTTCAACAGTAGACATTGCTTCCCCTTGCTGGGAGAGCCATAGAGATTCTTTGGAGCTTAATTCTCTGAAAAGTTAAAACCGCATTAATACAAAATACATTAAAAACATCTTTAAAATGCAAAAAATCTTATTTTTGTAATTCTGGTTTTGATTTTTTTAAATAAAAATATATGTACCATATTTACATCATACTTATAACTTATAAGTAGACTGCATAAAAATAATCTAAGCCCGTGTTCATATAGCATGCCTAGTTTTCATCTAGTTTGAAAATATGAAAAGGAGTTTTTTTTTTCAATGAGGAAGTTCAGTGGTTATTTGTTAATAGGCTATTAATTGCTATTAAACTAAGCTGAAGTATTTTTATCGTATTTATCGTATTGTCACTATGATTTTATAAAGTTTTGTAATTTTAAAAATCACCAATGAAACTTCGAAATTACACCACGTACCCGCTAAATGACAAAATACCCAAAATGTCGAAAAACACGGCTGGCCCGAAACCGGAAATCTATCGCAACAACAACATTTTAAATTTCATACATTTTTCAGAAACTTTGAAGTACAATAAAATGCTCTAATTTTTTATATCCAATTTGCCTTAACGCTGAACTTCCTCTTCAAAAGATTTTTATTTGTAACACAGCAAATATATAGACAATTTACTTGAGCAATTCTGCCTCCTTTTGTTTGAAATAATTGGTTAAAACTTCTAATCTGGAGGTCGCTTGAATTGATTTCTGTTCGGCTTCGTTTAATTGTTCTTTCATTTGAGCCATTTGAGTGTTCTGTTCATCTACTTTGTTAGATAATTCCAACATAAGTGATTTTTCTGTCTGAAAAAATAAATTTGGACAATAATGAACTCAATCCGAATGTTATATTTTAAGAAGGACATTAAGGACAATGCAAGAGAAAATAAATAATATGTATTGTATTTATAAAGTAAGGGTTACCTCTAATTTATCCTGCAGATTTTTTTTTTCCCCAACAGCTTGGGTAAGTTCTGCATTTGAATGGCTCATGTCTAGAATAGCTTCGATGTTTTTACTATCCAATTTAAGGAGTCTGAAATTTTCCTAAATACAAAAAATAAATATACATAAATAAATGCTGCATTAAGAACATGCAAGTGTAAGTGCACATATAAAATTGAATATTTTTATTTTTAAATGAAAATATTGATATATTCAATGATGTTTACATTCCTGTTTTTAAAATAAAATTCATACATTCAAAAGGTAAAAACCTTATAAATTACAGCAATAAACTGAAAACATTTTTTTCTTCAAAATAAAACAAACTTTTGAAATACATAATACTATATTATACAGTCTATTCAAATGTTTGATACACTTTGCTTGTGTGCGTAACAAAACAGTTTTCATTTACAGTACTCTCTCAGTAATCTACCACCCTAAAAACCAGCCAAGTGTTCAATTAGTGAAAACATAACAGATATTTCATTAAAAAAAAATTATCGAGGAATTTGTACTCGCATCTTACATACAGTCAAATTAATTCAAATTATTTATAAAATAACAAAGTATTTGTTCAGTGTTTTTTGTTTGCGGCGGATTACGGAATTCTGCATCCGAATACTAGCAAATTATAAGGCCTAATTTTGTACTATCAATTAGTTAAAATATCGGCAGATTAAAGTGGTCGTCGGATTATCGGGCGGAGGAATACTGAGAGAGTACTGGAACTCATTCAAATGTGTGTGTTTACATTGACATAGGCTTATTGTACATTGAAACGCACTGTACATTCCAAGGTAATTTTATATTATTACACTTCGGGCGGGAAAGGTATTTCTACCCGTTCAGTCAATTGATGCTTAACGGCGGGAGGGTAGAAATACCTTTTGCGGCGGCCTCATTTCAAAGGCAAAAAAGAAAGAATTATCCAATGTTTTTATATGAATATTATATACCAATCTACTAGTTAAGGTCTTAACTATATGTACATAATTATCAAATAGCAATGAAAATCTTATTTTTTTAAACAAAATATAAAATAAAATACAAAATATGTAATGTTATAAAATAGAAATCGAGTTTTACTTAAAAATTGAACCATAATGATGTTGAATTACAAATAATATTTGGTTTTGGTTTGTAATTTTAAAGCTTGGATATGCTGAGTTAGTATGTAGAAATTTTTATTGAAATATTTTTATTATTTTCGAAGATATAGCAATTTAAAACAAATTAAAGAAATTTGCGCGGTACCTTTATTTCGCCCATCGCCAGCGGTCCACAGGCGCAATACCTTTCCCGACCGAGGTGTGTTAATAAATTTTTGAAATGTAACTCTTGACTAGTCCCAAAACCGTAAGTTAATCTCTTATTTTCATGCAGTTCTCAAAATAATACTCAAAATATTGAGAAAATGCTGTTTTTTCAAAAAGTTTCATCCCATTGCTTGCAGAATAGGAAGAGAAGACAAATTGAACATGATTTACCTGTAATGATGTGACTTCATGTGATCGTGCTTTCAGTGCTACTTTGGTTGCATCAAACTCTTCTTTTTGGATTTTGATCTGAGACTTGAGTTCCTTAACTTCAGCCGCTCTCTGATCTTTAACTTGTTGGAGGCTCCTCTCCATATTGGATGCGAGGTCCTGGAGTTGAGTGGACTTGACTTCGCACTCCTCACGAGCCTGCCGGAGTTGGTTCTGACAGTCAACGAGTTCCTTCTCTATGGAGGCACTCTTGTTACCGATCTCAACCACTTTAATGAGAAGTAACTCATTCTCCTCTACTTTAGCAGCTAGCTGGGCTTTTGTCTGATTCATGGTTGCTAAAACAAAAAAATGAAATTTACTTATTTATGTTCAAAGCATTAACTTTGTGGTCAAATATTTTAACAAGTGTTAGTAAATATTAATTTTTAACCACTTGCCGAATTTTTATATCTACCGATTTCGAGACATACCTGTCTCTTCATTAGGACACTTACTATACCAACAAGCAAATACTAAAGTACACTTTCACCTTTGCTGTGACATTCAACCACTTAGCCCCTGCCCTTCAGACCCCCCCCCCCCCCACACATTCTGCAACATATCACTAAATATGATTAACCCAATTTTAGTGCATGTTTGGCCATGGTGGTGTTTGCATCCTCTTTAACTCTGCGTGTTATTTATGTATTTTTTCCTAAATACTATGCATACTACGGTGACGGTAAAGGTAAGCGTGTATTTTAGTATTTGCATGTTGGTGTAGTGAGTGTCCTGACTAAGAGACAGGTACGTCTCGAAACCAGTAGAGATAAAAAGTCGGCAAGTGGTTGAATACTAATATTTACTAACATTAATTGAAATTGACTTATTCAGGAAACAATATTTTCACAAAACCTACAAAATTAGGATATTTACTTGGTTTTAAATATCATGTTTATCAACATTTTTCAAATTATTTCATAATAATAATTTTAAAACAATTTGTGATTGGAGTATTGTCATATTTTAATAGCAGAGTTGTTTATTTTTCAATGTTTACATATTGTATTGATATTTTAGAATAAATATGAAGGTATGATTTCTAAGTAAACTAAACTACCATAAATATTTATTTATTTATCATATACACAAAATTATTCATCAATATGAAGTTTCTTTGACTGTCTAACTAGGGTAAATAGACCCGTTCTATTGGTAAATGGATAACTTTTTTATTTGTTTCATTACTAACCAGCATGCACTTTTCCCTTAATAAGCATATAAAGACTGATATACATATAAAGATATTATTGATATACATATTAAGTGGCCAGTAAATAGCGAAATGTTTCCACATTTATTTAATAAGTAAAAAAGTATGGTAAATAGAAAGGTTTCTTGAATAAATTAATAAGAGAAAATGTTTCGCTATAGGGCAAGATTGTCATTGTTGATTATTTTATAAAACAAATAAAGAGATAAGAGAACATAATAATTATATATGTATATTGAGTACATTTTAGTGAGAATAAAATATCAGATAAGAATGCAATAATAAAATGATAATTACTTTGCTGATCATCAAGCTGGGACTGAAGATTAGAAACGGTGAAAGCTAAGGAATTACTACTGGTGTCTTTGGATGATAACTGTTCATCCAGAATGGCTTGCAATTCAAGAGCAGCTTCAGTAGAGTTAGCTAATTCCTCTTCAGCGGATGCCAACTTATCATGGAGTTCCGCTATGGTCTGCTGAGAATCACCTAACTCCTTCTTGAGACATGCCACCATCTCATCAGAACCAAAAGAGCTATCTTCTATTCCACATAGTTTTTCCTTTGTAACTGTTAAGTCATCCTTAAGAATGATACACTCCTGTAAAGGTATGATTTAATTACCAAACTATTATAGTTTATTCTGTAGTCAATTGACATTGCTTTTGTTTATTATTTATATTTAAAAACAAATATTGATATTTTGTGTAAATATTATGAATATAAAAAAGATTTTAATAGGTGTGGTTTGCGGTCAAATTGGACACTTATTTTTTTTAAAATGAATAACCCGCTAAGCCTCTATTCTAGAGGCTTATCAGCAGGTGGGAAAGAACAGATATGGAAGGAAGTTATGAATAATGCACCACAACATCTAGACCAATTTAGAAAAAAATATTTGTCGGATTATTTTCTCGCAACTGGCGGGAATCGAACCCGCAACATCAGATTCACAGTTGGCCGTTTAACCAACAGCGCTATGGCGGCTGTCATTGCAAAGTCAAGAGGGCCAAAACTTGTAAATACGTCATAGTTATATCACACAACCTGATGCTTTGCGATTCTAGCTATGGGATTACAGCAAATTAGTTTAAAAAAACATGTTGATATTTTTCTTAATATTACTGTGTGTAAAATGATCATGTTAAAGGTCAAACTGCACTAGAGCGTCGCTATGCTGCACTGCACGGCTTGTCGCAGCAACACGAAACATTATGGTCACTGTTTTGTAACAGCACTAGAGCTGCGCTACACTGTGCAGAGCGGTGCGGTAGAGTTGCCTCCGGAAGTGAATTTTGACACGCAGCGACGCGACATGCAGTGCCGCGAGTGCCAGTGCGCTATAGTGCAAATTGAAAAATTGCATTTACTTATCATTACTCACCTGCAACGATAATTCTTGCATGCTGACGCCGATTTCTTTTTTAAATTGATTATTTTTTTAGTTGAATTTCGCTGAATTCGCTTGCATTAGCTCCAATTTTATTATACAAATTGCAAATTCTATGTATGCATGAATTTTTTGTTGCATTAGAATCAACAGCAGTACAGGAAAATAATTTGGTATGATGGGTATGTTTAAGAGGTACATAAAAATCAATTAAACTAAATAAATAAGGGCAGTCAGTAATGCCATTTGAATAAAAACATTTGAGTCAGCAATCTGTGGTCTACTATCTAAGTAATATCCATACTCCCTGACATACAGATAACGCAGCTGCACCCTTTCCACCATTAAGGAATATCTGGTCTCCTTTATGGAGCAAATGATGGAACTGAATTCCAAGCAACTTCTTACCGATGCAATGTTTTCATTACCTGAATATTAGAAAAAATCTTGGCATTTCTAAGAACAAATCCAAGCATTTTAAAAGACTATTCCATAATGGAATCATATGAAAATTAAATCATAACCTAGTTTCAAAAAGCATCCCGAGATCCCTGGACAACAGATGTGATGCTACGCAGAAAAATGCCGTCATGTATGTGATGAGAATATGCTGTATTTTTTAAATTTATTTTTAATCTTGAAGTAGGGCACACATAGACATATTCTTATGTGTGCTCTAATAGTAATAATGTATATATATTTTATTAAAAATTCGTTTACAGGGCCTGGTCGGGGGCCTCGAAATGTCACGACAAAAATTAAGTTTTTTTGCTCCCTGCTTGGTGCCCCCTTAAACTCTGTATGCCCAAAGACCATTGCATGGCCTAAGACGACCATGAGAGTGACGCTCTAGTGCAGTTTGACCTTAAATATCAGTATTTCCTTAATTATTCATAAAATTATATGACAAGTGGTCCATCAAATTGCTAACTAATTTCACAAATTCTTTTATGAAATAGAACATTCTATAATATTGGCCTTCAAAATCCTCCATTGCAATTGTCACAATACCAGGGTTAATCATTGATAATTTCTTACCTTAGAACTACACAGTAATTCTTTTTGTAAAGAATTCACCATGGCCAGTAGTTTTCCATCTTGTTTTCTGTTTTCCAAATAGTAATATCCAAGTGTGAATACAAGAATAGTAACGGCTGAAGTTACCAGCCAGAATATCTTATCAGCTGAAACATCAGACCAGCTATCCATTCTCTCTTCAGCCAAACACTGGGGTGGAGAAGAAGCTAAACCAAAATAAAATGGATCATGCTGACTGTCATAATGTAATAAATAAATTAAATTTACCGTTCATTACAGCTAACTGTCATAATGTCTTAAGATCATTTTAAGATTAATGACATATTTTGTTTATGGGCGACACGAGAATTAAAATTCTTAAATCAAATTTCATACACAGAAAATTGATCAACCAATTGCATATTCAATGTAAAATAGTTCTTAATCAGCGAATGATTAAACAAAATCACTGAAATATATTTCAAAATGTATCCTAAAAAATGTAAAATAGAATAGCAAACAATGCATTGCAGCAAATTTTGATAACAATATTTTTATAAGAAAAACAATTAGTTTACAACGACCATGACCCATCAATTATAAATAATACATAAAAAAGAAAGAAAAATAATAAATACTTTACTGAGAAGAGTTATGAAGCGATAAGATTTAATTTCCTTGAGGAAATAGAAATAAACTATCGTAAAAACTTAATTCGCATTAAAATAGTTTGTGCACAAAATATTAAATATTGCGTTAAAATAATATCGGTAGACAATAAAGGTTTATTCTGCAGAGCGGGTCACCAACCTGTGAATATAGCAGAAATGTATTGGTGAGACTGTCCATGCTCATCTTCACCATTGGGGGTAATTTTGATAACAGTTTCTTCTCTGTTCATGAGTTCTTCCGATGTATCACTTGGCCTAATCAAATTAAAAACTTTCCCATACACGCTTTCGAACATATTCAATATGTTCGTAATATATGTCCCGCTGATTGTTTCCCCGTCTACTGAGATCGATTGAACTAGATCCTGATCATTGATCACCTCATCAGAAAAATTAACTTCATTAATGCTCTGTGCGTCTTCAATTATACCAGATGCATTATCTTTGTACTCTGGAGCGGGATCGATGGTATCTTTAGTTTGCGATGTAACTGTGGAAGATTGGTCGGAATAATTTTCAAAATATGGAATATTTTCAGGAACGTCATTTGCCGGAGGAGGGGAATCAGCAGTTTCATCTACTAATAATTCTGCATCAAATTGTTCATTTCCTGGTGATTCATCGGTTTTATCTAACAAGATTTCTGGTGGAAAAGTGTTGGTTATATTTGAAGGTTGAGTACTACTTTCAGTAACATAGTCTGCAGGAGTGGGGCTAGCGAGAAAAATGTCAGCACTTGTTATACTCTGCAATGGAGGTTCTGTGGGTGAGACGGTATCAGGCAAAATGGAAGATGATTTGGATAATCCGTCTTGCGGGTTTAGGTTAGTTATTGAATTATTCTCTGAAATATGGGTGCCATTTAAATTATTTAAATTACTTGAACCAGTTATATTGTCAGAATATTGAATAATATTTGCATCTGGACTTAAATGGACTTCGATACTTGGAGATGGAATTGAAGACTGAGGTTTATAATAAAAATTACTAGGGTGTTCGAGCTTTTCTTTTTTCTCTCGCTTTGGAGAACCTTTATCGAGATATTGAGCATGATTATCTATTTTTATTGTATTGTCAATCGGTTTACGATGGCCGCCTAGGGGAGTTTCCGCATAATTCAATTTGTTGGTTCTATTTTTATGTAACTTTGGTATTTTAAAAGCTACTGCATCGTTGGTACTCTCATTAGCAGGGTGAGCATTATCAGACAGTTTGGGGGATTCTGAATTAATAGAAAGCACTGGCACTGGCTCTTTATCTGATGTGGTTTCTGCAGCTGTAGGTTTATCAATAATGTAACTTAGTCGATCCATATCAATATTATCATTACTTTGGTTTAGCACATCTGACACTAATTCTTTTGTAGGCAAGTGAACCTCTATATTGTTTTCTGGATTAGATTCATATTTTTTATGTATGTCCATATCTATAGATTGATCTTTGATGTTTATTACTGAATCATCTGTTTTATTTGCTTCCACTAGAGGTTGAGGGTCCATGTCTAGCAAAGAGGGTTGCTGTGTTTCATTTTTTACTTCAAGATCCAAACTAGGTTTCTCTTCAATTCCATTCTCAAAGTTATTAGGCTCACTGGCAACAGCATTGCTTTCATTCAATATTTCAGAATCGCCTGTGTTAGATGAAACAGGAACATTTTTCATTGGAATACTCTCCTCTTTATTATCAGGTTGATCCGCTGGCATGGTTTGAGGCAATTTATTTTCTAATTCAGAAATATTAGTTGTGGGCTTGATATTGGAAGATTCATTGATGTATTGTTCATCAGGAGAGTCATCATCATAGAAATCATTTTCAGATTCTTCATCTTCATCTTCATCATCACCATCATCACCATCATCATCATCACCATCATCACCATCGACATCATCATCATCTTCAACCTGTACAGCTGAATCTGATAACATATCATCACTGGTTATATCACTCGCTGGTGATGGCTCTAAATTATCTGCATAAACAGTAGCCTCCGAGTGTGGCTGAGAACTTTTAATATCATGTTGTGAATCTACAGAGTTCGCTAAAGCACCTTCAATAATTTGTGGATTATCAATATTTTCTGTATCTACAAAAGCATCCATTCCTCCTTTTTGCTGTAAAACATTTTCAGCATTCTCCTTCATATTAGCAGCACCATCGTACATCTTCTCATTTTTCTTTATCTTAGGAACTAAATTATCATGAACAAGTTTGAAAATCTCGCTTCGAACAGTTAAGTTGGCTTTATGTAAAGGTTTTGATGTGCGAATATACTGCTTAGGAAGATAACCTCGTTTGCCATCTATTTCTACACCCCACAGATCTGTTTCTTTTCCGACAGGTTTGGAATATACAACAACATCCTGATTTTTCCGGCATGACATTATGTGTTCATTCGCACTCGGGTAGGTGAGCAAACATTTGCCTAAGCCCAATGGTTCTGAAATGATAATGAAATGAAAGGAAGTAAAGAAACCAAAACCACACAAAATATCGAAAGCGGGCAAAAATCAAAGGCAAATTAACAATCAATATTGTGCACTTTAATTAAAAGCATTACACTGTACTAGGTTGATGTTATGTGTGAAAGGGGGTCATAATGGTATTTTACATTTTAATTGGCTTAAATTGAAAATAATTATCGAAATAAATATATACGTATTCAGGAATGTTGTTTAACATTATTAGATAGTTAAAAATATATATTACACGACAGATATCATATATTTACTTAACATAATGTTATTTTATTTGTTTGGCCTTACCTGTACATTTCTCGTCCGCGCAACGAATAAATTCTGGTAAGTTTGAGTATGCTTGATGCAGTAAAATAAGAAAACAGCACAAAACTTTAAAACAAGTCATTATCAAATTCATTTTAACATATTTTTAACGCACCTAATAACTATCAAGTAACAATCGGCCACATCATTCGAGGAAATTTACATAGATATTTCAGACATCAACTATCAGTAAGATTAAAACTTGACAGCTGATCCGCTGAATGTTGCCAGTTGATAAAAACGCTGTAAAAAAAAAAAAAAAAAAAAGTGCTTTATCCGTGGAAAAAAATATACAGTCTACTGTTAATGAAAAAATATTTTGCAAAAAACTGTTCTTAGGGTGGGACACTATCATAATATTTATTTTTTTAGAATCGATTCCAAATTTCGATAGGATTAGTTTTTGCAAGACTGCAGTTTTCGCAATTTGAAAAAAAAACAGTGTTACAATGCGCTGCCCTAGTTATTTTACGTTCAATGTACCACTTTTAGCAAAACTGACTTACAAATGCCATAATGTTCATAAGCCTTTTATGCGTCTAACGTCTATGTAGCTAAAAAATCATGTTTTCTTAGGTTCAATAACCGAGACTGGTTCGATCCCCACCCCCTCTAACAGTTTAATAGGGTACATTTTTGTTATTTTCCACTTACTGGCCGTTTACTTCTTATCTACCGACCTGGCCAATTAAATTAATTTGAAAAAAAAAACAGTTTTTGAGGATAGCAACACTATAAGCGGGCTATTTTTGTATTTAAATTTCTTAGTTAAAATTAAATTTATTACCAAACAAAAACTGATTTAAAAAAAAATATTTTGTCAATATACCTGATTGTTAGAAATCATAATAAATCGTCAGCCCTTTGTGCTATTAATAAATCTCATTAATTGGAAATGACAGCTAAATCCATTGGTGTATTATTCGACATCAACCAATATGTAAATTACAATTTAGGTAATTAAACCCAAAAAAAAATATTTTAAAATAATGTTTAGATGTTTTGTTCACTCATATTGTAATTTACATAGCCCTGACTATTTTTAGATGATGACATCAAGAAAAAAATATGTTTTTCAGAGACTCTTTTAGTAAGTTGTCTGCATAACAAAGTAATTCGCCCACCAAAAAATATAAATCTTCATAAGTCAATTAGCAATGTTAAATCTGAAGAATGTGAAAATGATTCAAGGGAAGATGAAAAAGAAATAAAAACGCCTTCAACTGTTTCAGATGACGATTTTTTTTTTTACTTTTATGATAAAAAACTTCCCGAAAAGGATCCCACACCAAATGACACGCTTATGACTGTAAATGGTCTTCCAAAATTAAACCCCAATAGAACAAAAGTGCGGTGCATATGCTTACCTAAAGATCAGTGGACTGCTGTTTGTCTTTGCGGAACAGGGAAACGTGATGATAGCGTGCAAGGAGAAACTTCCAGCCTTAGTATGACTAGTGAGTCGTCTCTTTCGGAGGACGACATCTCAAAAATCTGTCACTCACCAATAAATAAAATATGTATATGTTTGTCAAATGATGACATCCAAGATGCTTGTAAATGTGGTTCTGAACTTGAGCGGCTGAAATGTAAGCCATTGCCCAAAGTTGAACCTATGACGTCACCAGCTTCAGCAACTAGCTGCGCAGGAAGTACTGTGGTTTCCACTAAATCTGTTACGACTGCTTCAGGGCAAGACATTCTATCTCTTACATCTGAGAGTTCCCTCTCTATTGTGTCTCATTCAGAAGAAAACCTCGAAGCTTCTGAGTTGACTCTGACTACGGAGTCCTCTTTGTCTGTTGAAACTACAGAACAATCAGCAATTACTCTTACTACTAACTCTGCTATTAGTTCAACAAGCTCTGAAAGTGAAAAACAAGATTTTGGAGAGTGTTTGAATACATTTTTATCTCCTGATAATTGTACAGCAACAGGAGGTATACTGATAATTTTTTTAAACACATGAAACTTGTACTATATAATCTGTGACATGAAGTACCTATAATTATAACACGTAATTGTACAATTCATTAAAAGTAATTCTTAGATGTTTAGTCTACCTGGGTTAAAGTAATATTTCGCCCTAGTTGCAGTGATTTTTGTAGTCTGGTTTTGTGCTTATCAAAATAATTATTTTCATGTATTGAAATGGGATATAATCCATTAGTTATGTGCGGCCGTCTCAAAGACTCATATTTGAAAATACCCGACATATTATTTGTTCATTATGGAAATCATACAGTTATCTGTTTATTCATCCATGGGTCTACTTTGGTGTACTTGTGCTATGCACATTTCCACTAGAGTTAATTACACTACTGTCTTTTTAACTGAATCTTGTTTAACCGAATCACTAAAATACTTTCGGTTATTACCATTTTCTGTACTGCTTTCATACAGTAAGTGTCGCGGGTGCATGGACTGTACACAAACATTCGGTTGACGTCACGTGAGAACTTGTAGAACTAGTAGCTGGTGACCTGCTTTTCATTAAGCGTTTTAGAGGTCAAGCTGCAAAGAAACGTTCTTCTCATATGAAGCAAAAGAAAATTGTACATTTTATTACCAACTTCCTCGATTTAGTTTTGTATTCCATCATGCAGTTATGTTTTTATGTATTTTTAGAAATTTCATGTATTTATTTATTCTATGCCGTTTATTTTTCGCCACGTATATATTTTCCAGTTTTACTGAATTTTCATTTAATGGATGCCTTATTGGGCCCATTAAATTCGGTTAAATTGGACTATAATGTATTTCAATCTGAATTTATTAAAAACTTGTCACTTTCATAGGAAATATGTATCCGGGTCGGAATATTTCAGAATACACCCAAAGTGGCTTAGTAAATAGCAGAAACATACCAAATTATTTTATAAGACATTTATGGCGTAGCCGAGATACTACAATAAAAATGAGAATGTTCATGTTGAGTGACGTTGTAGGTCCTACTAAGGGGCGATTTTGTGGCATTATGTAAATGGACAATGCTGATTAAGAGAGACATGAGTTAAGGAGTGTCCTAGTGATTCCAAAACACCCTGAATGGGAGACGTATTTCCGAGTGATACTAAAGCATCCTGAATGGATTAATATGTAGGGTATTTAGGAATATGCCTCTAGGACACTAATTCTTTTTTTTAATTATTATTACTTTATAACTTTGTTCTAGCAGGTTGATTGCACAACTACTTTTTTATATCATCGCCAAGTTAGTAATTTTTGAAAAACTTTTATGTACATATTAACACACTCTTTTTTTTTAGGGATGACAATTAGTGTTGAAACTGTAGGTATACATAATGATAAATTTTTGATTCACATGTCTTCACAATACACACTAAATACTTATGATAATGGATCTGATTTGTTGAGCACAATTGATTTAAACCTTCATACAATAGAAGAAAATAGATCAGAGTAAGTTCAAAACTGGTATGATATGCGATAAGTAGTTCATTTAAAAAACATAGTTGTGAGAGTTAGAATCTGAAAACTACTGTTTTTTTTAATTTTATATGTGTGCAAGAACCTACATAATATTTACCGAACAAATATTTTGTTTGAAATTACTCAATTAAAAATGAGCTGGTTCATTCCTTTAAGTAAAATGATTTTAAAAATTAAAAGAAAAATATGTTTAAACCCTTTCATCATAATGTGACTTGATGTTTATATTTTTTACCCAAATTTATGGTTTGTGTAGTTTAATTGAGTCAGATGAAGTTTAAAATAAATCATATTTATAGATATTTAAAAGTGGGAGAAAAAAAAAGTCATAAAGCAAAAATAATTTTCTTCTCTGGTAAAAACAAAGTTACAACTAAGCATTTGAATTTGCGACGCAAAATCAATAAAAAAATATGTATTTTTGCAGTGGTACATTTTTCTTTGTGTAGTTTCGCAAATAAGATGAATATTTTTAATTCCAAATTAGTCTGAAACAAAAATTTGGTTTTAAATATTAAAAATATGTATGTGTGTGTTTTGTAAACTTTCTTAATTTGTTTTTGTAATGATTTTTTTGTAGGCACTTTGAAAATGAAGAAGAGTTTACTGAGAAGCAATATTATCTAGCTATTTGTGAAGGAGGTTACTATTGCAGTACATCACACAATGAAGGAACATTTAAAGGAGCGGATAGCAAATACTTGACTTATGACGATGCATATAACTTTGTTTTGGAAGGAGCCAATATTGTATTACTTCGTTATTTAGCATTAAGACAATTCCAGGGAAGATTTAGAACAACTAACATGAAAATAAATGGGAAGATAGCTGAAAGTATTTATGTAAGAATGCCTAAAATATTTCATTCTGAATATACTTGCATTAAACTGTGTAAAACCAAATTTCAGGGATTATCTTTTTCTCTGAATACTTCAGAAAAAAACTAAAGCTCAGGGAGTTAATATAGATTGTGCTCTCATCATTATAAGCCAAATTTGTATAAGTAAATAAGGTTTTTTAAGTTTCTAAAATGAAATTATAACTAAAATTAACTTGATTATACGAAATTGATTTTTCTTGCATCTGATACAAGATTATTATTATGCAAAGATTACATGTTATATCATTTTTTTCTAAATTACATACTTCTTAGTTAATTGTTTCAAAATATGTTTCTAGATAACTAAAGTTGTACAAAATGCTGTTGTTAACAATGTTGTAATGCCAGTTTTAAAAGTAGTCCGTATCAACACTGATGATGAGGGATTCCAAACGTCGGAATGCTATGTATTTACTTTGATGGGTAAGTTCATGTTTATAAGTAAAAATAAAATTTTATGTGATTTAAGTTTACCATTGCTCACATAGGAACCAATAGATCCTTGCAAGTATTCTGCTATATCACACTGCTTCGCTTGTTTGACTTATCCGTAGTGCATAAGTAGAAGATTGGTTTATAATAATTTTTCACATGTGGTTTTTTAAATACATAAATAAAGAATGAGGAACTTCAGCCTTACGGGAAATTGGATACAAAAAATGTTTTCTTACGCGGGGTAAAAATTAGAGCATTAAATTTTATCACAAAGTTTATTGAAAATGTACAGAAAAATAATAAAAAATATTTTGATAAAAACGCACTACTTTAAATGACGTCACTGGTTCATGTGAATCAACCTATGATCTGAGAGCTATGGAAGATTTCCGGTCTGCTTGTCGCTTCTGGACCAATAGGAAGAACTGAATGAGAATAAGCGGAAATGAACCTTTGACGTCACACGCGGAGTTATTTCAGAAATACAAAACTTTAAAAAATCGAAGCGCCGATAATACGATATGTAAAAATTAAAGAAAAAAAAATTTGACTTAGTTTAACAGTCTATTAACAAATAAAAAATTTGAAAAAAACCACTGAACTTCCTCATTGTTACAACAATTATAAATGCATCAAGTCAATATTTTTGTGCATAATACATTCATACAAAATAAAGATTTTCTAAATGAGTACAGTAATTGATTATAAGAAGCAATATAGGTAATATGATTTATTAAAAATCTCCCCACTTTTGCTCATTTTTTGTTTTTTGGATATATTGAACCTATTTTTCCTATCTGTTAATTTTTTTTTCAATAAGATGGTTTCCTTATTGTAAAAAATAGAATTTTATTTGCCCTAATAATTTATGTTAAGTAACATCATGATATTTCAGGTTACATGATTCAACATCAATGGAGTGATAATAATTTGGTTGTACACATCAATCCTTTACTACCAGTTGATCCACTTTCTGGACAAATTTCAAGACAAATTCCACTCAGAAACAATTGGCGACAAGACATGGAAATGTTGTCTAAATTTTTTGATTTCAAAGTATGTTTTCTGAAATAGTATTCTTATGTATTTATCTTTTTAAACTCGAGCTTCTTATGAACAAGTTTTGTCAATAAGATGGGATTTTATTTAATGTTTTATACAGATAACTTTGATGTTCAGTTTTCTGGTGAACAGTGAAACATGTTACATAGGTCTGGTCTACTAACAAAATTTTGAGAACTTTTAATACATGACTACTTGTATTTATAGTAATATTTCAAATATAAGAACACCTTTTTTTTATTTCAAAATAATGTATTTTCTGCAACTATTCATACATTGGCAATTGGGAACAATATTAAAACATTGCTGCATTTTTCTCATGAAAGTAAAAATATTAGTTTTTTTATTCATATCTGATATAAAGTCTGTATTCTTATATACAAATACTTAAACATATTAATTGATAAGAAATAGTAAACCTTTATATTTTTTTATTGATATTTTACAGGACAGACGATTAATGGAAAATGAGGCATATTTGGCTGGAAAAGTTGAGCTACAATCTGTCCTTACTGATTACTTCCAAGCTATTCTTTTGATGAAACCAAGAGAAGTCTTACCTTTCACCAGAAGCTTTTTTTCAACTTTTGTGAAATCTGTTCACCTTCCACATAATAATTACTTTGACAAACATCTCCATCGAGTACGGTATTCATACTTTTAACTTAATATTTTTAATTGAAATTTACACCGAAAATAAAGAAAAATTAAAATTTTCAGAATAATCTTGTTATTTTGCTGGTACCTACATATTTACTAGATTTTTTTTATGTGGTGTATATTTTTGACAAAATGAGACTGGAAGAATATTTTTTTAGAATTTCATATTATTGCAATATTTGTAAATAGCTACTTGAAAGAAACACTGATCACCAAATTAAAAAACTTTTTTTTATACTGAACTGAAGAATCTATTTAGTCGACATTATACTACTTTTAAATTGAAACTTCAAGAATAAAATACATGTACTCATTATTCAGGGATCTTCTTAATTACATGCCATGTAAAACTACAAATCAATGTACTTTATGCATTGCAAAGAACCACACAAAAAATTCTTCAATAAAATTGTTTTTAAAAGTACAGTAAAACACCAGCTTTTCAGACCAATGAGTGCCAGACGTTATCCAGATATGCAAAAGTCTGAAAAATTAGATTAAGGCAATGTTTTGAAAGAAAATGCAGAATTTACTCTAAGATAACTTTTTATTGCTTTTGAAATAATATAGCGAATTGGAATTACATTAAAGACTTATTTTAACATGTCTAGCAAAGTTAATTCTTTTGACAAAAAACTCATTTATGAGCAGTGAGGTCCTTATTTTAAGGTTTGATTTCTTGATAACGATCCGGATGACTTTAGTTCGTATAAATGGAGTTCTACTGAAGTATCATACTCATTTTCACAATATTGATGTATTTATAATATACCTATTTATTAAAATTTATTAAATTGTATTTTTTTAATTAACGTTTTATTTCATTGAATTATAAAATTCGTTCTTACAAAATAATTTCTTTAAACAAATTAATCATTCTTTTTATCTTTAAACTCGATAAAACTTTTTGGAAAATAAGTTTTCAGGGCAAAGTAAATTGCCACAATGAAAACTCCTAGCAATAACATTAGTACGGACAAAATGAAAGCTAGGACATCCAGGTTGTATAGTTGGTAGGTGGTGAGGTCCAGAGCAGGAGAACGGAGCCTCCTCCCCTTGTAACGAGCCACATATTCTACCGTATCAGCAGCCACCTTTAAGGGAGGTGCGCGATCATGCCACTGGGCTGAAAGGTTTTTTGCTGACTGCCTCATTCTGAAAAAAGAAAAAAACAGTTATTTAAAAATGTCCAAATTTCTTTTGCGAAGTACTGGATTCATTCCTGGGAGTTTATCAAGATTGATTTAATATATTTCAAGAAAAGACAGGCGCAATGGCGCAGTTGGCGCAGTTAGCGGTACACACAGACTGGCAAGTTTGATTTCTTGCCAGTTGCAAGAAAAAAATTCAAAAAATATTTATTATCAATTGGTCTGGGTGTTTTGATGTGTTTTTCATAACTTCGTTCCACATCTTTACTTTGCCACCTGCTAATAAGCCTCTAAAATAAAGGCTTAGCTGGTTATTCCTTTAAAAAACTATTACTGGACATGTCAAAAGTTGGATTGATCAGCGCGGCGTACGTGCTTGAATGTAAAGGAAGGGAGGTCTGTATGTAAAAATAGAGTGGAGGGGTGTTCTTATTTAATTTTTCTTTTCTTATGGAGAAACGGAGTAATGGCTTGTTTTTTTTATTGTGATTCTCATAAACTATGTGATTAGCAACTTACTCTGATGATAACACATTGGTCAAGGCTTTCTGGATCCTTTCTTTAGTAATATCTCTATACAGGACTCTGTCTCCTAACCCTGCCTCGACTGCTGCAGCAGAATTAGTTCCTTGGTCAGCAAATACTGGGATGAAGAGCATGGGAATTCCGACATAGACGGCTTCAGTTGTTCCTAGTAATCCTCCATGGGATATAAAAGCCACAGTCTTAGGATGATCTGGAAACAAAGAAATTTGAAACTATTGTTTAAATGGTATTTTAAAATGAATCAATAATCTTTATGACATTTTTAAATCTCCTAATCCGCACCAAATGGTGAATAAGGCACTGCAGCGTATCACAGCCATTTGATGTTCAAAGGCAAAAACGTTTGCGAATCCGAGAGCCAATACATGATAAAAAATGCATGTAAATAGTTTGAGATAATTATATTCCTTCACCAAAATATAATAAATATTAAATGGGGGGGATATTAAACATTTTTTTAGAATCGCATTACATTACATATAGGAAAATACGAAATTTCTAATGTATTGGTACTACTGTTTTAATTTTTTTTAAATATTTTTATATTATACCAACTCAACTTTGGAAACAAATTTTATATTATATATACACGGTTTTTCAGGGCCAGACCGCGAAACTTCAGAGGAACATTCCTCACGGTAAGCTTAAAAAAAATCCTAATAAAACTTTTCCAAAAAGTATTTATTTTTTATTTTTATTATTTTCTTCATAATCTCAAAATAAAGTAAGACTATAATTTCTCGGACTAGCATCCCTTCCGCAAACTCCTACCCCTCCTCAACAAAAGAAAGTTTTCGATAAAAACGTATTTGACCAACTAAGTGATACGCACCAGACGCGGTCAAGTGAAGCGGCTGGGTAGGAGAGGGGTAGGGGTTTGTGGAGGGACTGCTTGTCCGAGAAATTAAGGATTTACTACATTTTGAGATAATTTATATATATTTTTATATGACTTTTTGGAATAAAATATTAGGATTTTTTTAAGGCTTACCATAAGGAATGTTCCTCTGAAGTTTCGCAGTCTGGCCCTGAAAAACCGTGTTTATATATAAACATTTATTGTATTGTGTTAATTAATATACATAAGAATGTAATCAAAATTAAATACTTAAAAGTTCAAATTGAGGAAGCCATTTCATGAGTAGAATATTTTTAGGCATATTTGGAATGAGCTCTCCTTCCCATTTCCAAATGACGTCATAATCTATTTTGGAAAATGCTTCAACAAATGCATCCCTTTTGTATTCCGGTAGAGTAGAGGTTTTCAACATTGAGCCCATACTAAATACAATCACGCCACTTTTTGAGTTGTTCATGAATTTTTCAAGGTTCTGAAAAATAAAAATTAATTTCAACTTTAAAACGTTCTTTACAAAACTTAACATATAATATACAAAGATATGAATCACAGAAGTATTATTAAAAAAATACTACATACCCATATTAAAATATTTTTAAAATGTTAAGAACATCGACAAAAAATCTAAATTTAAAATGACATTTATCATCATTTTTCTATACGCACCTAATGGTGTATAGGGTACTGCATTGGTACACCAACTGCTGAGCAGGTATTTCGATAAAAAAATTACATGAAGGTATAATTGGACGTAGTTATGAAGAAAGCGTCTAACCCTCAAAATGCTAAAAATGAATAATGCCGATTTCGATAGCCTACTACGATATCTTTATATGTTGAAAACGTCGAACCTCCAATCGCTGTACTTTTTTTAGCAATTAAAGGAATTTCAAACCCACATCACGGCTTTCACTGTTATATTAGCTTTAAAAACGTCCAAGTGGTTTACCTGTTTTCTGTAACGCTTTTTTATGTATATTTTTTTAATTTTGGAAAAAAATAATTGGAAAAAACGTATAGCACTTGGAGCTTGGACGTTTTCAGCACATAAAGATATCATAGTATGCTATCGAAACCGGCATAAGCGCATTTTTAGCATTTTGAGGGTTGGACGCTTTCTGCATAACTACGTCTGATTGAACGTAGTTATGCAGAAAGCAGCCAGTCGACAATTTTGAAGAAGTGAAATATTTGTGTTATCGGGTGCAGTAAGGTCAATTCTAAGTTCTGCTAAAAACAGCCAGACCGCTTTCATACAAAAAACTGTAATAACCACCTTCTGAAAATAGTTTCGATCACAAAAATGGCATTTCTCAATTTGCAGAAAACACCCACAGCACAAGAAAAATCTTACAGTGCTTTAAAAATCATTAAAACTGGTCAAATATATATATATAATTAGATTCTTGTTTGTAAAGTGAAAAAAACGATTTTTTTTAATTTTTTTATATTTTTTTTAAAGAAATGTTTGCGTTCTTATGATTTACCCAAATATTTAATTTTGAGGGCCGTTTTCAACGAGTTGTAAATAACTCACTATTAGAAAATGGGAATTGAGTTGGGGTAGAGTGGGATTCGAACCACGAGTTCGAGACACTAGCCACAGGACTACAACCCAATTCATAGTTTATTATTTTATGTCAAAGTCGAAAACATTCTAACTATTGTGCAGATTTAATTATTCAATCTTTTTACAAAGGTGCTATTATCCCAGTTTCACTTTTCTATGGCTAGCTGCTTTTTGCATAACTACGTTCAATTATCAGTCTTACATCTTACACTTTAAAAAAATTTAGAAAGGAATATGGAAGCATGGACATTTTTTTTTTATTCCCTTAGGTATTCAAAATGTTTTTAATTTTTACAACTCCCTAGGGAATAGAATTCAGCCCTTGTCTACAAAAAAATCGAAACGCCTACTTAAAATGAGGTTATTGTGTTCAATTGAAATCAGATAGGTAGGTATTCTAAGAAGAAAATGATTTTACTTTTGTAATCAAATTTATATCCCAAACTTCCAGCGAAAATTGTATTGGTAAAATTGAATTTAGGTTAACAATTAGTTTGTACAAATGTTTGTAAACAAAATACTGGATTTCACCCCCTGAAGAATTATTAAGATTAATATATTGCAACCGAGATGGAACATTTAGAGAATGAAGTATAAAAGTTTCGCCTTTAATTGTTAATTTTTGTTGAGTAAAAAGTGAAAACTTTTATTTAAAGTCAACAGTTGGAAGAATTGATGAAGTATGAATGGTTAAACAGGCAAAACGGTGAATGTTAAACAGTGTGTAAAGTGGCCAAATAAATCAACCAATGACAGATCATAAGACCTATAAATGCCTAGACTTCCATATTTCATTCTGTAAAACGTTCTCCATCTGGTTTGTAACATATATTTAAGTGGCTCAATGTTTTGCTTGTATTTACAAAATTAAATTCCGAAAATGATACTTTTTTAATTGATAAAAATATTATGTAATGACTCATTCTATTTAATGAAAATACTATGTAATGACTTATCCCATCTAATAAAAATATTATGTAATGATTTATCCCACCGAATACAAATATTATGTAACGACTCATCCGATTTAATAACTAGCGTTCAATTGCTCTTCATATTTTTTTTACAAGTCTCGTATAATAGGCAGATCCTACTTCATTTTTACAATACCTGTTCATTACACAATCGATGTTCAATTACACGCATCTATTATAGACATGCATCTATTGTTTATTTATTTTTTGTAAATCAATACTGTTCAAATATTTATTCGGCGAACCGTCATGCAACCTTCAATTTTTTGCGGTTGTAAGTTTGTACCTTTTCGCATGATAACCCACCACTTTTTTTATAAAAGGTACCCACTTCTTATAAAAACATGTAGGTACTTGTAGGTTGTTACTTAATTACTCTTGTCGTCTCGGTTCGTATCTTGCCGGTAGGCACTGTCTACTTTTCGTAATAATAAAATTACAAAGTGCATCGGGTCGCATTACCCGTATGTAGATACTTAACTAAACTGACCAAAGTACCCGTTATTCAACGAATGTCATTAATACCTACACTGTTTTTAGAAAGAATACCGTAAAAGCCGGGTTTTATGTTTCAAGATTTCCTTTATACATTTATATGAACATTTTATGGCTCGGTAATCGAATTGTGATTCCGTGGCTAGTGTTGCTGACTCACGGATCAAAGGTGCGAGGTGTCGAATCCCACTTTACCCCAACTTGATTCCCATATCCTAATAGTGAGTTTTTTACAACTCTTTGAAAACTCGAGTCCTTATTCAATAAATTACACACATTATTACAATATTAATACATTGTAATGAAAACAAAGTATTAAAACATATTTTGTCCCGATAAACTATTAAATAATAGTTTGTCATCCGGTGCTCAGATATAAGTTTCAGTTAATAATTGAATAAAATAGTACACACAATACTGTATCTGTATAAAATAATGAACATATAATATTTTGTTTTTGATGCTTTGAAAAATATTATTTAGAAGACAGAAAAGAAAAAAACTCAACAAAACCAGATAAAAATGGTTTAATTTTTTAAAATTTTAAGTCAGAAAATAGAGTAAAATAATACAATTAAAATTTAGGAATAGCCATTTACTTGAATATATTTAAAATATGGAGAAAAAAAATATTAACACATATATAAATAGTGTGTGCTCATAAATGTTCTAAAGATACGATAAAAAATAAAACAAAGTAAATCAATAATTTCAATTCATATCTACAGAAAAAATAAAAATAATAAGAAAATCAAAAGTACCTATTAAAATTAAGATTTAAAAATGTAAATTAAATAAAGAAAGAAATAAAAGAAAAGATTAAAATAAGAAAAAAACAAAAATGTTTTCAATGTGAAATAAAAAATGTTTTACATAAATAATAAATCGGGTAAATCATAAAAACACAAGTATTTATTTTTTAAAAATACGAAAAATGTTGAAGATGGATGTATTAGACTTCAGATTTAAAAAAATAAATTTAATATAGGTACTATTTTGATACGAAACTTAAGTCCTATCAAAATAAATCTAATCACAATAAAGAACAAGAAAATAATTTTAAATCCATAATAAAGCAAATTAAAATTTCAAAATTACTAAATTAAGGCCTCAAAGTTTTTCTAATCGATCTCCAATGGATCGAAACGAAAAAAACATAGTAATCAATAACATAATAATTATCTAATCCATTTCAAGATCATAAACTTAAAATCACGACAAATTTGTATGGTACAGGTAGTACTGTAATAATTTAAAGACCTTGTTTGAAAAACAGCAAATACATTTTTTCCAGTCTGCTTTTATTTGGTTTTATGATTCTCTGTCCATGATTCTCCACGGTAGCCTTTGCCAAAAAATTCTAAAAAAATCTATTCCTTAAATTAACAAATTGACATTATTAATTATTTTTTTTGTTCACTTTAAATTCACTTTCTTGCATTATCTTAAGTCATGATTTTAAAATTAATTCAAACTCATACTGCTATACATATTATACCTGCTCTACATATTATAATGAGGAAGTTCAGTGGTTTTTTTCAATTTTTTTATTTGTTAATAGACTGTTAAACTAAGTCAAAATTTTTTTTTTAAAATTTTTACATATCGTATTATCGGCGCTACGATTTTTTAAAGTTTTGTATTTCTGAAATAACCCCGCGTGTGACGTCAGAGGTTCATTTCCGCTTATTCTCATTCAGTTCTTCCTATTAGTCCAGAAGCGACAAGCAGACCGGAAATCTTCCATAGCTCTCAGATCATAGGTTGATTCACATGAACCAGTGACGTCATTTAAAGTAGTGCGTTTTTATCAAAATATTTTTTATTATTTTTTCTGTACATTTCCAAGAAACTTTGTAATACAATTTAATGCTCTAATTTTTACCCCGCGTAAGAAAACATTTTTTGTATCCAATTTCCCGTAGGGCTGAAGTTTCTCATTGCTAAGCCGTTCACTTAAAAAAAAAAAAAATTTTTTGTCATTACGATTTATAGTGAATTCGACATAGTTTTCACTAAAACAAACTTCGTCATAAGATTTATTTATACTTTAATTAATTATAATAATAAAAATACTTTCTAATTTTATTCCACTTTTATTTATAATTATTTTATATTAACCAGTGGTCTGACGATGTCGTCACCAGTCTGACGATGTCGATCACGACGAAACCCGGTCACTGGTAAAAAAATTATAAAATAATTATAAATAAAAGTGGAATAAAACTATAAAGTATTTTTATTATTATAATTAAAATGCAGTTTCACCAAGAAATGTCAGTAGAAAAACTCAACTTTAATTAATATTTAATTGAACGTATAATATTTACGTTATTTCGAAGTTCCTTTCAGAGTTTTAAATTATTTATCTATATATATATTTTTAATATAATGTACAATAATCTAAGTAAAACCGCCTCTGAAAACTGTTTCAACACTCAGGAAAAGTTGTCGGTTTTTCTGGTCCTCAATTATAAACATATTTTTTTACAAACATAGCCCTTGGTCCCAAGGTTTTATTTATCTGTTTTGAGGTTTCGCCAACCAAAAATGTTAAGGTTTCTAAAAAATGTTCATACTCCATTGCTATTGATTTTTTAAATTACTGTTTTTATAACGGTTGCCCCAATTTTTTAAATTTTCATTCAAGTGGTTTAATATTTTATTTTATTTTTGAGATAAAACGCAGTATGTATAATTGTATAAATAAACCCAAGTTTCAACCTGTGTACTTGGAATGGCAGTCACCTAATGGTGAAGCTAACTACTAAACAGATAATCAAATGCACATGTAAAATAAAAAGAAAAAAGCTTCTCACTAGCTTGTTACCATATTTATTTATTAAGTAGATTCTCTTTAAATGTATTTTAGATGTAGGTGTGTTGGTAGATATGAAAATATACAATATTTATTAATGAAATAAATACATTATGTCGAGCTCGTGGTGTAATGCTCAGCGCGTTTGCCTACCATGCAAGAAGTCTCGGGTTCGATTCCCGACACGGCTGATATGAAATATTTATTTAAAAGGGTGTTTTCACACTGAAATATTTTATAGTCCCTGGACTGGTACCTGAAGCGAAAGAGTGATCATCTTACCTTCGTATAACAAAAATGATCAAGATACGCTGCGATTGGTGTACCAATGCATGTCCCATTAGGTCCAGAAAAGTATGATGATCTTATTAAATTAAGAAAATTTAACGGTCATAATTAGTCACCATACTAAATTAACCATTTAATTCACAGATGTTTCGATTTTACTTTACTGTTTTTTTTAATCTCTCATGGAAATTCGAAATACTATAAAAAAACACAAGTCAAATGTATTTATTCTACTTTTGACAAGAATAAAAAATCAAATTCATTCTTCACTTTAGCATAATTATTTCATTTAAATTTACACAAAACAACATGTTTGTGCTTTAATATAAATGAAGTTTAAATAAAGTACCTCTAAATCTGATTTTTCAATTTTAGTTCATTTATTCGAAATAAATTGAATTTTATTTTCAATTGTAAGGCTATAATATTTTACCGGTTCTAATGGCATCAACTTTTTCTTGATGTGCATTCCATTAACTTCTACAACCCCCGGCACCAGAGGCTTCACTCCATGAAGAGTGAAGTGTGTGTTGGAGAGAAGGGCGCTGGTCCTCGGTGCGATTTCCCCTAATGGCGGAAGGGTACGATTAAGGTTCTTCTGGACTATCTCACGTTCATCCGTAAACACCCTGTACTTGAACAGAGCTTTATAAAAATACTCGGTTATTGTGTTCTCAACCCGCTCCAAAAAATTCATGTGAGGTCCATAGGATAGGAAAATACACGGCATATACGAAGGGTAGTCTGGCTGACCGTAGTATGGGTAGGTCCAGGGCATTTGAGGGTGCGATTGCAATCCTATCACAGGGGCGTCTATGAAATGCGCGATACCCATAGCGCACTCGCTATTAAACTGTTCTAACAAAATAACGTCAAACTTATAACCATTATTTATTATTTCATGTACATGAGGCAAGTTTGTTAAAACCTCGCACATTTTTGTCGCTAGATCCATTATTACGGACGTTTCCACCAAATGCATAAAAGTATCCATTATAAAGTTTCTGGAATCAAACATTTGGAAATTAAGCGTCTCTCTGTGTAGATTCTGGAAAACTCCCATGTTTATCTGTTTCCATCTATTGATTTCATTCGGGGGGTCGAAGTGTGAAATGACCGTCAGCTGGTGCCCTCTGTTCGCGAGTTCTTCCAAAACCGGATGAAAAACATCGTAATGGCTTTTTCCTGGATGTGGGAACAGACCTAAAATATTTAAGCCATCCGCTCCCATAAAAACTGCCCCAAAGACGAAGTAAAACTTAAGCATTTCCACTAATCCAGGTAAACATAAATTATTATATCACTTTTTAATACAGTTATTTTAGTTTATTCACGTAACGAATACGATACATATACCACTAATGAGACCACACAGCGCTTTCATTCGATTATAATTAACATTTAAATCCGCTGGACAATTACAATATTAGAGAAGTAATCCATCTACCAAATCCGAGCACGTACTGATGGAGTACAGAATATTACGGCCATAGTGATTTGCTTTATTCCACCCGTCTCGCCCATTTTTTTGCGATTGAGATTGTGTATATAATTTTAGAATTACAATTAGTTGTAGTCCCTCAACTTAATACTCGCAACAGTTATAAACGTTTTTTTTTGTTTTTTTTCCATACATATATTATTTACATAAAAATATAATAACAAAAATACACTTTAGAAAAATACATCTTAAAATTAAGCTACAAAATAAATTGGAAAAAATGCCCACAGAATTCAGCGTCTGAGCTATATTACAGATACAATAATAACAAAAAAAATATTGACAAAATTTAATTGAATCGGGTTGTGGTCCTGTGGCTATTGTCTTAGACTCACGGACCGAAGGTCTGTGGTTCGAATCCTTCTCTACCCCAACTTGATTCCCATTTTCTAATAGTGAGTTATTTACAACTCGTTGAAAATTAAATATTTGGGTAAATCATAAGAACGCAAATATTAATTAAATAAAAAAATAAAAAATAGGAATGCTGTTTTGTATACGTTTAAATTTAATTTACGAAATAATGAAAGTAGTTTTGTGTTTTATAAACTTTATTAAATATAATAATTTAATACTTCTGTTTGTAACTATTTGTTAATGATATTACAATTTTCTTTTCTATTGTAAATGGAAAAGTTTAGTTCTTTTTATTTATCTAATATAGCAATTTTCAGACCATTATCTAGAAGTTATGAATATCTTATGCTGTATAAATGGGGTTGTAACCAATTTAAGGGAGAAAAATCGTAAGTTTGGAATGGATACTTTACAATTAAACATACGGTATTATATTTCCAGCATGCGAAAACATTGCGTTGTTCATAAAATTAAACTTGAATATATAAAGGCTAAAAGTCGGAATAATTGACTTGCGTGCATTAGAAGATTTATAAATGCAGAGAAAGGAGTTAATATGTAAGTAAACAAAAAAAGAGCGGTGTGGCATTCTATTCTCTCTGCATACACCTACGGGGAAACGGTGTAATGGTTCGTTTGTTTCGGCATTTTCCAATTAAAATTATGTTTAATTAATTAAATAAAATTCTCATTTGTTCTCAATAGAGTTGTTCCACCAAAGTATTTATTTATTACTCATACTGGTATTATAAAACATTATGTGTATTGTAATGTCTATCTGTGTCTAGGTGGATGAAGAATACAGTTGTGTTTCAAATAAAACCAGAACCCTAGGCGAGTGTTTTTGACTCGATGCATACTCTCATGTAAAAACCCTTAAAAAAGGAAATCGAGTGAGGATAAGTTCGCCTTATTGTGTATAGAGGTAGTAAAAAATTAAACAGTTATTTTAAAACAGCTATTCTTCTGGTACAGTGGAAACAATTTCACACGAAAATTAAACTGTTATTTTAAATAAAAACTTCATCAATATTACTAATTAACAAGTTAAACTGCTTTGCAAAACTGTTTCTAAAATAATAGTTAAGAGCAGTGTGGGTAAAACCAGTGGCCACTTTTTTTATTTCATTTGAGGAGTCGCGGTCATAAGCGAACAGTCATTCCATTCATAAAAAGTTCACGTATCCTGACTAATTTTTTGTTGAAAGTAACAGTTTAATTTCTTGCTGTGATACTGTTTCAGTCGCTGCTTAAACCACATTGTTTTCCAACTTGTTATTTAAAAACCGTTTCACAAAACAGTTTTATTTGTAAAATAGTATTTGCTACTGCCACTTTTTTTAAATAACCGAATCACCCATCCTGATTGTGTAGTGGTTGACGCGTTTGCCCATCATTCTTGAGGTTCTAGATTCCTGTTAGGGTGGACGTAAAATATTGCCTTTAAGGTAGATTTACATTGAGTCAGTTACTGACTTCAAACCCAAAACAAGTCAGTGATGACTCGGTACTGCTATCGTATAAATTGATTTCACGTAAGTACAGCGCTGTTGCGTCAGTGCTGACTTCAAAATTCCCGGTGTTTATTTTGAAGTCAGTCCGCTCCCCTCAATACTGACGTCAGTAACTGACTCGATGTAAATCTGCCTTAAAGGTGGTTCAACACTGCGACATTTCGTCATTTCTGGACAGGAACCTAAAGCGTAAGAATGAGATCACTTTCCCTCCCATCTTACAAAAATGATCTATGTACGTTGCAATTGCAGTGCTAATTCAATTTAATTCAATTCATTCAATACAATATATAAATTATAAACATACATTCAATACGTACATATTAAAAAAAATAAAAAAATACACGAAAGCGACTCATGTCAAAGTAGTAGGAGAATCTTGCTCCGGAAAATCCCTTCGGATACATGGAACAGATCAATATCCAGAGCAATGTTGTTCAGCATAGCGGTAGCTCTTCCAAAGGCAAAACCATCGTCATGTTGTTCCTGCGTATCGGAATATGAAACAATCTATGCTGACGCTGTCTCAGGTAATTATCAGCAACAATCAAGCGATAAAAATGTGTAGTAAAATACACATTCCTTCTAGTCTCTAAACTGTTGAAGACAAGCATACCCTGGAGAAACTCGGTCGGGTAGAACCAAGGATAATACCCGCACTCTCTCATGTAGAGATATTTCAGAAACTTCTTTTGGATTTTCTTTATCATAAGAGAGTACTTCAGTTCATGTGGCTCCCAAATCATCGTGCCACTCTCGAGTCTACTTCGCACCAAGGAGTTGTAAAGAGTTCTCAGTACGCTTTTTTTTTCAAAAACCCTGGCAGTACGCAGAACGAATCCCAACATCTTCAATGCATTACCACTGATTGTCTCTATGTGTTCATGAAATGTCAGGGTGCTCACAAATCTAACGCCCAGATTCTTAACATTTGATATTCGTATCAGATTCTGCCATTCATTTTGTATTGAAAAATTAGAGTTTTTTGGGCCCTAGTGAAAGACGTGACCGAACACTTGGAAACATCAAACCTAAGTTTGTTTCGCCTTGCCTATTCAGATAATAAGATAAATCCGCTTGGAGAAGACAAAAATCGTCAGAAGTTGTCACCTTTAAAAATAGTTTTAAGTCATCCTCAAACAACAGAAAACGCGAGTTTAAAATTATTTTAAAAATATTATTCATGGAAATTGAGTGTGGTGCCCTATGAATGGCAAGGAGCGAATCGAAAAACGATGGTATTGACATAAATGTCATTCGATTAAATTATGGTATTATAAAATAAAACAGTCACTTCTACAAGTATATTATTATGATGTTACTACATTATGTAAGCTATTAATACTTTTCTACGAACATAGATTGACCCGACAATTCACCTAGGTGTGCATACTCTATTTATGGCACGCATTACTTGTATCGTGCCAATCCACCCGGTCCGGTATAATTAGGACAGGTAGGTAGATACTTATTTATTATTTTGTTTTTTCGTTTCAATTATTTAGTTTCTACTCGCGGGTAAAAAATGTATTAAAGGAAATTTAATGGAGATTAGTCGGCCTGATGGTTTAATGGTTAGTGCGTTTACCTGCCAACGAATAAATCAAATTAAATAAAAAAAGGAGAACTGGCATTATACAAGTGTTGAATAATCAGCATTTTGTTTTGACCGCGTATAGACTAGAGTTCCAGATAACACGCATCATGTTAAAAGTTGCTCCAGCAATTCCTAGGCGGGTTGCGAGCTCTTTATGCATGCTTCCATCCTCAGTAATGTGTACTCCCAAGTATTTAAAGCTGTCAACTTTCTCAATCCTCTGTCCATTATTACAAAGAGGCTGAACAGGGTCAGGACAGGATTTGTTGCGCATAATCTGAGTCTTTTTTGTATTAATATTAAGACCCAGACGAGTTGAACTAACATTGAAGTCCGAGAACGGGCGCAGCAGCTCCTATAACGAGCGTCTTGAGGATGCGGCGGTGGTCCTGAGGACAGAAGGCTGAAGAAGAAGACGTTACACAATCATAAATATTTCTAATTCTATTTTCTGTCTTTTTTATTCCATTTTTTACTATTTTCTCAAAGACGTTTCGAAACTATAATGATTTAAATATCACCTTTAATTTTATTGGAAACATTAGTGTTTGGCAAAAAGTAAAATAAATTGATTGTATCCTGAGTTTTATGGCATCAGCTAAGATAATAGAAGCTGTTGTCTAGTCCGAAACGTCGCGTCGCGTCGAAAAAGGCATTCTGTCAAGTAGTTTATACAGTTTATTTTGTGTCCGGGAGGATGAAGAATACAGTTCTGTGTGTGAAACAGAACCAGAACGGAATTCTTCGTCCGAATGGACACATGTATAAATCAACAATAACGTCATAATTTGTAATCCATTATCCATTCTAATTTGATTTCTCCAGATCCTACCTAACTTTTTTTGTATATATCGCACTCCTGAAATAATAGTGACACAAGTCAATAAATAGATTTTTACACAACAGCAACGTGCAACTACGTTACAAACCCGCGCTATCGATAAACTAACAATATATTAGCCACTAAAAGCAGAATATGACAGGTCATTACCCCTGTAAATGCCTAGACTTCCATATTCCGTTCTCAAAAATGTTTTTCCTCTCTGCTGCAACAAATTTTACAAAATATTGTTTATTCTCAAAACTTTTAGTAAAAAAAAATTGTATTAACTGTATTTTTTTCTATTAAGGCACATAAATACTTTTAAGAGATGTGCCGTTAATTACGCGGGTGCAAAATATATTCAGGAACATCTTTGCATACTGATATTAAAAGTAGTAATTTCCGAGTTGCGTCACTATTATCTCCCAGGTGCGGTATGTAAATTATGTCGTTAATATCTAAATATCACATTTCATTTCGAAATATTTTTTTTATAAATCTGCTTTCAAAGCTTTCCACTTGAAAAATCAAGGACATGTCAAAACAAATTAGTAAATGTAAAAATGGGTGATTGCGTTAGTTATTCATTCATTTGTCACTAACTTACAATATATTTATTTAAGTTAAAACAATAGTGTCCGTTTACTACGTATTGATTTAAATATTAAATTTTATTCACTTATTATTTAGTAACCGACCTAAATAAGGTTTTCAGACGAAGCCGAAACGTATTTTAATACTACAATAATACAACAGAGATGAAGAACACTTAAGATATGAGAATGTCGAAGTCTAGGCATCCACAGGACTAATGACCTGTCATTGGCTGATTTAAGTGGCCACTCTACACACTGTTTAACATTCCCCATCCTGTCTATATTTGAACATTTATATTCCTTCTGTTCTTCCATATGTTGACGTTTGTGAAGTTAAAGAGCTGAAACCTTTATTATTGCGGGTAAGATTCAAATGGTTGCAAACAATGCCTGAAAACATTTTTCAATTTTTTGAAATATTTATTTTGGTATTTAAATACGTTAAACGTCAGTTCAAAACGCCCAAAATTAGGCGTTTTTGGTGTTAAACTTTACGAGTTTATAAAAATATTTGTTTACAATACACAATGAAATAAAAGGCATAAGTTTCATGAGTAAATTAGTTTATTTTTAGCGCTTATTGGTTTGTTGTTATTTATTTATTTATTAATTATCACGGCACGTAGTGCCTTTTACTATACAAAAAATACATATTGTGAAGAAATAAACACTTCAATATATAAAAGAGGAAAAAGCAAAAAAAAAGCATAAAAAGTTTACATGTACATATTTTATTACAATGGCTTCATTCAATGAACAAGAAACATATTTTGTAAAAAAATAAAAAGTCATAATAAGGAATAAAAAAAAAAATAAAAAAACATTACATGGAATATAAAAATTAAAATGTACGAAAAATGTTTTTTTTAAAAGTTATTTAAAAAAATAAAATGTTTCAACAGAAAGAAAGGTTTCAGCTCTTTTACTTCACAAAAGACAACAGATGGAAGAGTTGAGGAAATGTGGATGTTCAAACATGGGCAGAATGGTGAATGTTACACAGTGTGTAAAGTGGCCACTTCAACCAGCCAGTGATAGGTCATAAGCCCTGTAAATGCCTAGACTTCCATATTCCTTCTCAAAAACGTTTTCCCTTTCTGTTGAAATAGATTTAAATAAGTCAAATTACTTACGAGTTTAACTCTATGATTCATATTTCACACTTATTATAGATTATCTAGACAGAGTGTAATCTAAGCTTCAACATCAACCCCCTTTTTGCACCCATTGATGCATAGGGCACTGAAGTAATGCACAAACGCAGCTTAGCTCGATCATTTGATACATTAAGATAAAGGGATCAGTTTTACGCCTCAGGTTTAGTCCAGGACAATGAAATATCTCAGTGTAAAATGTAAAACCACCTTTAAAAACAAATATTTCATGCCGATCATCCCAGGAATCGAACCCGGAGCCCTAAGCGTAGGTGAATACGCTAACCATTGTACTACGAGGCGGGTTTTTTTTTCACTCGATTTCCATTTTCAGGATTTTTACCTGAAAGCAGCCATTGAGTCGAAAACACTCGTCTAGGATTCTGATTCTATTTTTCACAAGGAACTGTATTTTTTATCCGCCTTGACACATAACAAAACCAAGAAAATTTCCTACTTAAGAATAAAAAATATTCATACCCCTTGATGTCTTAAAATGACATACTATAAGGCCCGTTAATGTGTAGATACCATTTAAATAATGATTTTATTTGTATTTGATAACGTCTTTGTCTCACAAGAACAAATAATAATGCTCACTGTTTTTGCAACTAAACTTTAAATTCGCGTAATTAACTTTATAGAGAAAGGAAATTTTTCATGTAATTATTCGTCATTCGTAAATTTTTATTTACTATTGCAAAAGTAATTAAAATGAAAATGAAAAACAATTTTGGCAACAACCATTGCAGAATTTGTATTATTAATTAAATTTATGCACAAAATATAATTACGAAGTAATATTTTTTAATAATCTAAAGTTGAAATAATTAAGGGGACCATTAATATATCTCGAAGAGGCCTAAAATATAAATTACAATCTATTCAAATACGAAAAGTTATGTAAATTTTCTCGACCAAGAATGATTGATATAAAAAATAAAAATATTATGATTCATATACATTTTTCGAAGTAATTTAGATAACGTTTTTAAATTTTATAGTTTGATCAAAAATGTTTTTTAGATAAAGTGTTTTTTTAAAAAACATTTTTGAGTGTGTCAGTTGTATGAGGTACGAACGAACTCACAAAACGAAAGCACGACATGCTAAAGGGTACAGCCGCATTTAATGTTAACGATTATTAGTGAAAAGCGTATCTACGTAAATACGTATCTACCTAAAAAGCGTATCTACCTAAACAGTTTACTAAAATAACATGATAAAAATGTCGGCCTCGTGGTGTAGTGGTCAGCGCGTTTGCTTACCATACAAGAGGTCTCGGGTTCGAGTAGTTGACCCGATATAGTTGAGAAGAAATGTTTATTTCAAAAAAGGGTTTTTACACTAGAATATTTCATAGTCCCTGGACTGGCACCTGAACCGTAAGACTGATCATTTTACCTTCATGTAACAAAAATGATCGAGATTGCTGCGATTGGTGTACCAATGCAGTGCCCTATGCACCATTAGGTGCGCAAAGGGAATGATGAAGATGAAAATAGCATAATATTATAATAAACAGGTACATAATATTATATTTAATTCTTAATTTATTTAAACACTTTATATACATACATACAGTTAACTGACAAAATAAAATTAATACATATATTATAAGGGCTGGTATATTACAGGGGCAAATCATCCAAATAAGCGATTATGCACAGCTTACAATTATATTTGACTTTCTATAATAATGTTTTATATAGTTACTTTAAAACATTATTATGGAAATACGCCCAGCGCCCAGCCCGTTCTTAGTGAATGATGAAACTAGCCGATTGCCTCAGCTTATTCTCCATACAAAAAAGTAAACTATATTTAACATTTTTAACCTGGTCGTGTTTTTTTAGTACTAAAACAAACTTGCAGATTACAAATATTATTAGAAGATTCTTTATTTGGAAACTAGTATTTCGAACATTGTTTCCGAAAGACTATCTTTCTTTGATAGGATACTGTCGACATATGTATCACATAGAACATGTGGCGTTCGAAGTGGCCGTTTATGGCATTATTTATTTTAAAAGGAATCAGCCAGTGCTCGGTGTTGACATTTTAAACATAATGGAAATATTTTGTGGTCTTTTTTAATAAACTTTAGTACAAGTGTTGCATTAAAACAGTGTAGAATAAAACTGCGTATATCGGGAAGTAAATATAAATCGTTGTATGAGTGGATTTCCACAGAACCATAGAAAAAAATACCATTTATAATTGTATTACTTATGTATTATGTAATTATATGTAGGGACAAATATATGAACGTTTTTTGTAGATTACCTATAAAATAAATCACTACTCGCCACTTTCACCGTAAGGCAATTTCTTCTTACCTACCCAAACCTTTTTATTTGAGAAAATAAATGGTAAATATGAACATATTGAAGGTCTAAGAGGATCGTTTATTTTTTTTTGTTTTTATAAAACAACATAATATATTTAATATTTTCAAAACAATATAAGTGTCACGTAAAATGTATGTTACTCGTATAGTGTAAACGTACAACATACATTGTACGTTTGTACAGTAGGTAAGTATGGTAAGATAATATTTTTTCAAGGTTCGATGTAATGTCGCTTAAATGATGTTTAAATAAGTAGGTATTATCTAGCAGTTATATTAGCAAAGAACTCTAACCATAATTTTAAAAACTTACAAAAACTCGTTTCGGAAAAAAAATTCTTGATAATGATGTTTTAATGACACCGTAATAAACATATTAAGTATTTGAGTAGGTACCAAGTAACCAAAAAAACCGCAAGATGAGATATAATGATTATTGTTTATCTAATTCTCAGTAGCTTATTTGATAGAACCATAAGCAAAATATATACGACAAAATTGAAATCGCAGTAGAACATAACAAAATATAATATATTATAATAGAAATGAAAAAAAATAAAAAATTTCTATAAAATTATTTACCGATTTACTTCGTGATTCTGAAAATTAGAAACTGGTATTATTGACGGGTATATTATGTGTAAAAACGTTTTATTATAGTTTTATGGTAAAATAAATATACGTTTTTTTTACACGCGTCACGTCGCATCGTCGCGTCGCGCGTGGTATTATTTTTGGAAATTATGTACTTATGTGCAACAGAAAGCATCAATACTTTTGTGATTTACATTTTTTTTGCACCACAACAGGCCAGGAGGCCCAATTACAGTGGTGAACTACAGCACAAAACACCCAGGTTTAAGAAAAATCACATTAAATTTATGTGTTCTCACCGGGAATCGAGCCCGGAACCTTCAGTTTGTGAGTTAAGCGTCTTGACCACTACACCACGGAGGCCGCTTATTGCTTTTTTTTCTAATTGTCACGCTATTATCCAGGTATTTATATTTTTAAAACCGTACTCCCACAAGTGCACCCCTATTAGAAAAAACCACTTCGTTTTTGTACCGCTAGGCGTAATTTGACATTTAAAATAAATAATTTAAAATTTGGGTTTTAATTATTGAGAGCTTCGACAATCACTTACTAACTAAAACTTCCCAACGAAAAGTTCCACCATTTTTTTTAAATGTTTATCTGAACGGTTATTACATGTTTTCATGACACAACCAGGCATTTTGGTTTTGATTCTAAACGTCAAGCTCATGTCACACCCGGCTGGCGGTCAAAGAACGACTGAATACGGGTTGGGCATCACTGAGCGTTTGGGCATTAGTTAAGTGTCATCATTTTTAAAGGGTCACTATGTGTATTAACAGGCCTATGCCTGCATGCATTTAATTGAATTGCGTAGATAGTGAATATCTTATTGTTGCAACTTTCCCTCCATCTTGTGAATTCTAGTGTGTGATTCTAGGAACGACAGTAAATGATATTTACAATGCACCGGTGTGTGAAATAAATAACGAACATTGTGATGAGAGATAATGCTTTTCGGATCGCTCTAGTTTAACAGAAAGTTGTTGATATCGTGGAAATGAGTGATATGTGAAAGTGGTAAAACACATTAAAAAACAATAAAGCCTGTATGTCCTACAAAAGGGATAATTATAATGATAATAAACTACGAAAAAAAAAACCAATTAACGTTTTTAAATGGAAAAAGTAAAACTTGATTTATTTTGTGACGTTACATGATGTTTGTTTTCTGTAGGGCGCCGATGCGCGATGGAGCGGGGACACGCGGTAATTACAGTTTCTCATTTCTAGTGACCGACCGAAACAAGATTTTCAGCCGAAATCAAAACCGAAAGCAAATTTCGGCTTCTGTTCAAGTTTTAGCAGAAACCGGAACAAAAACGCATTTAAACATCCTAAAAGTCACTTTAAAACTCCCAAAATTAGGCGTTTTTATTGTTGAAACTTACTAGTTCATTAAAATAAGCGTTTAAAAAAGTACACAATGAAATAAAAAACATAAATTTAATGAGTAAATTTGTTTCTTTGTAGCATTTTTTGGTTCTCTGTTATGTTATACAAATAACGTTTATGTAACAGTTCCTCAATGTACACTATAGGAACTTAAACTACTATATAAAAGAATTACAAAAATATAAATTTGGAAAAAGGGTTTCAGCTGAAACTAAGTTTTGAGAAATTTTTGGCCAAAAACGCTGCCGAAACTAGTTTTATTGGCCGAAACTGCCTGGAACCGAAACTTTGGTAGGTCAATAATCATTTCTCTCTTCCTAAAGAAATCAAAAGATGGAATAAAAAATAAGCATGGGTGACTTAACAACTCATCACCGAAATAATGTAAATTGAAATATTTTCGGCACCAAAAATATTCTAAATGAGATGATAATCTCAAGTTAGTGAAACAACCGTTATTATGGATCTTGCAAAAGAAATGTGAGAGGTTATGACTCAGCTACAGGAATTGCACGATATTATCAACAACAAGCAACGATGTTATTTTGCTAGATCAGTTTAACGGCGAGTGTCCTATGGGAGTCGCATATTTAATCGATGCACCCACTAATTATTATATCTGTTGATGCACGTGGAGTGTTGGACACAGAGAATCAGAAAAAAAAATTGAAGATTTCGAAATGTAGTGTTGGCGGACGTACGAATGTATCCATACTCCTGGAACTTGACATAGGAGAAAAACTTACATCCATGTGCGAGAAAAGAATTCCGCAGTTCTTTGGACATATTTATAGGGAGAACTCTGATGGTTTGGAGAAAACTATTCTCCTAGGAAGTGTTGAAGGGACAAGATCGCGTGGACGTCAATCGACAAAATGAAAAGGCCTAGTCGCTGAATTATCAGAATCTTCACTGACGAATGCCTGCAGAAGAGCACAAGACCGCCCAGATTGAGGGAGACTATCCGCAGACGAGCCATACCTGGAGTCAGGCGTAATTACCATCCTCAGACATGAGGCACGGATTGAAGAGAGAGGGATGCACCTATAATCGGATTACAATCGTATGCTTTTACGCCTTGGACCTACCATTATTACGGTAAGCCAAATTTCTCTTCGTGTATGCCAAATACATTATATTATTTAGTTTATTGTGTGTCATACATGCGTAAATTGCATTTCTCAATATTTTAACATTTATATGATAATTGTATTGAGATTGTATGTTATTTAAGTAATTTTCTGAATATGCATTGTATTATGTAAAACATGATATTATTGTAGTTTTGTTTCCTGATGAGACGATAATATTATACTTTTAAACTTCAAATGATTTCATATTAAAGTTATCAAAATGATGCATTTATTTGTGCTTTGTATGTCATTATTAACAACATAATATGTACCTATAATATGAAGACATCTTGGCACATGAGATCAGTACGCGCTTAGATATTGGAGACGTATAACTGCTCCCGCCAGGTTTCACAATGTGCTCATTTTAATTTAGAAAATTTACGAGGGGGTTTAATACAAACGGTTACTAAATGCAACAAAGAAACGAGATTTATCTAAATAATAATAAGTTAAATTAAAAGTTTTGTATTGTCTAGAAGTGAGTTAAAATGATCAAGTTAATTTTATTTTTCGGTTGTGTGACGTTGAGTGTAGATGCCGTTAAAATATTGGGTCTCTTTCCTCACCCTGGGAAGAGTCATCACGACGTTTTCCAGCCACTTTTAGAGGAGCTTATAGGTCGGGGGCACGAGCTGACTATTATATCTCATTTCGCCCCCTCGAACGAAATTAAGGGATGGAAACAGATAACCATGGGTGGTTTTTCAAGTCTCCACAGGGAATCAATAAATCTACAAATGTTTGTCGGAACGAATTTTATAATGGATAAGATTTCACACGCTTTTGAAAGTACGGTGATCATGAATATAGCGAAAACCATGTGTGAGGTTTTGACGACCATACCAGAACTGCAGGATATGATCAATAATAAGGAACATTTTGATGTAGTTTTACTGGAGCACTTTAACAGCGAATGTTCCATGGGAGTTGCACACTTCATTGATGCGCCTATTATTGGAATACAATCGCACGCTTCCATGCCTTGGACTTATGCTTACTATGGTCAACCAGATTTTCCATCGTACATACCGTGCATATTTTCTAAATTCGGACCACGAATGACATTCTTGGAGCGTTTTGAAAATTTTTTGATGGAAAATTTTTACAGATTGTTTTTCAAGTACAGTGTGTTCATTCACGAGAGAGAAACGGTTCAGCGGAATCTTAACAGGACTCTACCACCGTTAGGAGAAATTGCTCAGAGGACTAGTGCGCTATTATCCAACACCCACTTTACCCTCCACGGAGTGAAGCCACTATTACCAGGATATCAAGAAGTCAGCGGGATGCATATTAAGAAGAATCTTCTTCAACTCGAATTGGTATTTATGAAGTTATTTTTAAATAATGCGATTCATCAGATGGGTACATGTCGATCAAATATTGTCTATTCATTTAATTTATTTATAATTAATATTTTTTTACTTTTTTATCTTTTTTTTTCCTATATTTTTTTTCCGTTTATTTGATTTGTTGTGTTCATTTTATTTGTCTAATTTATTTTATTATTTTTTAAAAATTATATTTACTTTATTTATCTTTTTTTAAATATTTATTTTATTCATTTGGTGTATTTTATTTATTCTAGTTATTTTATTTGTTTTATTTATTTTATTAATTTAACTTATTTTATTTATGATAATCTATCTAGGAAACCAACAGGTCTACATACATATTTAAAGTGAACAACAGTTATCTTTTCATATATAATTCTTCTGTACTCAACCGGTTTTAGAGAAATGTAGATCTTTGCGCTGCGCGTGTTTGTAGATATTAAAATCTTAAATCCAATATTAATCCAATTAGAGTCCTCAGCCTGACGTTTTTTCATTTAAACATATTTCCGTATTTTCTCCCTGGATTATGGCACTATAGCATTGATTTTTGCACGATTTTGATTTGAGCACGTCGAAGACTCTTAGCCGAGGAGATAAAACTAAAAACCAATTCTTGTTACGAATATGTAAATAGCTCAAAAAAGGCGAAAATTAATATAGTGTGTTCTTATTTCTTTATTAATTCGGTTATATACTCGTATATAATTCTTCTGTTCGCGTGTATGTCACGGAAATCCTTAACGACTGGACCGATTCGGACGAATTTTTTTTTGTGTTCGAGTACGGTCCCTGGATGGTTTAGATCAGAGGTTCTCAAACTTTTTTGTGTCGTAGACCCCTTGCCATATTTTTCGGTTTTTGGTAGACCCCCTACTTACCTGATATTGATTTTTCATAAATTTCTAACTGTAGTGATGTTTAGTGTTAAAAACTTAAAGTTAAAACAAATGTTAAGTTTTATACATTTATTAATTGAATTTAAATTAGAACTATACAAAATAAAATTTTGTATCTGTTATATAAAATAAACGTAACATAAAATAAACTAAGCAATAAGTAAATGTTTTTAGTGTGAAGGATGAACCTGATGCTTTAATAATAAATTATCAACATTTGGTGTCAATTTTGTCAGGTTTAATCTTAAATCTCCTCGGCCAATGATGTCCAGTCTATTTCTTTTTTTCGTTAGGAAATTGGTAACAGCGCTGAACCCCCTTTCCACTAGGTATGACGATGGAAAGGAAATTAAATTTTTTCTCGCTATATTCCATAATACAGGATAAGTAGCGGGTATGTTTTTTGCAGCCAGAAGTACAGAAGTACTATCAGTGTATGTTGAGATCCACTATCGTTGACCCCCATTTTTATTTCATGGACCCCAATTTTTTTTTTCGTTTACGTAGACCCCTTGCAGGTTGTCATAGACCCCTGGGGGTCGATATAGACCACTTTGGGAATCACTGGTTTAGATTCACAATTGGACCTGATTCTTGGCGCTTAGATCGCAGTGTCAATGTCACATAGTTAGTTTATCGAAAATTCAAATTTTTCGAGATTTTGCGTTGGCTGAACCAGCTAATAGCAGGCAAGCGAACGTCAGGTCCGCTAGTATTAAATTACTGTCCAAAAGGCCATTTTTCAAAATTATTTTTGTAGTAAAATAATAAATGTGAAATATATATTTTTAAATAAACCGTTTTTAATTAGCATAGTGTTGTAAAATAATAAATTAGGCAATGTTCATTCACATCATACTAAAATTCAGGTTTAAAGTTAAGACACTAGTTATGAACTATTTACAAATAAGATTTATATTTATTCAATATTATTATTATTAGAGCACACATATAACTACGCTTGTTATTTATTATACTTCAAGATTCAAAACTAAATAATAAATATGCCACTAATACATATTGATAATATAATGTCAAAAATGATCATATTACGTTATTTAACCTCTCCTACACTATTTTTCGAAAATAAATTTCGATCGACACGGTATAAAATGTACAAATAAAACTTTTTTGCCCCCCGTAAATAAAAACATGCATACATGTAAACTTTGACGAAGAAGCTTGATTGCTTTAAAACCGGTAGGTGGAAAAAAAAGAGTGGTTAAAAACAATGTTGTTTTATTTATTTTCTTTTAATAAATAGCCACAAAGTTAGTGCTTCAAGTATAAACTTTATATTATATTTTAAAAAAAACATGCATATTTTTTTTAACCTTTGTCTAAAATTTATCCGACGTAAAAAAATATTAATACCGTTAACATCGTATTTTTACAACTAACAAACAACAAACTATCACGCCGTTTCTCCGTAAGGGTAGGCAGATTGGATATATCGCCACATCACTCTATCTTTGCATAAATATCTCGCTTTCTTTACATTTATACACACTCCTATGCACTCGCGCCGATTATTCCGACTTATAACATGTCCATCTTCAAACATTTGTTGGATTCGGTCATGCCATATATTTCTCGGTTTTCCTCTATTTCTGCATCCACTAATATTCGCATTGTAAATATTTCTAGCCGTTCTTTCGCTGTCCATTCGCTCTACATGTCCGAACCATCGCAGAGCTCCTTTTTTGATTTTGTCGATAATGCTTATCTCAGCCTTACATAATGTACGGATCTCAACATTTGTGCATGAGAGATTGTATTTCAACAGTATTCAGCCTACTTTCATTCCTTTTTTTCCAAGTCCATACTTCGCCCCCATACATCAGGGCCGAGACCAGGACTCTATTGTGAACCGCTTATTTTGCCAATTGCAATGCAGTAACCTATGCACCACTGGGTGCCGATAGGAAAGTGATGATTATTAATTCAGTATTTATAATAATAGCTGTATTAAAAGAAAAAAATTGTATCGTCAGGCTAAGAAATCGAAGAAAAAAATGCATTTTAATCTCCACTTGAAGACACGACGATATCAAAATTAGTATGAAAAATGCAGCCTATTAAAATTTCATTAAAGTATATCGAAATTGTTAATTACTAAAGTCATATTAATTAATTAAACAATAATAATTGTATTAAACCTTGGTCCGTACCATAAAATACATTTTTTCTTAAAACAGCGCCATCTTTCGGAATTAGGCGGCAATATTTTTGTTTGCGAGTCTGGAGATCATGAATGGTTTGAATGTTGACTAAGTTGTATAGAATTATAGGGTACGATCACTCGAATCGTTGGTAATAATTTTTTCGATAGATAAACGTTAAAAAACACAATCACTTTGGGAATCATTATGTACCTAATACTCTTATAAAATATTTGTAGTAATTTTGAATTTTATATTTATTCTTTGTGGGTATGCAGTTGGCACACGATAAAAATTACAAGTATTTAAATGTAAAACGGAAAAAAAACTAATTATTCAAGGAAACTAAAATTAGAATTTGCTAAAAAAATAATATGTATTACGTGTTTTAGCCGTTAATATATAAATTGTGTCGATTTTTTCCCAAATTTTGAAATAAGCACCAAAAGTTTAATAAAATGGAAAAGATTACACGTCATTCGAAAGAAAATTTTCTGTCGGAGATATTGTGTTTGCTTTTATGTGACATGTTTTAATTGATTTTATTACAAACCTTCAAAATAGAATGTCAAGAAGACGAAAATAAGCAATTTTTGACACCTCTTTCTTTTCGTGTTCAATCGAGGGAATAAAGTTGCTTAAGCTGCTCCCGACATTTGCGCAGTGTACGGTGAAGGTATATTTATTTATTCATTCAAAATTACACTCATTCCCACATACATTTGTTAAGGCTGTTTAGGCTGTGCCCATGTTAAGCCGTAATAATTAACAAAAAAATAAATAGTAAAATTAATTAAATAAAAATAACAGGTGATGCAATAGAATAACAACAAAAATAAAAAACAAACTATAAATAATAAAATTCCAAAGACGACGTATATAAATAATCGGATATGAATGTATTTCAATATAAATTACTTATACAAATTTAGTTACATACATAATCAAATATACAAAAAAATAGTATCATTGAAATCAATAGGAAATAATACAAAAAACATAATTGAAATTATAATTGAGACATAGTTTCTATAAACTCATTCTATACGTATCTATAGTAAAAATTGAGAGTAATAAATAATATGCCAATTAAAAGTGAGTACTAAATTAAATAATACAAAAACATATAATGAAAATGCATAAAAATATCAAGACAAACAAAAAACAAATAAAAGTATGGAAGAAAAACAGATTAGTAAATTTTTGTTAATCTCAAACTTTAAAAAATTGACAACCTCGTACATGATCTGAATTATTTGTTGAAAAATAACGAAGGAGAATACATCATTGACAATTTTTTTTGTATTTTTTTGTTTTGTCTTTTTGTTTTCTTAATTTGGAAACGGACACATATAATGTCATACATACACAAATAATAACAAAGGTATACATAGTTAAATGGCAGAATTATTGTCACCAGCAATTTCTTACCGTCTAACCAAAACTAAATAAAAAATATGAACAATAATAAAAATTTTCAAAAGTTTAGAAAACACAAACAGTAAATATTATACAAGATTATGGTGTCTTTTACTTACATTATTTATATTTAATACATTTAAAATTATTCTATTGCATCTTCCAAATATTTATTTATAGCATTTCTTAATTCTATAATTTTTAGTATAGAAACATTTATTTATTATAAACACTTTTAACACTCCTGCAATTTTTTTAATACAGTTTATTTCCTTATTTTTATGGGAAACTTATAATATATACTGATACAATTAAACATTATTTAACTCAATAATCACCTTACCTATATGAAACAGATAATAAATTACGCTGCATTTGGCATAAAAATGCAGTACCATATGCACCACTGAGTGCGAAAATAGCAATGATGATGATGATAAAACTAATTTTTATCGGCTACAAATTTAAAAACGTAATTAACTTTTCAAATTTCCAACGTCTTCGATGAAACAAAACAGGGATAAATTTCATATACAATTGATGAAGTCATCGTGATTTTATTATCAGTACTAGTGAGAACTGAAAACTATTATTGTGTTTAAAAGTTTACGAAGAATAATTTACATACAACTCACTAAGCGTTCATTAGTAAAGCAAACCATTGGAATGTAAATATATTACGTACATGTAAATTTTGCGTTGCACGTGTGAAACATAATTACATTTGTGTTTTAACTTAAAGATTCACACATCATCAGTACATGCTTATTATTGTTACCATCGCACCATTTTTACGCTGAAGGCCACACTCACTGTTGATGGAAATTGGAATTGACATAAATGAAAATAAATTACTCATGAGTTGACGACGTCGTCCGTGAAAAAGTGGTTAATAGAAATTTATAAACGTAAATACTCATATTTTATTTACCTTACTTTCGTTTTTTTTGTTTGATACCCATATAAAAAAATGCCTATCACTCAAGTCTCATGTATAATCCTTTACGTTATTTTTGTATTATTATTACTGTTTTTAAAAAATATAAAAAGCCACATGGGAATTTAAATAAATAATTCTGAAAATATGTACAATTCAATTATTGTTTGTAGGTATAAGTATTCAACCGATTACCAACTTTTCATGTCTACCGGTTTCGAGACGTATTCGTCTAAATATGTAAAGTGTATAAAATATGTCTATAAAATTTAGTTTAATTTATATATAAATAATTAAAATACGTAGAGTGTCACTTCACAAAGTGAAAATATTTTTGGTATTTAAATAAAGTTTATTGCAGATTAAAGCTGATATGCTTTACGACGCATTCTCTCAGGAAAATGTGAGGTAAAAATATTTACACACAAATGGCGAGAGTCGAGATCTTAAACTTTCTAGTCTATCTCGGTTAATTAAGAACCGATTCATACATGTTATACACCAATTTGTAGTTGAAATAGTCAGAAATCATATCGTTAGAGTTTTTTTTAATATTTTGTTTCAACACTTATGCCAGAATATGTTTTCATGCTTTAAAGTGAAATATGGGGTTGAAAGTTCCGCTGTTACGGGGCTGGTTGTTCTCCGGGTAAACCAGCTCTGGTTGATGTTTATTTGTGTCTAAGCTTGAGTGTGTTCAATCATTTTCTTGTTGTAGGATGCTTAACTACAATAGCAAAACAGAAAGAGGAGAAAACAGATCATTTAAAATGTAATTTTGCAATGCCCAAGATCCTTGGCTATGTTACAATCCAGGAAAAACAATGTCAACATACTTGAAATCGTTAAAGGAGCAGCTTGGCACGTAGAGAAAATCCCTACAACTGTGGATCTGATAAGTATTTAGTGATGCATTACGTTATTATGCCGTTGTTTTTGAAAGATTTTAGTAGGAAATTAGTTAAAAACTATCGAGTTTAGTTAATTAATCTTAATGACAATAATCACAGCTAGTACAAAATTGTAAAACTGTGATTGTTACCAATGATAAAAATAAATACCATCTTTAAAATCGTATTTTGTTTGATAATTATTTAGTTTAAGTTTGGCAATGCTGATTATTTTTATTAATTACCTTTTTTCTGAAGTTTTCATGTTGTCGATTTTTTATATCAAGTGTGATTGCAAAAAATACCTTTATTTGATTTAATATTAGATATTTTTAGATAATTATAGATTTTAAAAAAGCTTTTGGTACGGTACACATTGAGACCATGTTAAAAAATTAGATGATATAGTAGTAAAATCTCAAAAATTCAAACTATTAAAATCATACTTAAAAAATCGGAAGTAGTATACCTTTGTAAATGAAAAAAAAAGTAAAACACAAACAGATTTTGGAGTCCCACAAGGATCTATTTTGGGTCCACTATTATATATTAATTTTAAAGGAAAAATTATTATGTATGCCGACGACATTGGACTATTCTATAAAAATCAAACAAACGTATTAACAAACATTGACATAAACGAAGACCTTACTATGCTGACTAAATGGACAAACACAAACTTACTTACACCTAATGAAAAAATGCAATATTATCCATTTTTAATCTAGAAAAAAATGACACAAAGTAGATGCTTACATAAATAATGAACGACTAACTGAAATTGAACATGTTAAATACTTAGGACTAACAATAGACAGACAATTGACATGGACAATTCATATCAACAATTTAATTAGCAAAGTGGTGACTTTATCGAGTCTTTTTTTTTAAATCAAAAACTTTGTTCCAATAAAGGAAAAAAGAATGTATGAAGCCTTAAAATCTAAAATATGTTAAATGCAACTACTATGGGGAACAGGAAATCAAAATGACATAAACAGACTACAAAGACAGCAAAATAAAATATTAAAGTTAGTATATGACCTTTCCTATCTAACAGCAACTAAATAACTTGTTAAACAAACTAAATAATTAAATATAACTGAACTCTTTAAAATTAGCCACTGATGTAATTGTAGACGAATAATTAAAACTTGAAAAAAACTGTAGTAAACATGAACACAATACGAGAATATCATATACAATCTTTTAAAACAAGAAAAGGACAATCGAAACTAATAAACCATGGACTGAAATTATACAATAAACTACCAGACAAAACTAAACAAAAGACTCAGACAACCTTTACAAAAGATGTTAAAAATATTATTATTAACAGTAGAATGTGAATTTAAATAGTAAAAATATTTTGTTAAATGTATGTAACCCGTAGGGGTTTATCAATGAAATTTAAATGTAAAAAAAAAAAACTTTCCTCATTTTAATGTATTGTGGTAAAAAATGTAGGCGCAACAACTTACCCCAACTACGGGACCACCAGGCCGACTGCGAGGTCAATTGTCGCTCGAGAATACAGAACCTTGGCCATCGCATCATCTTCATTGTCAAATATATAATTCTTTTCGTTCATGCAATAATGTATAAACATATGCAAATAGCTAAGTGGGTTATGTTCTATCAATCAAAATTGTGCCTTGGGCTATGTGTCACCGTATAAAGATTAATGTTATGCACGTTCGACGTACCTCCGTACTTTCATTGTAAATTGATGAGACGCGATTATGAGCTGTAAACATTGTTATTAGTAATAAAACCGTTTTACAAACATACAACAAACATTACTTATGCGAATAATTGTTTACGAGAAATAGTATTTTATTAAAAGGTACGAAGTTCTCTGATTTTTCCTGGAAATAAATTATGGGAAATAAATTGCCTCAGAAGAAATATACCTGTAATTTAAACTGCTTATTTTTATAATAGTCACATTTCGTTATGTGGGTCGCAAAGATCTTTTTTTTTTGCCTTGAGAAAATTATGTAAATACATTTTTTTATTAATAAAAAAAATCGTACAAAAAACAAGTTTCTGATGAATTGAAGTTAATGGAATACATTTATAACATTCAATATAACTATAAGTATAGAAAAAAATATTTCAGTGACATGTGAACAGTGTAAATTTTTATTTGAACAGTGTACCTACAGTCCTTCTTTGAACAGATTTCCCAGCTTCTCTAGTGAAAAGGACTCTTTAATATCTTTTTTTGTATATAGTATAATAATAATTGCTTTTATAAAAAAATGGTACACAAAAATGATATGTCTTAGATGTAACTATTGTAAATTTGTATTTTAATATTATGCAGTAAAATTTGATGAATTAAATCATTTATATAAGTAAATAAACAAAAACATTTTATTTTGGATTTTTTAAAATCTAAGAGTTTTGTTCAAAAAATAAAGATATTTTTGACTTTAAAAAAATCGCGTGTTTAAATTGGATGAACATTTCCTAAATTTAATGTTTATTTACATAGAAATAATACATTTAACTACTGAAAAGTTATAAAAAATAACAAAGAAAATAAAAAAACATTAAAATATATTTATGATAGTTCAGATATTGTAATTAAAAAAATGGAAAAATAATGAATTAGTTATTAGATTCTTAATTTTGTAAAAGGATTATGCAAAACAGTCTATAAAGTAATTATTTTTAAAACAAAGGAAAAAAATCTCAATAGAATATTTTATTTAATACAATATTTTGTTATGATCGTAGAACAATAACGCGTAATATTTTCTTCAACTTTACATGAGAGCGGTTTAATTTTTTTGACACATCACAAATTGATCAGTACAAAAGTATGTCCTTTGATAGTTGGGTTAGGTACATATATATAATTTTTTCTAACCTGAAATATAAAGCCTTTATTAAACCTTTTCATCAGATCAAATATAAGAAAAAGTCAATGTCGTATTTTTCGCACATCCGCCGTTGTTGATAGTAGATCACGACAATTTGCAAATTTTATTTTCTGAAATAGAGACAGTCAACTAGAAAATGACCTTTACCAATAATGGATATAGTTATTATCTGTGTATGTTAAAATATCTGCTTGAGGTAAGCATTTATTTCTGTTGACGTTTTCACAAATGCTTTTAATATGCATGAATATTTTAAATAATGCTAATGCTTCGGCAAACACTAAACAATTTAACGATTTGATTACAAATTTCCTGCCAACTAATGTTTTTGAGTATTTGAGAACACCTAAATATGTGTGTTTCGTAAATTGTGGCGAACAGATGTAAAATGAATAAAAACGATCTTTTACATAAAAATAATAAACTAGAGGTTAAATTCAATACTTAATTACTGAATGTGGTGATAAAAAAAAACTATTTCTATTTGTTGGAAAAAGGGTAATCAAATTTGATAAACGTTTTTTTGGGTACTTTTGATATGACTGCACGATCAAAAAATTTATTTATTAATTCACAAATATTTGATTTGCTTACATTTATTGAGACACTAGTCCCAACTCTATGAGACTACAGTCCTGTGTTGAGTTGGGGGAATAATACTCAACAATAATAATAAAGTACCTACAACAATATTATTTTTATGGTACAATAATTTTTCAATTTATGCAGCGTTATTTTACAATTTTTTTTATTTTCGTGTCCAGGTTGTCCATAGGCGAAAAAACTTATTTCTTATCAAAGGATCAAATGTTCAAAAAACCTTTATTAAGAGTGTTGTAATTTAGTTTATGGATTACCTTCTTTCAGCACAAGATGCCAAGGCTATCAGATAACAGAGAATTACCTCGGGCGGCTTTTTTCGTTCGGCAACGAGCAATTTTTACGTGTATGTGGGCACCGCCAAGGAGACTTAAGTTCTCAGAAGCGACGTGCGGTATGCAGCGTGCAAGATGAATTATTTTGCGTAAACAAAATATTTCTAACCCGGGCATCTGATGCATTTATTAAAATCTGATTGCTAATTATTGTTTTTGATACTATTTACCACTATAAGTTTGCTTTATACAATTAAATACCTGTATGCCTGCACAAATTTTTATTTGATTTATAAATGAATATTCCCTGCTATGAGTGCTTTCAAAACTGTTTAAATTTGTTCTGGGCGTATAAATAAATTGTTTGTGCCTTAATAAATATAATATCAGTAGGTACCTAGTCATTAACATCAATTGAATTATTGCTAGGCTCCTGTTGAATTGTCAGATTGTCAAGTGTTGTTGCCACTGAATCATGCTGCTCGTATTGCTACAGTATAAGTAATGAATCCACGCATATAATATAGGCCACCTAGGACTATCCACCAGTAGGAACTGGGAGCATCGCATGCAAAGTAGTTGACCAGCGCCAGCGGTCAGTGCCGATTAATTCGTTCCTCGCGTCTCGTTCCTCGGTCCGACCGGCGAACGGCAACGCGGCGGTGAACGATAACAACAACTCGCGAATCGAACGACTGATAGTTGATAGTGTCATAACTCGCCTCGAGAGAAAATGTACTGCGGGTGAGTGACAAATCTCGGTCTCGCGACATTTGCTAAGGTTTTATCGTCCGGAAAAGTATCGCAGCGCGTTGTTACCGGCCGCGGCCGCGTGAAAGTTTTCGAAGTACGCGAGTTATTTCTGTTATTTGAAATGAAGTGGTTTATTGTGCTGAGTTCTTTGTTATTCGGAGTAGATAGTTTAAATATATTAGGCCTCTTTCCGCACCCGGGAAGAAGCCACCACGACGTTTTCAACCCCCTCCTCGTTGAGCTAGCGGAGAGGGGACATCAGTTAACAATCATCTCGCATTTCGATCCACCGAACGAGATTGACGGATGGAAACAAATAAACATGGGAGTTTTCTCAAATCTCCACCGAGAAACTTTGGATTTTAAGGTGTTCGATACGGACAGCTTCGTGTCGGGGCGATTTCCCCATTTGATAGAATCATTCGTGATTATTGATTTAGCGAAGAAAATGTGCGATGTATTGACTAATCTACCAGAAGTGCACAATATTATAAATAACAATGTGAAATTCGATATTATTCTGTTGGAACAATTTAACAGCGAGTGCGCCATGGGCGTCGCGCACTTCATAGACGCGCCAGTAATCGGGTTACAATCTCATCCCCTGACTCCGTGGACGTATTCGTACTACGCGCAGCCGGATTTTTCTTCATACATGCCGTGTATTGTGCTTTCTTTCGGACCTCACATGAGCTTTTTTGAGCGCGTTGAAAATGTGTTTTTCGGATATGTATATAGGGCTCTGTTTAAATACGGCGTGTTTGTGCACGAGAAGAAAATAGTAGAAAAAAATCTTAATCGGACTATTCCTCCATTGAACGAGATCGCCCAAAAGACGAGTGCCCTGCTGTCCAACACCCACTTCACCCTTCACGGAGTCAAGCCGCTGGTTCCGGCGATCGTGGAGGTTAACGGAATGCACGTGAAAAAAACATTGAAGCCCCTGGAACCGGTAATAAAAAAATCAAAATCAATTCGTCAAAAATTAACGAGAATTTCGTTAGCAAAAATAAATTGAATTAACCCCATGTACGCAGTTAAACCATTAAATTATTCAATACAAGTAGCAAAAGTATTTTTTAACTATTCTAACAAAAATACATATAAGAATCATATTTTTAAAACATATATTATTTTATAAATTTTACCACAAATACGCATAGTTTCAGCACAGGTGTCTTTCCAAGTATTGAAAAAAAAAAACTTAAAATAACGTAGCCGAATGGGATAATATATAACGACACACATTATCTCAGCTTAATGAAAATTTTCTATCACACCTTATAAAATATAGGTGCGATAAAAAGGTATTTGGGGTATTCGACATTTTCTTAATGTACTAATATCGTTACCATATTATACTAGTACATTTTAAACATTTGTTTCGATTATTTTGTTTTACAAATAAGAGTATCTCATTTAAGAACTATTTCTCGATGTATTTTCCATAATCATTTAAAATTATATTTAATTAAGATGAGTTTGTGATTTCTAATCATACAAACTCTACTAAAACTTTAACGATGTGTATAATACGTCTTATCTCTTGTCCTCTATAAATTATATTTGACATGTGTTTTGTTTTTATTGGCGTATCTTAAAGGTATTCTAATAATATTTTGTTTGCAGACATCCTCGTTTTATATGAAGTAATAACTTCGTTAAATGTATTTGACCTTGTTAAATCTCCGTAAAATGGACGATTTACACACAAATTCGAACTACACGCTTATTTGGAAGACCACTTTTACATCAGAAACTTGTAAAAGAGTCAGCGGTACAAAACTCACGAGATTACAGGTGTACGCAATTTTATAAGGTCCGCGGGAGATTCTCGTTTAATTTCTTCAAGCCAATTATTGCGCTGAATGGTTACGAATGCGAATATTTTGACCTTTTTAGGACGCCGCAGTTTTCTGCAACTGGTGAATTCGGGTTATAGCACCTGCGAAATCGTCACGCACAATATCGTCCAAGATTTGTTTTATCTTCGTGGCTTTTAAAACATGAAAAGTCACCTAACAGCCCAATCCTTTAATATTGTCTTCATCTCACGGGCTTTAATCGTGTGTTAAATATTTGAATTGCTTAATATTTTCTTTATCATCTGACCTTAAAAAGAACTTATTACGTATCAACACAAGTTTCATACAAATTCGAAGTAGAACTCCAATAAAGTTAAGGTTCTTGCTAAATATTGAATTTTATAACTAAATTTAGTCGTAGAGAGTAAATTTACATACACATTTTCGCCATGAAATGTATATGTCTTTAACCAATTAATTCAAATATAATATTATGAATTTTAATAGGTACAATAAACTATAGAGAAAAAGATAATAAACATTAAAGACACCAAAAAAGAAAGACATAACATTACAGTGGGCATATTCGATATTATACAATTGAGCGATTGCAATACTCTAATAATTCGATTGTGGAATTAGTCTATAATGATTATTGAATATTTAAATGACGAGTTTTTATTATCGTTGAGTAAACACACATCAATAATCAAAGGCGATTTATGAGTTTATATAAAATAAAAATTAAATGTTAAAAAAAAATCGTAGTCAATTATTATAATCAAGTTATGGAAATGCCATTTTGCAAATAATTATTATAAATAATTATAATTATTTTTTTACGACGTGTACTTATTTCTAGGACAATACTTGCACGATAACTAGATAATGTGACATGTGACAGGGAAATGGAAGTAAAACACAGCAATTCTATGAAATTATACTCTCGTATTAAGAACAATTGACAGTCACAATAATAATAATAAAAAAGGATGAATAATAATGACTTGTTATCAGTAACGCATTTTTCTCGATGTTGTTTGAGGTTTTATATTGTTTTTGAAAATACGTATTGTGGTGAAGTACATAAGCAGGAATAACTATTGCGACGTGCACAAATGAACGATTGAAGAAAAATACTGATTACTTTGATAATACTTGTCTATGGAGGCAACATTAGCCGTTCGCAATGGAGTCCTAGTGGTGGTCTTTATGTAAGGATGCGCAATATAAAACGGGAAAAATGTATGTGAAAGTAGGCTAAATGCTGTCGAAATGCGTGAGGTGCGCAAATGTCAAGATCCGTACATTATGTAAGGCTGAGACAAGCATTATCGACAAAATCAAGAAAGGAGTTTTGCGTTGGTTCGGTCATGTAGAGCGAAAGAACGGCTAAATAATATTTACGACGCTAAGGTTGATGGATACAAAAAACGAGGAAGACCGAAAAAGACTCAGAATGATTTAATTCAACAATAATTAAAGATGGACATGATCGCATGAGAAGATGAATAAATGTATTAATTTAAATGGGGAAATCGTGGTCTGTTTGCCAAAGCAGAGTAGAGTGGATTTCTATTCTCTCTGCCTACTCCTACGGGGAAAAGTCGTAGTGGTTTGTTTGTTTTTTTTACTTAAATAAAAAACGACGTCCATGTTTGATCGTGTATACAATAAAATAATATAAAAGAGGATTTATAGGAGTATCCTTAAGTACCTAGGCATCAGGAGTGTACGGTGAGGTTTTCGATTAGAGAAGCTGTCACTTGGTACTAGATACATACATAGTTAAATGTTGTGCCTGCTACTAACATAGAAATTCAAATGTAGTGTTTTAAAATACAAATAAATTTCATGCGATTATTTAGCATAAAATAATTATATTTCGTCGTTTAAAATTATATGTGGATTGTGGTCTCACTGCTATGCAGATGACACGCAGATTTATTTTTATTGCAAACCAGGCGAGAGAAGTGTGCTGTCAATTTAATTAATGGATGCATCAAGAAAATAGGAAACGGGATGGCTGAAAACAGACTAACATTAAATCCATCAAAAACTGAATAACTGTGGGTGGCTTCAGGCAGACGACAGAATTTGATCAAGGATACGGCTCTACCTAATGTAGGGAGTACCGCTTTACCCACCGTTAAACTACTGGGAGTTTTACTCAATTCTGACCTTTCTCTTGACGCTCAAATTAGTAGAACGATAAGTTCATGCTTCTACCAGCTGAGACAAATTAAATGCATAGGCAAAAATTTGCCGGTTGATGCCACCCGTCAATTAATAAATGCGTTTGTAGTGTCTAGAGTCGATTATTGTAATGGTATCTATGCAGGTCTACCAATGAACAAAATGACTCACCTACAATCTGTATTAAATGCCGCAGCGAAACTTATTTTCGGAATCTCTAAGTTCAGTGATATCACTCCACTACTTTGGGAACTACACTGGCTACGTTTTCCACAGAGGGTCGAATACAAACTCTGTTGGCTTATGTATAAGTCACTGCACAACTCTGCTCCGGAATATCTAAGGGAACTATGCATTCCAGGTGAACTAGCTGACAGGTGTCTCACGCTTAGATCAGCTACGTCTACGGTGAGAGGAAAAGTTATTATACCTCTACGCAAACAGCGCACTAAATTTAGTGAACGCGTATTTGGCGTGGAATGGCATGGAATGCTCTCCCAGCAGAGGTGCGAGGCTGTGAAAGTGAAGTGATGCTTCGGAAAAAACTTAAAACCCACTTGTTCTCTAAATCATTTGAATAAATCCGTAGCATGTGACAACAAAACAATTTGTTTTAATTAAATTACAAATTTAAAAGCTTCAATTGAATGAATTTAACAATAGAATCACTATGTAAAGCGCCCTTGAGGTATTTTATTACGAAAATGGCGCTGTATAAGTTATCAATAAAAATAATCCATATAATGCCATCGTGTCAACCGATTTAAGTGCTAAATTTGTCATAAAACCTGGATGTGTTTATTAGAATTGGTTCCACAGATACTCAAAATCTGTATTCGTGCATGCGCGGACTTGTGAAATTCTGTATTGGGGGACCGCTTTAAAGGAACTAAAACACTAACCTAGTTCCATATTCCAGAATCACCCAGAGTGCAGTGTATTCTATACTTATACTAGTCCGCGCATAACTGCGCAGTTGGAAGGTTGTGTGTGGAGTTGTCCAAATTTTTTAGAAGATTTTAATCAATTAATTAAGTTTATTTATTTAGTATAGGTAGTTTATTACACATTATTTGAGACATAAGTCCCAACTCCTTGTGACTGAAAGTCCTGTGTTTAGTTCGGACGAGCAATTAGTTGACACATGAGTATATCATCACAAATATTATATAAATGATCAGGAACATAACAATAATATAATAAAAAAACAAATATATGGCACATTAATATTATTGAACATCGAACCCACCTCAGATCACTATGATTAAAATAACAAACCAACAACAAAATATTTATTATAGTTATTTAAAAGATTATTTAAATTTAAAAAATAGATACTGATTGATTAGAGGTAAAACTTTTAGGGAAGCATTGGTTTCATCCAATATATGAGCGGACCATGCATTGTAGGCATGTAGATAAACGTTTAGTAATAAATAACACAATAAGGTTTGAACTAAATGCACGTTGATAAATCAAAATCAATTGACCTATGTTTATTATTCATAATTGGAAAATTCATTTTAAAATGCTTCACACCTTTTAAAAATTAAAACAAGTAAAAACTACAAAAAAACCTAATATTATACCGCACACATCTTTATTTTAAAATGCACAAGTTTAACTAAGTATTTATTCTGTCATGATTAATTTAAATAAAATAATAATAACATTTATTCATCAAATTATACCAATTTAATATTCAAATGAGCATCTTTCAATAATAGCTTTTAATAAATGTATGATGTTTTTGTGTACTTTGACATGGTTTTTTTCTAAAATGAGTATTATTATATTAACATAATTACATCGTACGTTTGATAATCCATAAATTTAAAGTTTATTAAAAGTAATAAAAATATATTCATAAGTACATAATTATTATGACGTACATTGTTTGGAAGATTTACATACTTTATAGCTTTTAAAACGTCCTGTTTTGGTAAATATCACGACTTCAACATTCCTTCAGAACTTGCCATAATATGCGTCTACATTGATACAAAATCACAAAGTTAAAATTTAAATGCTGACCCATTCTTCAGAATAAAATCCAACCACAATTGACATTATTGAAACCTGCCTATGTTTATTTATACTATTCAGTTCTGACTGGAGAATTCGTAATCCATGAAATATTTTATTTCTTAAAATATTAGAAGATAGTGTTTGAAATAATTATGGATTAAAGTTAGTAGGTTTTCACTGCGTTCCAGATACTTGTGATGCTTTTTCTGGGTTATTGTTCCGTGCATTGATTATTTTTCTTGCCGACGTTTCGGACAGAGTAAGAGTCTTATTTTGCCGATGTAGTTTTAATGACGTACATAGTGTAGTGGAATTTGTTATCATTCAATTGTATTAGGAATTTGAGCCATACCGCAGTTGCAAGTTTGTGTTACATCAGTTATGTTCAATGCCAAATACCCTGATGTTTTAAGGCGCATCCTATAACTTTTATTTATATTATCAGGGTGATCCGTACCTTATAAAAATAGCCAAAGAAATTTACCAGCATCCTTAGAAAATTAATAAAAGTGATGAGTTGCGCCATAAGGCATAATTGTATCCGGCATTTAATACAAATAAACCAATGCAACCTACTGACAGCGGTACGGTATCTCAAAATACTCCAACACACTACGACATTAACCCCTAAAAAGTCGTGCTACAAAATTCTTTCACACGCGGTGATGTTAAAATGTGTTACCACAAGCAAAATACAGAATATTCTGAAGTTTAGATATTTGAAAAAAAACGTAGATACATACTGTTAATTAATTCCTTTTCCATAATTTATAAAAATTGTAATATAATTTAGGCCTGTTATGGCAAAATAATTTAAACATCTGAAATACGCCAGTCGTGTAACTAGCGTGCACTCTCGCTTACTGCCAAAAACCGACTGATTGTAGGAATTCCTAATTTGTGTTTGTCTCTTTCACACAAACATCGGCCACAGAAAGCGTAAATTCTTTTCAGGTGCTCTTTTTAATACATGAAAAAAAATGTGGTATTGGCATCACTACTTTCATTCGTGAAATTGTTCTTTGGATAGTAAAGATAAATATTTTTTTGTATTAAAAACAATTTCCACTTTCCAAATCCGATGCGAAAATGTCAATTTGAAGATTAGAAAAAAAAAATTCAGCATTTAAAATCTTGTATCCTATGTGAACTCGTGTTACATCATAGCCACATTAAAGTTAAAACTGCATCAGCCCAGATTATGGACACAAGAAAAAAATCACTACACGGTACGCGAACCCAGAAAAAATATCATTGGTTATATGAATTTAAACTATAACATTTTTTTCGTTCATAAAAATTTATTTATCCAATAAAATCCATAATGCGAAAAAATGCGATATTCTTATTGATGTGAATTTTGGTTGGTAAAGACGTATTTTGCTTTTAACAAAGCACATTAAATTAAATTGCATTGTTTATTAATGGCCGCTAAATCAATGATATTTAATCATCGAGACATGAACAAATAAAAAAAAATACAAGGCCTAGTGACTAAATATTTATATATTATAATAGAAAAATATTTGAAACGCATATTTACATTTAAATAACACCTATAGTTAAATATAGTACTTACATATAAATAAATTAAAGTACAGGTCTTTACTTTATTATAATTAAACTAAATTATAAATATTTTTATTAAGGCACATGTTTTCATATTGGTTAGTTGAAAAAAGACTCGCATGGTAGTAACCCGACCCCACCAATGCAATAAACAGGAATAACGTACATATTTTTATGTGCCTACAATATTAAAAAAAAAATTATTACTATTAAGTTCTTAAAAGTTGTACGTCGTAAGTGTCTTCATATTTTCGGATTTTAATCTTTAACTATTTCTTTTATCCCCTTTGTAGCCGCATTTTGTTATATTCTACCCAATATTTATAAGATTTAGCCAAACATTACTTTAAAACATTATTTTTAAATGAGATGGTAAAACAAATGGGTCATTAAGATGTATTTAAATCATTCGAATTTACATTAACGTATCTTACCAGTAAAATTTATTCATTAAAAAAAAAATGGATTTGACTCACGGATAGTATCAAATATATATTTTTAACAGTGACAAGATTTTTTTTATCAACATAGGTAGTGAGCGTAATTTTAAAAACAAGCTTGCAGATGTTTTGATAAAAGAATATACGTATGGTGCAAAAATCTAAAGAAATAGAGAGCTTCAAATATGAGAAAAATGTTGCAGTTTTAGCGGTAAGTATTGTAACAACACAAACCAAACGGCAGATCATTAAACTCTGCCAATTATAAAAATGGCTTGTGAAATGAAGATGGAACAATTAACAAAATACGGATGTCTAAATAAAGGCAGAATGGTGAATGTTGCAGTATAGTGATTACTGAAACAACCCAATGACAGATCACCGAGCACTGTAACCCAGACTTTCATATGCTTTGGGTCCCGAGAACTGTCTTGAGATGGTCATCCCACCAAAACAGTAGACTTTGATTATAAAATAATTTTTGCATTTCAGTCTGCACAGCTGTTTAGCATGTGAGCTGTATTAATAATATAATTTTGTTTTCTTTTTTTTCTTCTTCTTTTCTTTTTCGTCTCTTTTCTCTTGCTATTATTTACTTATATATATATCTGTGTGGATTTATGTATGAATATGTATATTTTTTAGACACCATAAGTAATAATATAAAATCATGTAAATGAATGCCTCGACACGGGTTGTGCCCAGTGAGGTATTATTCACAAAAAAAAAGTGTTATATAAAACGTAAAATAAAAAAATAAATATAACTTCTGAAAGAGGTTCCCCATAGCTGTTGAAATAGTATGTCAATATTTGTAAATTCTTAGATTTTTTTCCTTTTTCTTTAAAGAAAAGTAAACATTTGCGTTCTTATGACTGATTTATCCATACATTTTGAATTTGGGGGCATTTTTAAGGAGTTGTAAATAACTCACTACTAGAAAATGAGAATTCAATTGTGGTAGAGCGGGGTGCGAACCTTAAACCTTTTGATCTGTGAGCCCACGACTCTATCCACGCAACCGTATTCTGATTAAATCCGGTTTCTTTCTACAAAGATTTAGATATACTCAAAATATAATTTCTCATGTCAGCTTGATTGCCATAGTTATTCTCTTCCCCAAATGTTTTTTAAAAAAACTTTTGAAAAATTATCAAACTGGACCAAAAACTTATTAAAAAAAAAATTGTATCATATTATCATCGCTACGATTTTTTAAGATTTGTTATTTTGAAGTTACAACGCCCTTGACGTTACGACTTCAAGTCGGTGAGTTATTTTGAAATTTAAAAAGAGAACTCCATACTCTTAAAAACACACCAAACATGGATAATTAGAAACCAAAATCACATAGTAAATTAGTTATTTTAAGAACTTGTTCACCTAAACAAGTTTCAAAGTAATTCATTTTTGCCAGGACATATTTTTACTAATGAAATAATAACACTTATTTAAAAATAAGTTATAAATTTATAATACTTCATACATTTTGATATACTTATGCACATCGATAGGGACGAGGTTGTCAATTTTAAAAAAAAATCGAGATTAGCATTTAGCAAAAATTTACAAATCTGCTTTCCTTCCATATTTTTACTTTTATTTGCTTTTTATATATCTGGATATTTTTTTTTTTTTTCATAATATATTTTTGTATTACTTAATTTAGTAGCAGGCATATGATTTATTGCTCCTATTTCTTATATTTATTACTATAGTATTGACTGAGTTTCTAGAAAACATATCTCAATTATCATTTCAATTATGTTTATATATATATATATATTATTTTTCTGTTGATTTCAATAATACTCTTTTTTTGTTTTTTTTTAATACTACTATATTTTATTATTATTTTGTTGGTTTTAATGATACAATCAATTTATATATTTGATTATGTGAATGATTCTTAATTTGTAAAATTTATATTTTAAAAAATATTTTTGATTTATCTTTATTGCATTGTATTCTTTGGAGTTTTATTATTTATTACTTATACCTTTTTTTCTAGATTGTTGGTCTATTGCATCACATGTTTATATAATTTAATCTAATTAATTTTACCACGTAATTTTATTGTTATTTATTGTGGCTTGACACGGGCATAGCCTAAGAAGCCTTAATAAGTTCATTAATAATTAAACTTGTGAAATTTCGAATAAATAAATAAATACGAAAGAATGAATAAATAAATAAATACTTAACCAATTAGCGCTTTCACCCTCTATTGGGCATCTTCATACTGATAAATATTATGCAGTGTAAGGATTTTTTTTTTTCTTCACATTTTCAAGAAACTTAACAGTACATTAAAAGCTTTAATTTTTACAGGCTGTATTTTAAATAAACAATTGGGAATAGCACTGAATTTCCTCAATGGTATTTTTTAAAAGTATTTTAAACATTTACTTTGTGGTGAAAGATTTCAATAAATATGACTGAATATTTGTACATAATCACTGACTGACTTTTCTTTCTTTACCGGTTTTGAGACATACCCATCTTTTCACCAGGATACTAATTACATTAACATGAAAATCCCACTATGTACCTTTAACGTGCACTTAAGTATAGGCTTCTAGTAGCGTGTGTCATAACATCACGTCGGAGTTGTATTTTTGTGCAATTAGAAACTACCACGGTGAACGCGTGTAGTGGGATTTGTAAGTTAATGTAATTAGTGTCCCGACGAAGAGACGGGAACACCTCGAAACCTGTAGAAACATAAAAGTTGATAAGTGATTATACGGAAGTATTGACAAATTTTTTTCATTTTGTAATTATATATTTTTTTTGTTTCTAACAGGAGCTGGAGACCTTTATGAATTCTTCGAAAAATGGTGTTATCATCTTCAGTATGGGATCCATGTTGAAAACGTCCACATTGCCGGATGATAAAAGAGATGCGTTCGTGGACACGTTTTCGAAAATTGATTATGACGTCATTTGGAAATGGGAAGGAGAGCCAATCCCTAATTTGCCGAAAAATGTACTTTTGAAGAAATGGCTTCCACAATTTGAACTAATTAGTAAGTAGCATGAATATTTTGGTAATAAAAAAATTATTGGTTTTTGAAAATATTTTATTTTTTTACGTAAAATAATTGTTTCGATTTCGTTAAAACGGAAAAAACTGCATGAAATAAAGTAATACAAACCAAAAACTATAATCTATTTAAGCAGTTATTTTAATTTAACTTAGCTGAATCTTGACTAAAATTAACTCAAATTTAACTTAAACTTATCAAACTCAACGCAAACGAAATCAAACTTAATTCAAATTTAACTTAAACTCATGTCAAATATAACCCAACCTTAACTCAAACTCAACCCAAACATCTCAAACATAACCTTAACTTCAACCAAACTTACTACTATTATTTTATTATTCCTTTTCACACATGGTAGTGCATAGGACACTACATTGATATTCCAACCGCAGCGTATCTTGATCATTTAGTTACACGATGGTAGTAAGACTTAACCCATACTTAAAGCAAGCATTAATAAATTTAATTTAATAAACTAAAACTTAAGTTAAACACAACTTAGTCTAAGAGGAATTATTATTTATCGAGTCAAAAACACTCATCTTGGGTTCTGGTTGCATTACACACCCAGAACTGAATTTTTAATTTCACCCAGGTAATGGTAATTGTTCCTGAAATATTTACAGTATCAATATCAATACTTATTTTCAAATCATTGAAATCGATGTCATAATAAAACTGTATGTGGATCAAACTACCCATATCCAATAATTAATTTAGGTTAAAGATAAGAAGGAATGATTTAAAAATTATATAAGTTTACTGTTATTCGTAATAATCATTGAGATAAGCAATTGACAGACATAAACATTTCGAATTATGTAAAGTTATTCTGAATAAGTTAAATATTAGACTACTTTTTTAATTTGTATCCTCCGTCAGGATCACACTAATGAAATTAGTTACATGTCCATTCAACTTTTTTATTTTAATGTTATATTGAATATGTTTTGTAACTTGAATTTTATAAATAAAACTTTTATTTTATTGGTTGGTTGGGAGAATGACATTTGGCAATAAGCCCGCGAATGTAGAATTTACATTATGTAATAAAAAAAAAACGTTTTTTTTTAACTGTCCATTCGCTTTACATGTCGAAACCAACACAGCGCTCCTTTCTTGTTATTGTCGATAATGCTATCTCAGCCTTACAGAATACACGGAACTCGATATTTGTGCATCTATCGTTCATAGCTTTACCACACCTAGATCGCGTTTCGTCAGCATTCAGTCTACTTTTATCTACATTTTTCCATTCACATCCATCCATACGGGTCGGTACCAGGACTCCATTGTGATCGGCTAACTTTGCCTCCCGCGACAAGCACTAATTAGTATTTTTCTTCAAACGCTTGTTTTTGCAAGTTGCAATCAATAATGATTAGTATGTATAAACTACGTTTATACATAGTTTTTCTCGATCTTCCTTGTTTACTGTATCCGCCAACATTAACACAGTTATTTTTTTTTACCTTTCTTTCCCTGTCCATTTATTTATTTTACATTTTATATACATATACAATAAATATAGGTACATATAAGGGCGGGTATATTGCCTTAAGGCAATTTCTTCCTACCTACCCATATTATAAATACATGGACATATTAAATCTTACAATTTTATACAAAAAATAAAAACAAAGATTAACAAAATTGAAATATATTTTAAAAAAATTGAACACTATACTATGAAGAGAGGAAAGGGGATGAGAAGGAAAAAAGAAAGATAAAGGAACAATTTTAATATTTAGATAGTGACATTTCAATCTTGACTTAAATGTTAATAAAGAAGGCGTCTCTTACATTAGTGGGTAGATTATTCGCTCTCGTACATGAGTATTTATTATAATATCGTAAAAATAAATGGTTTATACGGGAGTTTTAAAGTTCATTGTAAATATTTAACATCATCATTCCTTTTCGCACCCAATGGTGCATAGGGCACTGCATTGATACATCAATTGTAGCGTATCTTGATCATTTTTGTTATATTTATTTATTTTTTAGTTCACGTTTAACAAAACACTTTTGTTTTTAACTATGAATACCTCACTGGGTACAACCCGTGTCGAGACATTCATTTACATGATTTAATATACCTATACTTATGGTGTCTAAAAAATAAACGTAAAATAATACATATTCATACTTCAATCCACACCGATATATATGCAAATATAATATTTGGAGGCCATATAAACTGAAGTACACTCTTATGATAGAGAAAATCCAAAATAAGTTTCTGAGATATCTCTACATGAGAGAGTGCGGGTATTATTTTCGGTTTTACTCGACCGCGTTTCTCCAGGGTATGCTTGGCTACAACAGTTTAGAGACTAGAAGGAATGTGTATCTGACAACACATTTTTATCGATTGCTGCACGGTATGGTCGATAATCCTGAAATTATGAGAAGCATTGGTTTGTATGTTTCTGATAATTACTTAAGACAGCGTCAGCATAGATTGTTTCATATTCCGATACACAGAATCAACCTGCCTATGGTTATGCCTGTTGGAAGGGCTATTGCTATGCTGTACAACATCGCTCCGGATTTTGATCTGTTTCAGGCATGCGAAGTGGTTTTCCGGAGCAAGATTCTCCTACTACCTTGAAAAAAGCCTCATTAATCTATTTTTTTCTTGTACTTAAGACTTAAATTTAAGTTTGGTATGTACATGTAATTTTTTGAAATAAATGAACTTAATTGAATAAAATTTAATTGAATGAATTGAATAATAGTAAGAAAAAAAACAAAATAATATTATTAGTACAGTTCATAAAGATAAGATGATCAGTCTAACGCTTCAGATACCAGTCCGAGGACTATGAAATATTCAAGGGTAAAAACACCCGTTCAAATAAATATTTCATTTCAACCATGTCGAGAATCGAACACGAGACCTCTTGCATGGCAGGCAAACGCGCTGACCATAACACCACGAGGCCGACAAGTTAATATTACCTATACGAAATGTATACGTATTGAAGACAGCATAAAAAGAGGTCACATTAATGCTTAAGTATAGGCTTCTAGTAGCGTTTAAGAATTTTGTGGGTTTTGTTTTTAAATAGTGTTGTTGAAATTCTACAGGTGTTTTTAATAAACAGTATTTGATTAAGTCTAAGATACATAAAAATATCAAAGAAAATGTCAATGAGATGTTGAGACTATTTTTACTCTCTGACACACATACCATTACGTATGTAAATATAAAAATGTTGATACTAAACAAACGACAAACGTCCATTAAAAAAATTAAATACAATTTGATATTTCAAAAATGTTTTCTTCATGAAAAATCAGAGAGTGATTTCGATGGAATGCATCCTTATGATAATTCTATGTCAATAGTATGACAACTTTTCTAATTATTGCATAAAATAAAGTATTGGGCACTTAAATTAGGACAGTACTAGATCACTATATTTGGAGATTGAAGATGAAAACATAATATTTTTTTGAATACTTATAACATCAGTAAGAAAGGAATATACATTACGAAGATACATTCAATGCGTACATATAAAAAAATAGAAAAAAATACACGAAAGAGACTTATGTCAAAGAAGTAGGAGGACCTTGCTCCGGAAAACCGCTTCGGATACATGGAACAGATCAATATCCAGAGCGATGTTGTTCAGCATAGCGGTAGCCCTTCCAACAGGCATAATTCCATCGGCAGGTTGGTCCTGTAAGCAATCTATGCTGATGCTGTCTTAGGTAATTATCAGGAACATACAAACGAATGCTCATCATAATCTCAGGATTATCGACAATACTGCGCAGCAATCGATAACAATGTGTAGTCAAATACACATTCCTTCTAGTCTCTTAACTGTTGTAGCCAAGCCTACCCTGGAGAAACTCGGTCGGGTAGAGCCAAGAATAATACCCGCACTCTCTCGTGTAGAGATATCTCGGAAACTTCTTTTGGATTTTCTCTATCATAAGAGAGTACTTCAGTTCATGTGGCCCCCAAATCATCGAGCCACTCTTGAGTCTTACTCGCAACAAGGCGTTGTAAAGAGTTCTCAGTGTGCGGGTATTTTCAAAAACCCTGGCAGTACGCAGAACGAATCCTAACATCTTCAATACATTATCACTGATTGTATCTATGTGTTCATGAAATGTCAGGGTGCTCACAAATCTAACTGAATCTCTATCTAGATAAATCTCACCCGCATAAATAAAGGTTTAAGCTCTTTAATTTCACCAAACATCAACAGATGAAAGAATTGAAGAAATATTGATGTTAAAATTTGGGCAGAATGGTAAATGTTATACAGTGTATAAAATGGTCACTTAAACCAGCCAATGACAGGTCATAAGCCATGTAGATGCCTAGACTTCTATATTGCCTTTCTCTAAAATGTTATTTTTCTCTGTTGTAGTATATTAATATTGACAGTTCCCCAGGGAGTTGAATCCAGTCCTTGTCTGCAAAAATTTGGGCAAACTCAAAATATTGTCTATAAATCCACCTGGTCCATAAAGAAGTATAGAAATTTAAAAAAAAGTTTTTCAGGCGTTGCCTATTATGTAGGTGAAATAATTCAATGATATGAATCTCAACCGAAGAAATAAAAGTTTCAGCTCTTTATCTTCACAAACAACAACAGATGAAATAATTGAAGGAATATAGATATTCAAATATGGGCATAATGGTGAATGTTACACAGTGTGTAAAATGGCCACTTAAACTAGATAATGACTGGTCATGAGCCCTGTAGATGTCTGGACTTCTATATTGCATTCTTTAAAATGTTATTCATTTCTGTTGTAATACGTAAATCAGTAAGAAATTTAACAATACAATAATTTTTATTTCGTTTTGCAGAGATAATCTAAATACGTCAACAGAGTGCTTTCAGCTTTTAAAAGGATTGTTTGTACATTTTTTGTGTCTTTAAATATTCTGCCCATTTCCGCCGATAGTTCTTTTGTATTTCAAAATAAGTACGTCACCAATCGCAGAACAACAACGCATTTGATTTTTTCCAATTTTAAATGAGAGTAATTGATTTTTTTTTGAGATTTTGTCACTCGTCAACTCGATAAGTAAAGTATTTTTTGGGTAAAGTGATCTATATTTATTTTTTTATACCTGGAATATAAAATCTTTTTAAGATTACATATGAAAGAAAGCCAATCTAGCATTTTTCGCACATCCGTCATTTTATTTTATTTTATTTGGGAAATCAACAGTTCTACATACATATTATAGTAAACAAACAGATATAGTGTATAAACTCAGAATTAATAATGAATTTCCACAAAGTATACAAAGATAGTAAAGGAAATATATTACATGTCAAATAAATACATATAAGTTTATACATATAAAAATGTTATTTTCATGTATTCGTAAATATTTTTCAATAATCAAAGATTTTTTTAAATTTTTTTTTTTAAGAACATTAAGTTATTGTAAATTGGGCGGGATTAGGACAAGAATGCTTGAAGAGAGGATGAGTCATTGTTCTACAATCACTACGAGTAGAATGAGGCTCGCAGTCGTAAGTTATTAATTGTTTAGTGTGGCCTTTTGTCAGAAGCCATTGTTTACTGCTACACTAGTATTCAAATGACACCACTCTTGTATCATATTGACCTGAACGTTAAAATGACTGTAATTTTAAGTTCCTATTTTTCCAAGAAAAAATATTGAAATAAATAATGAAATAAATATTTTGAACAAAGACACTAAAAAGCAAGAAAACGTAATTCTTGTATGATGATTTGAACGTGAAAAATATTTTTGCGGTTCATTTCACCAAATAATATTATGAAGTATTACGCATATGTTGTACGTATATTAAATTTTATAAAAAAAAAAGTGTTCTTCATATAAGGCTCCTGTTTGATTTATTTGTTATATCTTAATTACACAAATTATTTATTTTTTAGTTACCTGCTTTACTAGATAACCATATAGAGGTAGGAACTTACATTTTTTATATTTGCTGATTTCTGTCTGTATAAATACGATGTAAGAATTTAAGGAATGTGGATGTTCAAATATAGGCAGAATGGTTAATGTTACAGAGTGAGCAGAATGGCCACCTTAACCGGCCAATGACAGGTCATAAGCCCTGTAAATGCCTAGACTTTCATATTCCTTTCTCTAAATGTTCTACATCTCTGTTGCAATATTTTGAGTGTAATATTATGTTTATTTATCAAAACAAAGTTAACATATATATTTCATCTAATTTGAAAGTTAAATCAGCGTTTGTTGATTTCATTTTGACATAATAATTTTACGAAAGTCTACGAATTAATTTGCAGAAAATATTATTTGTTGACAATACGTATTAGTGTTTTGTTTACTTCAGTTATGTTTTTGCCTATAAAATAGAACTCATTGAAATCGATTGCAGATAACATGTTTATTTTTGACGATATTGTTAATGTGGGACTTTTATGCGAAATAAACAAGTAAAAAGGCCAGACAGTTCCAAACAACTGATAATGGAAATACTGATTTCAAATGTCATTGAATTGAAACATTTTGATAAGATATTATTATTCAGTTGTAACGTTATTTTAGAAAAATAAACCGCATTAAAGTTATCAATTGATTTATGTAGGCTGTCCAGTTTTCGATTCCAAGATATTTTATTTAATTCGTATTTGATTACAAGGCAGGTTTAGAAAGTAAGCGTATTAGATTTTTATATATTTTTAAGAAAAGTGTATTTGAAAAAAAAAACAGGATATTGTTGATACGCTTTCTGACTACTTTTTTTACATAATCGTCATCCCGTTCAATGCATATGGTGAGGCGTGGCACAAGCTATTTTATACTCTCCTTGAAAAAATCTCCCGCCAGCTCGTTCCCCCACTTCAGAACCTCTTTCTGCACCTGCTCGTCGGTTGAGAATTCAATTCCACCCATGTGTGGCTTCAGAGAGGTGAAATGATGATAGTATGAAGGCGTCAGGTCAGGGGGTTACTGGGGGTAGTTCAAAACATCCCAACAAAATGAGTCCAAGAGCGCCTTGGTAGCTAAGGCTGGGTGAGGACGGGCGTTGTCATGCAACAAGCACACTTCTCTCGTCAGCATTCCCCTCTTTTTTGCTTCGAATGCTCCTTTCGAGTTTTTGAGGGTCTCAGAATATCGTTGTGCGTTGATGGACTCCCACTGAGGTAGAAATTTAATCAAAATTACGCCTTTTTGGTCCCAAAACACCCAGGCTATTAATTTTATGCCTGAAATTTTGGTTTCGAATTTATTTTAAACAGCCTACACCATTTAAACCGTTTTGACTCGTTAAAAAAAATGGTAGGTGTTATTCTTTCTGCCAGTAGAAAGCGGATCACAGCACGTGGCTCACACTTGGCGGAATTTCTTACCGACATCTTTCACGCGATTGTGCAGTACCACGTGAGTTTACGTACTACCGTATTCCTTCGATGCTCGCTCTGTCGGGAGATCCTCCTCTATACCACTCACTATGGAAGTACCAACACTAAAATAACAAAAAACCGCAGCCCGTTATGGTTTCAGTACACTTACTTTCAGAACATGCCCTGTATGTTCATTTATTTTATTATTGTTGCCAAGTACGTGTGAAATAAGTATGGATGTATTCAGAACATTAATTTAATTTTGTTAATTGGAACTATGTTAATAAAAAAACATTGACAATCTTATCATTTGTATGATAACCAGCTGAAGTGTCGATATAATTACTTATCATTACTAATGTACCGTTATTTTTAGATTTATTGTCAACGATACCAACTTAATAAAACAGACTCAAAAAACGTAAAAGCAATCTGAAATTAATGTTAATCGGTTCTAAATTAAATTAAAACATAAAGATCTAAAATTTGAAATACGAGTAAATAATCGATAAGCGACGTTTCTATGTGTACCGGTTTCGAGACGTACCCATCTTTTCATCAGGTCTCTAATTACACTATCATGCAAATCCAACTTCACATGTTTACCATTGTTGTTGCGCAAAAATATAAAACCAACGGGCTAATTAAACGCATGCTACTAGAAGCTAACACCAACGTGCACTGATTGTAATAAAAAATGTTTAATCTTGTAAAAGCAATAGTTTGAAAAAAAAGAAGAGGGTTGAGATTAGGCATCAAATAATCGGTAGGTGGTTACATACAAATATTTACTAACATTTATTGAAATGTTTGACTATAAAGTTAATATTTAAAAAAAAATTATAAAACCCAAAATTGTATTGTTGTTAAGAAAAGTTAAGACCGTTTTTTTTCAAACAAAAATAATAAGAGGACACAACGAAAAAAAATCAATATATAAGTAAATAAAGTATTTTCCTTCATTGTTTGACCAAAATAGTCAATAACTCATAGCATCATGCTTTTCCTCGGTCACTACAGGACCAATTATGGTGCACAGTCGCCTTTGCCCAGAATGATCAGGCGGGTGAACGATCATCAAGATCTTGATTATTATGGTGTAAGGATGTCTTTCTTTACAAATCAGCTAAAGAATCTGTATAGTTAGCCTATGCTTTTTACTTAATCTAAAAAATCTATCATCTGTCTTTGCTGCTTATTTCTGTTCCTTATATTTTTTTATTCCTTTGTAAAAATTTCTTTTAATTGTAATGTTTATAATGGACTTTGTCCGTAAATAAATAAATAAATAAATAAATAAATAAATCATTACTACATATACTGCACAAATATGTCTTAATTAAATGTGAACAGGTGTCGAAAAGGATCACTTTCGTCTACTTTACATTCCATTTTGAAGGCTTGAAATGTAATAAAATTATATACGTAACGCAAAAGCAAACGCAAAATCTTATGGAGTATACAATTTTATTTCGAATGATATGCCTTTACCATTTTATTAAACTTTTGGTGCTCATTATAAAATTTGAAAAAAATGGACACAACTGATTATACATAAAAATTGAAAATTAGTTAAACAATTGTTGAGTCAATTCAAATCTTCAATAAATCTCAAATTATTCTTGTGTGCCTACAAACACAAAACGAACTGGCGAAAACGAAGTCGTCGCCAGATAAGAACGCCGACGCTAACACATCTTTTACACTGCGGTCACTATGTGAGCGTAGGCCTTCTTACCTGGCGACCACTTTTTTAACACATTAACCGGCTCATCAAATATTCGAACGCACTGTAATGTTTTCGTAATAGGTATATAAATAAAAAAAGGATCAACCAAGAAGATGGTATTTTAAATAAAAAAGTACCAACCAAGAAATTTGATAGCGAGCAGAAATCAAATCAAAGTACAAATCAAAAAATAAAAATTTGAACAAATAACAGTATTATATGTTGTTTTAAAAAAAAAACTCTTATTTCACAACGGGTGAATGTAAAGTTACGGTTCGTACCGCAATTGGTTTTTAGAGATACCTTCTACGTTCTAATTTCTTTGACTGTCAAAGCGAACATAATTTATCCGACGGATTGACGGTCTAATTTGGTTTTTCTTTTATTTTTCTTTTATTTTTTTCTTTTCTTTTCTTTTCTTTTCATGGTCAAGTCATACCATATTTATATGTAACTTAACTTTAACTATAACTTTTTAATAATTAAAAGAAGAATGGCCCACGGTCAGACGCTGAAGTCTTTGTGGGCATTTTTTCCAATTTATGTTATGGCTTAATTTTAAGAGGTATTTTTCTTAAGTGTATTTAAAAAAATCTAAAATATCATTAAATCGTGGTGATTTTAATCCTTACTGTAGATATTTGATGAAAGTTTTTTTTTATTTTTTTTTTTTATTTGAATAGGTAAACATGAAGTCACTAAAAAACCACGACACGTTTGGCATTGATAGTTGTTCGTGACAACGTTCCATGAAAATTTGAATGGATTGGAACAAAGTTAAAAATGAACATGAATCGTGGTATGAGGGGCGTGGCCAATGCAATGACTGTTTTCGGGAATTTAAAAGTATTTTTTTACTGGACTGTATTTCAGAGACCCTTGTTGTTACTTTACAAATGTAAAAAAAACCTGATATTTCCCTATTTAGTGCTCTTATTTTTTACCGCGAATAAGAAAACATTTGTTTCAATCAATTTCCCGTAGCACTGAATTTACCTATTACATGAAATAATTTTGACTTATTTGGGTTCCATTAAAATGTTAAGATTAAAAAAGTTTTTTTTTAATTACGGAGTAGAACGTTTCCTTCAAAAAGTAAGTACGTAAATATATCAAATTAATAAGTAATATTTTTTTTGTATCTTGGTTTAAAACCATTGGTCGATTTTATGTGATATAGGTTAGATGCGCTGTAGGTTATTCGGGTAGGTGTCTGTAATCTAACAGTAGACAGTAGAATAACTTAAATTATCGAGCATGACCGCCGGCTGCATCGTGCGCGCGGGACTTACTCCAATTACAATAATTACCATTATCATTATACGCTGAACAGAGACCTAGATCACGTTCAGCGCAATAATTCGCCGTACAAAAGTGTGCCGTTTAATGACTAGATTGCGCAAAAATCTGTGAAATTAGATTGTGACGATTGATGAGTCAAACGTCAATCTGCAACAATCCACTTAGATAAATATGAGCTATTTACGTCTCCTTTGCAATATTTACATAGTACGTATATTTTAGTTTGTTTATATTGTATATTTCGTACACTGAGTAGAAGACCGTTGTAACTAATATTACTGTTGTATTAGTGAACTAGTTAATATTTTAAAAATAGCTCATTACTCAATTGTACAATCTTTGTTACAACATGATATTGTGTTCTCTAAATCATTTGAATAAATCCGTAGCACGTGACAACAAAATAAATTATTTTAATTAAATTACAAATTTAAAAGCTTCAATTAAATTAACTTAACAATAGAATCACCATGTAAAGCGCCCTTGAGGTATTTTATTACGAAAATGGCGCTATATAAGTTATCCACAATAAATAAATAAAATAAATAGGATGGGGTCTTGCATATGCCAATATATTAAACCCTCTTAAAATAGCGCAAAGATAAAATATTAAAGTAATTTTAAAGAAAACCTCAACATTCAATACGGAAAGTCTATTTAACAAATTCAAATTTCATACAGTAGACATTTTTTATTAAAAAAATTCCAGTATACAAATTTATAAAGAAGAAAAAATAAAAGAATTTTAGATGAATAAGTCACTCAGATACCAAAATAATATTAAAATTCCTAAATTCCACACAAGACATTTTCAAAATAGTTTTGTCTTCAAAGGTGTAAAAAACTATAATTAGCTCCCCAATTAACTAAAAATAATATATCAATGAATAAATTTAAAGTAAATCTAAAGAAATTTTTGAACACGTGTAAAAACTGCATTAAATGTTGATTAGTATGGATGTATTATTATTTTATGTTTTTTTCATTTTACATAACATGTTTTTTTTTTCTCATATAATCGTATATTCAAAATTATATAAATTCTTATAAATAAACAACTACAAAAGTGTAAGTCACTCTCCAAGCACAAGAGTTAGTCTCTTTTTTGGAGAGTTACAGTGATAACATTTACTAGATGTATAAAAGTAGATTTGTATGGAATTTAAAAAAAAACATGTACCTTTTATGGAATTTATTAATAAAAAAAATTTTAAAAAACTTAAAATTTTTCGATTTTGTCGATGAAGGCAAAACTAGCAGTTCTAAACTAGCCAACTCTAATGTACGGAAGAGAAGTATGGAACTGAAAAAATAATTATGAAAGTAGGTTAAATGCTGTCGAAATGCGATCCCTCGGGTGAATGTATGGTAAAACGATGTATGATATGTGCACAAATGTCGAGATCCGTGAACTACGTAAGGCTGAGACTTGCATGATTGACAGAATCAAGAGAGGGGTGCTGCGTTGGTTTGGACATGTAGAGTGAATGGACGGGGACAGAACGGCTAAAAAGATCTACCATGCGAATGTTGATAGATGCAGAAAATGAGGAAGACCGAGAAAGACATAGCACGATCGAGTCCTACAAATACTTGAAGATAGACATGTCAAGAGAAGGAATAATCGGCGTGCGTGCATGAGAAGATGTATGAATGTAGAGGAAGCAAGGTCTGTTTGCAAAGGCAAAGTGATATGCGTTCTATCCTCTCTGTCTACTCCTACGGAGAAACGGCGTAATGGTTTGTTGTTGTTGAGTTATGGACATGGTCAAAACAATTCTATTACATATACCTGAAAATTTATACGAATTATCTCACTTTTCTAGATTGATTTTTTTCATTAGGTATATATTTTTATGTATTTTATATTTAATCAAAAATAATAACTGATGTACCTAATCCTACATTAAAAAATAATTACTGAAAAACCTTTCACTTTTTCTTAGAAGTATAACTTTATGTATAGTAAAACTGAATTTTTGCTCTCCTGTAAAATCAGTAATTTTGAGCTACAGCAGTCTTCTACTCAGTGTGCGATTTATTTTATGCTTAATCCTTGATTCATTTTGTTTGGGATTCAAGAGTTCCAAAAACACATTATTTATAGATCACATCATATATATTGCAGGGACACAGAACAATAATAGGTTTACACAAATTTTACTAAGAGAGTAAAGAAATCGCATGCATGTACATTTAATGCATACTCGTATATTATGAGAAAGTCAAGTGTTTTTTTGATTTTTTTTACTTGTTGCCAGACTGTAAACCAAGCAAAAAATTTTTTAGCGCTATGATTTTTTAAAGATTCGCATGTGACGTCTCAAATTCTCTTCCCCTTCTTCTCGATCAATCTGCTGATTCGTCAGTTAAATTACGACAAACCGGAAATCTATTACAACTCTCCTATCATCGGTTGATTCAGAAAAATTATCAACGTCATGTTCGTTTTTATTAAAATCTTTTTTTTTCCATGCATTTTCAAAAAACTTCGCCGTATAATTGAATGCTCTTCTTTTTACCGCGCGTAAGAATACATTGTTTATATCCAATTTCCCGTAGTGGTGAACTTCCTTATTATAACTAGAAATATGCTTGCAGTAAATGAAGGGAAGGTTAAAAATGTACCTGTTTATTTTTATAGTACCTATTACGCTACATAATACATTTTGGTGTTGATTTTAGTGTGACAGTGTGATATTTGTATATATCTTTATCTCTTGTGTGGCTGTGGTGTATCACAAGTTAACATAGGGCGCAAGACTAAATATTTTTTTTTTTTTTTTTTTAAAAACCTTTATTAGCATAAATAAACAATACATTCAGTAGAAAAATGGAACACTTAAGGTTGAACTTGCCAAAAAATAGTCTAGCTCTTGTGTTTGGCAAGTTTACAAAATAACATAAAAATAAAACATGAAATGCATAATAAAATAAATAAAAAATTAAACAATTTAAAAAATTGAGAAAATATAACACTAAAAAAAATATATATAAAAAAACACAAAATTTGTAAACACGGGCACATATTAAACATACATCCATACATTAAATACATCTTATTTATTTTAATAATGAAGTTGCATGTTTTTTATCTTCAAATTGACATTTTCACATCGGCTTTCGATAAATATTCTAGATTTTAATACAGGAAATATTCATCCTTACTTTGCGAAGAAATACCCATAAAAGTGATGCCAAATATCACAATAAATATATTTTACTGTACATAATCGTATAAGAAAGAGCACAAGAAAATAACTCATAAAAAGAAAGACAGAGACGTTGTTCTGCGGCTGGTGTTTGTATGAAAGAGACTAAAACAAATGAAGAAATTCATTCAATCAGTCGGTTATTGGCAGTTAGCGGAACTGCGCGCATTTACAGGACTTATGACTTGTCATTGGCTGGTTTAAGTGGCCACTTTACACACTGTGTAACATTCACCGTTCTGCCCATGTTTAAACATCCTGTAAATACCTAGACTTCCATATTCCCTTCTCAATAATGTTTTCCCTCTCTGTTGCAATTAATTTAAATATGAATAACTCCCTAGGGAGAAGATCCAGCCATTTTGCAAGCATTTGGACATACTCAAACATTGTTGAATTAACTACCCGGTAAAAAAAGAAATATAAAAATTGGGAAATTGTTTTCAGGCGTTGCCTAGTAGGCGATTTGGTTCAGCCGGATGAATCTCAACCACATTATAAAGGTTTCAGCTCCTTTGCTTCACAAAAGTCAACAGATGGAAGAGTTGAGGAAATATGGATGTTTAAACATGGGCAGAATGGTAGATCTTACACAGTGTGTAAATTGGCCACTTAAACCAGTCAATGACAGGTCATAGGCCCTGTAAATGCCTAGACTTCCATATTTCTTTCTTGAAAATGAATTATTTAACACCATGTCTCTGTGTTCTGTTTTTTTTTCTAATGTCTGAACTTCAAAATATTTAGTCTTTTGTTTGAGGTAACACGATGTTACATCACCGCGTGTAAAGGAATTTTGTAACACAACCTTTTAAGAGTTAATTTTGGTATTGTACCTATACTGAACACGAAATACGGAAAAAAATAATTGATTGATTTATTGATCATAATATATTAAATATACGCTAATATATTGATAGTAATTATTCGGTTTCAGGGAGATGAAAAATCCAGTTCTGCGTCTGAAATCGAACCAGAATCCTGGATGAGCGTATAAAGCTTTCAGGTCAAAATGGCGGGATGAATCGGTCTCGTAGTGTAGTGGCCGGCGCATTCACCTCCCGTTCTGGAGGTCCCGATTTCGATTCTTGGGAAGATCTAAATTTTATTTGTTTACGTGATGGTTTAACACTGCAATCACACTGTCCCTGAACTGGTATCTGACGCGTAAGACTGATCACGTGAAATTATATGTAACAAAAATGATTTAGATACTCTGCGACACTGAGAACGCATAGAGAAATAATGATGATAACAGATTTTTGTTTATTTTTTGTAGTGGAATTATTATTTTTCGTTATGAAATATTGATTGTCATCAAATAAACAATTTTTACAAAATCGGGGAGTATCTTAATTACATTATTTTTTATAAGTGTAAATTTAATTTATTTTAAATAGTTTGATATCAAACAGTAAAAAAGTAAACATGGCGTGTGTGGACGTAGAGAAAAAACTGGTTTCAAGTAAAACGAAATATTTTGATGTCAAGGTTATTTTTAACCAGCGTTAGACCGATTTTTAATATCTCCTAAAAGTGTAATGGAGATGTTATTTATCTTTTAATTCTTAAAGTTAGCGTTTCTCCACTCGGAACCAGCAAAACTTTTACTTTTGAGAACCCTGACATACATCATTTTGACAGATTCGGTTTCTACTGCGCGAAATTTTCGCAATACATTTTAAAGGAAATGAACTGTTTTTATAACCAATCGAGATAAAAAGTGCATTTTATCATTGTAATCTATTGAAATACCACTAGCTTTATTTCAGAAAAATTAAAGAAATCACACTTCATTGAGAAAAGCAAACAAATTGATACTTTTGCCATTGTTAGTGAATAATACTACCACTTTTGTCACTTTCTAATATTTAACTAAGACATATTTTTGACTCAAGCCTCGAGTATAGAAGTGCATTGATCTTGCTTTTGAAATACTTCCAAATAAAAAGACGTAAAATTACTTTTTAAATATTGCGATAGATATTGTTACTTTCCTGAAACTAAATATTACTATTTTATTCAAATACAAAATAAATTTTTAAAAATCAATTTTTTTCTGTTTTCTACATTTAAATTTACATTTAAATACACTTTGGTAGGGAAACAACATGATGGAAAGTGGAAGTATGCATTTTATTTAACAATACTAAAAATACAATTTATTACTAATTATCATCATTCCCTTTTCGCACCTATGGTGCATAGGGCACTGAATTGGTACCCCAATCGCCGGGTATCTTGATATTTTTTTTGTTACATGAAAGTAAATTAATCAGTCTCACGCTTCAGATACCAGTCCAGAGACTATGAAATATTTCAGCGTAAAAACACCCTTTTTAATAAATATTTAATTTCAAACATGTCGGGAATCGGACCCAAGACCTCTCACCGACCACTACGCCACGATGCCAATTGATGAAAATTATTACACGATCATACATTTTAATAAACACGAACATTAATTATTTAGTCATCCGCAAAAGCCATTCTAAAAAATGGCATATTATTGACATAGTCTTATATTTTATGCATCTTACTTACATTAGTTATGGAACGGAAAATTTAAAACGAAAAATACATTCTGATGTTATTCTTGGAAAAGCACGTCGAAAACAGATTTTGTAAAATTTATGAATACAAATAACCTTCAAACATTTTATGGCACGTTGCAAAATAAATTGTATGCTGATTATACTGAAAAATCGTTACCTATTGGAAAACAAACAATATCCATACGGAAAAGTTCAAGCGCAGTGACATTGTGTGAACAAATCTTATGTATTTTATAACAACCTAGTGTGTAAATATCCAAAAGAGTACAAAGATCAGTCACGACCATTGACAAAAGAAAATATAGCTCTTTGTATGAGTAAGAAAAGCAATTATTCATCTACATAATACGTGTACATTTCAGTATTTTTTCCCAGCTAAATTATTTAAAGAATCGCTCAAGGTCCATTTTTTTAGTTTCTATATTATGTGTTCAATATGATATGTTGACAGATGGTGCTTTAAACCCGGGTTCTAGGAATTTACATTTCATCGCTTTGTCTTACAGAATTTGAAGACGCGTTGATCAGATCAGATCTAGAGCAGTTATTTTGAAACTAGCTTATTAACGTTTATTAGAGTAATGGATCGTTTAAAACTAGACAGCGCGTTACAATAATTTTTACTAATCACTTTGATTATGTTTACATGAAGTTAAATATTGATTAGTACCAACTTATAAGAATAGTCGTTTATTGTTCAATTTTACTCAAATTAAGTTGGAAAAAGAGATGCACGATGACGTTCTTTCAACGGTATTTTCGAATATGCTGAAATATTTTAAGACAAATACTGGAATTCATCCTATTGGGTTTTGAACAAGACTTACATAATAAATATCGAAAGAGCTGGATAACATTTTTAAAAGAGAACATTTCTTTTTATTTAAAAAAAGAGAAATACTTGAATTCTTAATATTTACTAAAGTATTCAAATTTTCAGACCATTTCCTAAAAGTCGTAAATACCTTGTGCTGAAAAATGGAAATCGAGTTGTGGTAGATTGGGATTTGAACCTCGGACATTTGGCCTGCGAGTCAAATTAAAGAATAGGTATATATGAAATAAAGTTTAACAAATTACAACAGGGATAGAGAATACCTTAAATAAGGGAATATGGAAGTCTAGGCATTTACAGAGCTTACGACCTGTCATTGGCTGGTTTAAGTGGCCACTTTACACGCTGTTTAACATTCACCATTTTGCCTATGTTTGAACATCCATATTTCTTCAATTCTTCCATTTGTTGATTTAAGTGAAGTTAAAGTCAATTTTTCAATTTTTAAACTTCTTCTTGGACCAGTTGGTTTCATTAAGGCTTATGATCTGTCATTGGCTGGTTTAAGTGGCCACATTACACACTGTGTAACATTCACCATTTTGCCTATGTTTGCCTATGGCAAACTCAAATATTGTTATGACTCAACTGGTCCAAGAAGAAATTTAAAAATTGTTTTCAGGCGTTGCCTAGTATGTGAAATTATTATGTCAGATAAATCTCTTCACAACAATAAAGGTTTCAGCTCTTTAACTTCACTTGAATCAACGAATGGAAGAATTGAAGAAATATGGATGTTCAAACATGGGCAAAATAGTGAATGTAACACATAGTGTAAATCTACAAAGTAAAATTAAGTTTTTTGTATGAAAAATAGAATATGATCATTTTTTTTCTGAACATCTTCAATTACCAGTTACCGGCGAAGATGCTTTAAGTTTTCATACATAAATACCAAAATTAGTTTGTACCGTCTCAGTATATACCGATGAAAAAAGTTGTTCATAATCGCGGCACCGATTAATTTAACTGAGGCCCAGAGGTCTGATTAAATAAGACCCGGAGGGTTAAATGTTCCAACATGTAACAGTCGGCTGTGGCCAGCTAGTAAATTATATTAAAGTACATGAAATTCTTCCGCATCGAAGCACCTGCAAATACTTCGCAAACTAATTATCTATAGTAAGCATTGTTTTAAATTGCATTCAGCGTACAATGTCACGGTTGATGTACAAATCAGACCACATTTATTTCGCTGCATATGTCGTCAAATTGCTTCGTGCATACCGATAAGCGCTTTGCACATGGATCTCAAGTACTAAGTGTTTACTCATAAATGGCCGGAAATCGTTAGGGGTTAATATCAAGTGTGTTATTTCGATAAAAAATCTTAGGTGGCTTTTATAGCACTCTGTTTTGATTATCGTAAAAATACGCAAATATTTTATGAACTTGGGTAGAATAATATTTGTTTTTATTATTATATTCCCGTTTAAGACCCAATAAATTGGTTAAATCTAATATGTACTAAAAAAATGTTTGAAATATTACTGTATATTTTTTAATTCACATGGTTTGCTCAAAGTAACTAGTCAAAGAGAGTTAATCGGCGGGTTGGGTCATCTTATTTTTTTTTACCATAACAGGCCAAGCCAAGAGAACCCACTACTTACATGGGTGAATAGAATCCTAGTGGTGGAGAATATCTCACAGATAATAGAACATCTCACCAAGACGCTAAGCTTACTGACGGTGGTTTTTGATTCGATTGATTGTGATAATATGCTAACAAATACTCTAATTATTGAGCGTCTTTCCTGCTATAGCACAAAAGAAGTGATAATATTTTATTAGTTAAAGATCTTTATTATTTTTACTAATTTTTATAATCACATTAAATTGAGCGTGTGCCCTAATGCCCTTAAGACTAAATCATTATCTACTCACACGATTCTAATATGGTTTCATTGAATTGATTGCATACGAGTATTGAATTTCGTGTATCTTGTAAGTATTCACAATTTACCAAGTTTTACAAAATACTCGTTAAGTACTTAATTAAAATTTCCCTAAAACTTGAAAATACTTAAAAGAAGATAAGTAAACTTACCTTTGTTAAGTTTAAAGGTACTTTGAACTTATAAATGGTTTTCATACCAAGATTATGTAAAAAATAATATCTCCACAGACGATTTTTAATGCCTTAGACCTTAATATGCTCTATATTATAGTTTAACATAAAATCATTTTCATTATCATCATTCTCACAACGAAGGCAAGATGATTAGTCTTAGTTGGAAGGGCTACCGTTATGCTAAACAATATCGCTCTGGATTTTGATCTGTTCCATGTATCCGAAGGGGTTTTCCGGAGCAGGATTCTCCTGCTACTTTGACATGAGTCTCTTTCATGTATTTTTTTCTTGTTTATAATATGTACGTATTAAATGTATGTTTGTAATGCAAATGCAATATTTAAATATACTAATTGAATTAAATTTAATTGAATAATTACTAAAATAAAATGTTTTTTAAAATTGAAAAAAAAGGTTTTTTACTGTACAATATCCGGTAAACAATATTAATTAGATGGTTTGGATTCGAAACCAAACTATTTTGTCGTTAATTTTGCCCGACAATATAAACAGAGGTAATGGGATGCGATTAAATCATTTTGGTAATCATTTATAAAGAAATCACATAAAAGCATACCTAGTCTGTGAAGCGACACAGATTTCAAATAAACGAGTTGTAGCCAGCAAACGATTGCAACACGGTACAAAACGCTGATGATGGACTCTGAATTGCGATCCAAAATGTCGGTAAAGAGTACAAGCCCGGAAAGAGTATAACCCAGCAAAACTTATTGTTCTTCAGCATTTAATTTAACACATATGTGTCATGCTCTTACGCATGAGACCTAGGTTCCGAGTCACAGACAAGGCCACCTTCCAAATATATTTTGGCTGTTATCCAGAGTAAAATACAATTTGCATTTTCACAATACTGTGCTTACTTAATAATACTGTTCACGCATTCTTTGGTTGAGGATAAGAAGCAGAAAAAACACGATGTGTCCAAATAACTAAAGTGCAATATTTTTGAGAACTGTGATCCGACTTTGGGATGTGCGGAATTATTTGAATACAAGAAACGTCGAGTTTAATCGCGTAAATCGATTGTTTCGTAAATAACAGTATACAAAACATTATGTGTATGCAATTTAAATAAATATTTAATTATATTACCAAAGATTTGATAGAAACACATCTTTATTTATTCATATATACGCCCAATGGGCATTTTTATGGACACATGTATACAAGAAAATTATTTTTTTAAAAAATTAGAAAGACTCATTGATTTATGGTAGACTTTGTGGGAGTGGAAGCGGGAGAGAGGTGTTTATAATTGAATTTGATTCAGTGATCGTTTGAAAGAAGACAACTTGTTATCAAAGAAATCTAAGAATTCTGAGCATCGGGGAATGAAAACCATAGTTAGTTCTATAGTTACCGGTATGAAAGAGTAAGTTTTGTCTGAGGTTTCTAGTTGGGATATTTAATTTTATTAAGCTCAGTAGTTCAGGCGCATCAAAAAGTGAGTTGAGAATTTTAAATAAGACTATAAGGTCGGATTTATTTCGACGGTCTTGAAGAGAAGATATATTCAAGATAGTTTCTTACTCATTATACGTACGTTTATAGGTCTCTGGATAAGCCCAACCTCCAGCCTATTTTTCCCAAAAATCGACGTTGAACTGATTCAATATTCTTGATGTGAACATCATAAGATGGAGACCAGATAACAGAGGAATACTCTAGGTGCGGGCGAACTAGGGAACAGAAGAGAGTTTTTAGGGTATTGATATTTTTGAAGTCAGCTGTGCTTGTGTTAATAAATCCAAGAAGTTTTAAGGATTTATTGATAACACGTTCAATATGAATTGTAAAAGAAAGTAAAAATAATGTAAAACAAAATACAGGTATTTTTTATTTTTGTTGTTGAAAATAATATTTCCTCACTGTTTCTCGCTGAGGGAAATATTTTACATTATTTTGAAACATTTCCTAAATACTAACATTTTTTTACCTATCATGAGAGGCATGCATAATTTGTTAATGCAAATAGTAGTAGAACCTTTGTTTCAATTTATTTAATAGATATTACATTTATTTTTTAAAACATATGTCGAGGGAGCTTGCTGTGAATAATCTTTGTTGGGTATTTTTAGGCAATAGTTATGTGCTTGAGCAATGTGTCATTAGCGCATCCCAATCCAATTGTACCATATTTTAAATCTGATTGACATAAATCGTAATATTTTTATAGTAGTTATTTTTAATTAATTATATTACATTCAGTTTTAAAGAAGTACCTAAATCAGCTTTTGGTTTGTTTTCAATATGCTTAATTTGATTAGTGTAATAATAAATATTTACTCACCATAATATATACCATGTGAAAAAAAGCAAAGTTAAAAAAGATTAAATAGCGGACTTATGGCAACTAAATTTTTTCAGTTATACCAAAAACAAATAAAAAATATAATCATAATCATAATTAAAATGAAATTTTCATAGAATGAAAAGTTAAAAGTTTGGTGTCTAGTAAATACTTAAATTATCAATACCGAATACTTTAAATTTAATTTACTCCGTTGCATCTTCCAAATATTCATAAATACTAGTGTTAAAACTCTGGCGAAAAAATTGGTATAAGTGAATTCATTAATTTTTTAAAATAATTATTAAATATTTTTTAAGACTGATCATTTTATTCTCATGTAACAAAAATGATCAAGATACACTGCAATTGGTGTACCAATGCAGTGCCATAGACACCATTAGGTGCGGAAAGGAAACGATGGTGATGATGAATTCGTTTTTTTTTAAGGTTATTGAATATTTTTACAAAGATCTTCCTTGAATAAACGAATATTTTGCCAACGGAAATTTTAATTTACTTTTGTTTCTTGAGCTGAGATCGTGACTTTTTACCTGTTTGTAAAAATAGTCAGATCTGGATTTTACAATAAAATACACTTTTAAATTTAAAATCTTATAAACGTAAGTTAATCACCAGGTATCTTTTTTTCTATTTACATTCCGTGTTGATTCCGTTAATGATTACATTGACCACACCTTATTATTTACAATTGACTATGTTTGCATTTTCAGATAAAACTACTATCGTTAAAAATATTTGAATATTGACAACACAGATATGAGTGTAAATTACCTAACAGATCATTGATCTTATTTAGTCACCTAGGCATTGAGCCATACAATCTGATTCCTTTGACACGAATAGTTTTGGCATTTCTGTCCCTGAGTGCAGAGTAAAAATGGTGCCAACACATGTATTTATTTACGTCGAGATTGTAAAACAATAACGTTTAAAGTAGTTTCACCTCTGCAATGTTGTATTTCATTAGTCTTTGTATATAATTTATTTTGTATATATTATAGTAAAATTACGTAATTTGACCAAAAGGCGCGTTAAAATACCGTAATTTGCGGTATTTTACGGTAATTTTCGGTAAGAAACGAATTCGACGTACTGATTTTTGTTTTTCAAAGATATTTCAAATACGAGTAGCTTTGTTTTAGGACACTTTACATGACTGCGAACCACGTTTAGATCCATCGGGTGGTTGTCGAGATTTAAGTATGGAACGTTGAAGGTCGTTCGGTATGTACTATTTAAACTTTTTTTTATTAAAAAGGTTATAATGTTTTGAAACTTAACAGGATCGGTGGACATAGGGTCCTTAGTAAAACCTTAAGTTTGTGACCTTGAACGACCACCGCTCATGCCGCGATATTGAAAAAATGGTGCTTAAAATCAGTTTTTTGTGTATAATTACGTCCCTGAAGGTTTTATAGAAATAAAATCTACAAAAATCTCTGAAATAATAATTTACCCGAAAATCGTAATAATTTTTTTTTTCTTTGGACTAATATTTTTCAAGATAAACGTTTGAACATCAAATACATTTTATCAAAATAGCGGAAAAGCGGTACTTATTTTTTTATTGAATTTTTTAGTCCCTAGAATATCAATATTACAAACAAACAAACCATCACGCCTTATCCCTGTAAAGAGTATAGAACACCATATCACTCTGTCTTTGCATACAGATCTCGCTTCCTCTACATTCATACATCTTCTCGTGCAACCGCGCCTATTATTCCGACATTTGACAAGTCCGTCTTCAAGTATTTGTCGGATTTGGTCATGCCATGTCTTTCTCGGTCTTCTTCGATTTCTGCAACAATCGAAATTCGCAAAGTGAATCTTTCTGGCCATTCTTTGCTGTCTATTCGCTATACATGTCCATACCGACTCAGAACTCCTTTCTACATTTTGTCGATAGTACTTATCTCAGCCTAACATAATGTACTGATCTTGACGTACTTGATTTACTACACATTCGCCTGAGAGATCTCGAGCATTTCGACTGTATTCAGGATATTTTCATCTTTGTTTTTCCAATTCCACACACATTCCGTTCATACGGGTCGGCACCAGGACTTTATTGTGAACTGCAAATTTTGCCACCTGCGACATACATTTACTTGTCAAGGTTGATTTAAGTGGATCGATCACTCAGTTCCCGGCACTCTCGTTACTTTCAATATTTTTCTCAGTCATTTCATCCCCAGTAAACATGCTTTTCAGAAACAGATTATTTATTATATTATATCGTCGCCGTTCACCCGAAAAATTACAGTTTTGAGTTAAATATGCCATTCGAATCGTAATAATATGTTATTTAAAAAGAAACCGTCACCAAGATCCGAATTATTTGTTTTTTACTAAAAAAAAATATTGAAAAAATATTTATTTCTTTAAATAAAAAATCATTTTTAACCACAACATTAAAATGATTGTTTTAAAATATTTCCTTCGAAGTTAACTTAATTAATATTTATATTAAAAAAAAAAAAATAGTCCTTTAAAATTTTACTAATCATGTATTTTATTGAAGAATAAACTTTGCGAACTTGAAATGGATTTTTTTTCTTGTAAGTCACTTATAGTGCTTGGCCATAGTGGCGAGTGTTTCGCAGCGCGCCGTGGACGCGGTGAACTCAAACATATATATGGTAATAAGGGTAGTGTCTATAGTGACCGCACGGGCGTGGCAAAAGCACCAGTGTACCGCGCCCGAGTTGATCCGCAAAACACTCGCCACTTTGGCTAAGCATTAGACTTCTTATTATCTTTTCAAGTAATGTGAAAAATCTGCAACAAAACTTTTATGTCGTTTATTCCAGGTCACCCGAAAACTGTTGCCTTTATATCCCACGGAGGATTGTTAGGAACAACTGAAGCTATTCATGTTGGAGTTCCCATGCTCTTCATCCCAGTATTCGCTGACCAGGGAACTAATTCTGCTGCAGCAGTGGAGGCGGGGTTAGGAGACAGAGTCCTGTATCGAGATGTGACCAAGGATACTTTTTATAAAGCCTTGACCAGAGTTTTGTCCCCAGAGTAAGCATATATATTTACTTCATTTTAACAATTACGTTTTAACACAAACATTTTGCATAGGCGGGTCATCATTAGTGGGAAGACACTTATGTTATTTCAAGCGAACTAGCAGGGTTTCCGGGTCATCATCGTTGATTTCTTATTGGACAATAAATCAACAGACGAATTGCAGTGTATCTTAGGTTCTACTATATTTGTGAAGAAGTGAAGATGATCAATATCTTATTACGGATCCTAGTCACAATGTTCTATGAATTAAAAAAATAAATATGTCAACCTTGACTGAAATCAAGTCTCCAACCTCAATCACTATCATTTTCGTTTGTTGTTTTTTCAGGATACGGCAGTCAGCAAAAAGCCTTTCAGCCCAGTGGCATGATCGCGCACCACCCCTAAAGGTGGCCGCTGATACGGTAGAGTACGTGGCTCGCTACAAAGGGAGGAGGCTCCGTTCTCCTGCTCTGGACCTCAACACCTACCAACTGTACAACCTGGATGTCCTGGCTTTCTTCGCATTTATTCTTCTTTCCGTTTTTGGATTCATCTTCCTCGTGGTGCGATTCGCTTTCAGACTCTGTTTTGCAAAGAAAACCTCCCAGAAAGAATATTTATCCTACTTGGATAAGAAAAATAATAATAAATATAAGGTCAATTGATCTCACGAGTATTTTTGGAAGGTCACTTTGTGTTGTAAGTAGTAGTCAAAATATTAACAAGTTATTGTTTAAAACATTCCTAATTTTATTTATTGGACGTGAATTGGTTTGAAATGTCGTTTAACGAAATAAATACAAGTATTTTTTATTGCGTTTATTTTTCCTTTAGAATAATAATTTTCTCCGGAGGGTGGCCCCAAACCGCAAATTTGTCATCAACATACCTTGGGCGTGAAGGGAGCGGTCTCTAAAGCGGTGACTTCAAAGCTTTCAACAGAAAATAGAAAAAAGTTTTCTATTGCAGATTAAAGGTAGTGGTCTAAAGGCACTATACAGTTTATAATAGAAATATAAAAGATGTGGAAGATTTGAAAAAGTAGAACTGTAGCCAGGGACACAAAGTTGACAGGAAACCAACTGATACTTATTGTTATCTTTATGTTATACACCACTATCCGTCACACAATCTAGGTATCATAAATACGCTTGCAATACTTAATTTTTTGAGCCTATTTAATTGAGCCAAATTCTCCAACATACTTTTTTTTCTACAGAATTTATAAATGGCGGTGTAAAGTAATAAAAAACATGATCCTTGGATCAATAATATAGTTCTATCAATTAACATCAATTGATATCAAACTTAATGCGCAAATCAATGGTTTTCTCATATCTTGCATTTGATTTGCATCGTGTTTCAAATTAGACTACATTTCTAGTTTGCATATTATACTCGTACAATTCGAGAAATAGGCTGCAGCTTGTAACTTTGCAACAATGATATACCATTCACATCATCATGTGGTGAGTGCAACCGACTACCATGCTTTAGGTCCCTAAGTTCAATCTCTCGTAAGGTGAACATGAAATATTGTACAAATTTATGTAAAAATCAATATATAACCACTTCACTATCATCATTATCATACCCTTGTCCGCACCCGTGGTGCTTAGACCACTGCGTTGGTAAAACAAATGCTGCCTAGTTCCATCGTCCGTTATATGAACGGTAAGGTCTTACGTTTACTGTTTACTGGGGACGGAAAGGCCGATAAAGATATTGAAAGGAGGGTGAGCGCCGGGAACAGGGTGAACGGTGCACTAAAATCTACTTTGGCAAACAAATGTTTATCGCAGGAGGCTAAACTAGCAGTTCACAACGGAGTTCTAGTTCCAACTCTAATCTATGGGAGCGAAGTATGGAATTGGAAAAATAATGATGAAAGTAGGTTGAATGCTGTCGAGATGCGATCCCTCAGGCGAATGTGTGGTAAAACGATGTATGATAGGTGCACGAATGTCGAGATCCGTGAAGTGTGTAAGGCTGAGACATGCATTATTGACAGAATTAAGAAAGGGGTGCTGCGTTGGTTTGGACATGTAGAGCGAATGGACAGCGAAAGAACGACTAAAAGGATCTACGATGCAAATGTTGATGGATGCAGAAAACGAGGAAGACCGAGAAAGACATGGCACGATCAAGTCCATCAAATACTTGAAGATGGACATGTCAAAAGTAGGAATAATCGGCGTGCGTGCATAAGAAGATGTATGAATGTAGAGGAAGCGAGGTCTGTATGCCAAGATAGAGTGTTATGGCGTTCTATCCTCTCTGCCTACCCCTACGGGGAAACGGCGTGATGGTTTGTTGTTGTTGTTGTTGTTGTTGTTGTCTTACGCTTCAGGTCCAGGAACAACGAAATATTGCAGTTTAAATTATCTTTCAAGTAAATGTTGTATCTTTTCCGTCCACCGTTCGAGTCGAACCCAGCACCTTAAAAATGGTAGGCGAACGCGTTAACCACTATTCAACGAGGTAGACTTATTCATACTGGATTTTCTCAATCGGTATGTTTACTTGACATCAGCTATCAAGTCTAAAAGTAACGTCGCAGGTTTTTGGTTATGCAGTACTCCCTTTGTTAAGGAGTGGGCCATATATATTATATTTATACAATAAAATATAGCTCCTGCCATTAAATGCGTTATTCTTAGTGATTTCCAGTAATCTGACTGTGCCCTGGTTCACTATCTGCCGGATTACCGAGAAACCACCGTCTTTCACACACAGAAATGTATTCATCATCTCCACCTGATTAGAAATCTGATGAAGTTTGCTGATCACAGAATGACATATTGTTAGTTGTCAGAAGTTGCGTCGTCATAAGATACCTCGTTTTGTCAGCTATGAAACTGCCCGATATCTGTCATGACGCTGAAAATATATTCGTACTGCACACGCTTACGCGCTATTTTCAATCCTGAAAAGTGCCCCCTGAACAGCAAAAAGGGTTTACTATAATTGAGTAAAATTTAATTATTTATATTTTAGTTTAAATAAGTAATGACAGAATATATTTATAAAGTTAAATTTGTCCCGTTTAAAATACAAATATTTTTACTTTTTTTTTAATGAACAAAAAATTTTTTTTTGATAAAACTTTATTAAACATTAAAACAATACATAATGAAATAAAAGTAGAATAATTCAGGTTGAATTTGCTAAAAAAGAGTCAGGCTCTCGTGTTTGGGAAATGTACAGAATAAACAATTCAAAATTTTAAAAATATAACACTTCTTAAAATAAAATTGATTCATATTCTCAGGTACATGTATACATATATATGTATATATATGTACATGGAATGCATATTATCACATGTTTTTATTTTTAAAAGTTGTTATAAAGTACCTTAAGGTGCATAGCATTTTAAAATTAATTATAATCGTATCATATTCACAACATACGCTGTATTCTACAATAAATGAACAAAATAAAGTGTTTTAATAAATCAGTTAAATTAATCAGATGTTTCTAATTTTCCCGAATAGATTTTCACGCAAGAAATGATAAAGAAGTCATGCTTCACGAATCAATTTTAGGTCAGATGAACTGTAGGATCTGGTGAAAAGTGAGTAAATTAAATAAGGAAAAAAAAAAATAGTACGGCAGTGTATACATAGTTATTGCTTGGAAAATTGTTACGCAAGGGATTTTATTTTCCGGTTCACTTTGCGTTTCTAGAAAAAATATAAAAGGTTTAAAAGCATTTATTCCCTCGAGTATGACATATTTAAGGTTTCGTTTTCATAAAATTCAGGGGGTTATCCGCTAAGAAGAATTTGAAATTTTCAGCTGAAAGGTCTGGGAGCAAACTAAGGAGAAATGTACTCATGAACTGCGGATCAAGGGCAGGGCAGTGAATTGGTAAACAATATGAAACGTAGCTAAATCAACTGATAAGTGGAAGTAAGATGATTGGTTTTAAGTTTCAGGTACCAGTCCGTGAACAATTAAATGTTGCAGTTCTGAAAACCTTTAAGACCAATATTTTACGTCCACTCTGCCAGGGTTCGAGCCCAGGACCTCAAGAATGGTAGGCGAAGGCGTCAACCACTGCATAATAAGGCGAATTTATTTCAACTCGATTTCCTTATTTGAGACTTTTACCCGAGAGCAGCCATCATGGTATTCTTCATCCGCCTGGACACAGGGAAAATTATTCATATGAATTATTTATCCATTACAAATAAAAGGAATCTGGTGACATTTTATTTTCGTACTGCGGAGATTTATAAATTTGAATTAATATGGGAGTTAATTTATATCTTGGAGTAAATGACGTGACATTCATAATTGATAGATATCTCAACAGAGATGATGAATGCCTCTGAGAAAATAATAGGCAAGAATTTACAGGGTTTATAACCTGTCGTTAGCTCGTATAAATGATAACTTTAAACTATGTGTAACATTACGAGGAACGGTCTGACTTTTCATTTCATTACGGTCTGACTTTTCTTTATACGAATGCATTCCCTTATTTTCTCTCTGGATTATGGCACTAGAGTGATTTTTATACACACTATAGATATTTACCATTGGCGCATCTCCATAGTTTTAGTTTTTTGATTGATTGTTTCTTATTTAAGATAGGATTATCCAGAAAAAAACATGATCATTTATCTTTGAACGTACGGTATACAAATATGATCAATATTTTTGAAAAACGGAAAAGATTCTGACTTTTTCTTTCTAAAAAGAGGAAAATCAATTCTGTTTTGGGATGTGGAAAACGGGACGACGAAACCTCGATTTTAGCTAGAAATTATCAGTCCGACGTGTAGTCGTCTTTTTCGCTAACTATCGGGGAGACATCTGCAAGATGGTGGCAGAAAAACTATATACAAATACCTATTCATCAAATTTCTTTGTGACCAGGTTTCCACTTAGCTGCCTAGAAACCCGGGGGTTGAATCCAAAGCATTAGTATATACTATAAATTGCCTATTCGTATAATTTAACATATTAAATTAAAATAACTACGTTAATTAGTATATCTTCTTCAGAACAAGAGCATCTAAAAATAAATTTGTAAATAATTATTATCATCCTACTTTCTAAACCAAATGTTGCATAGGCCACTTAATAAATCCAAATACAGCATAGTTAAACAAATATTAGAACTATAAATGTACAATCACTTAACAACGTTTTGTGTCTATCGGTTTTGAGGTCAACCCGTCTCTTCGTCAGGACACTTACTACACCAAAATACAAATATTAAAATTCACTTTCGCCTTTACTGTCACCGTAGTATACATATAATATTTACGAAAAAGGCTTAAATTATATGCAAAGTTAAAGTAAATGCAAAAACCACCATGTACGAATATGCACTAAAAAATGGGTTGATTATATTTAATTATGTGTTAGAGAATGGTTGATGGTTTAATCCCTGACTCTGCGTGCAATTTATGTGTTTTTTCGTAAAGGCGACAGTGTACTATTTGCATGTAGGTGCAGTGAGTGTCCTGACGAAGAGGCGCGTACGTCTCGAAAATGGTAGACATTAAAACTCGGTAAGTGGTTATATACAAATATTTACTAATATTAGTTAAAATGTTTGACCACAAAGTTAATGCTTTAAATATAAAAAATACAGCATAGTTCAATAATTTGTTACACGAACGTAAGGTGATCAGTCTTAAATATCTATCCAGTCCAGGAACAATGACATATTTATTTTTTAAATATAAAAACCTGCGAAGTCTTAAAGAAAAATAAAATCGTAGCTTTGAGTGTATGGAAAAATAATATTAGGTCGATGGGTGATTTTGACAATATGTGAAAAGAAAACTATCAATAAAACTATCAGAAAAATCAAGACAAATTATTGCATTGGAATTGCGGAGTTTATTATATTTATCTTTGATGCAGATATTATCTGCCATTGTTTTTCTATTTAAGTGGTTTTAATGACGTAAGATGATTATTTTAGGCAATTCATGCTCTAAATATTTTGTAATTAACTTTTATCAAACAAATCAAAGTTAATTTGAGTTTTTGTTTGCAGGTTGTATTATTTTTCTGAATAACCTATTTGTCAATTTTTCATTAGTTTGTTTTTATATTTTAATTAATCATTTTAAAATAAGTTAGTTTATATACATATTTATCTATTATTTATTGAATCGGCGTTAATTTTGTGGAATGCCACGATTAAATGTATTTAATTGAACTTATTGCTTTAAGACCATTTCAGTTTATTTTGAAGCACTACTAGTTTTGGAAAGCACAAACCCTTCCATATACATATGTTATTATACAATATACATAAATATTCTGAAATAAAATATCTATGCAGTGACAAGAGTGGGCAGAGCTAATAAAGGAGGGGTAAGTTTATATAAAGGGAATATAGTAATTAATGGTGAGGGATTTTTAAATATTATCCTCATCAACGTTTCTAAACAATTCTTTTATTATATATATTTAGTTTTTTAAAGATATTCAAATGAAATCAAACTACTTTATCTATAACAAGTAAAGGCCAATAATGCAAAGCTTAGAAAATCTAAAAATACATTTAAAAAATCTAAAAAAATTATTAATCAATAATATGATATCGAAAACTCGCTAACCATTACTTACAATATTTCCGTTATACATATAAAATTTCCCCTCCTTTATAAGCTCCTCTCACCCCTGTCAGTGCCTAGATTTTTAATTCCTGTAAATTTATGTTAATTTTATAGCAACACCTGTAGATGGAAGGATCTGTGCTTTCCGAAACTAGTAGTGCTTCAAAATAAACTCAAGTAGTCATCTAACAAAGTGTTTAATTTAATACATTTACATGTTTATATTTGCTAAAGCATCCTGGTTTATTATCTTGTGTGAAATTCTGATACTGTTTTTTTGCAAAAAAAATATTAAGTAGATAAGAACTAAAATAATATTTATGTATACTGAGGATTTTTTTCTGTTTTATTGTTTTCGGAATTTAAGACCCTGTGGCTAGAATTGATACTCTATTTTAAGTATGTTTTATCCAATGAAAACAAATTCAAAGCATAAAAGTAGCATGAACATGTTTATGCCTTTTAGAGAAATATGTTAAACTATAGTTTTTCAAAAATGAATCAGTTTTTTGTAGAAAAAATACTCATATGTGACTATTTAAAAATGACATTTTAATATTATTATTCTAAAAAAAATACGCTTGAAAACATTCAAAACAATGAAGATTCCTTTTTTAAATGTATAAATTAACAAAAAAATTGTAGTCCGTTTGGCGAAAATTTACTAATTGGGTTTCTAAATTTTAATTGCAAATTATAAGAATGGGCTTCGAAGAATTTCAGCAATCAAGTTTTGTAAGAAAATAATAATTGCAAATTGACGAAATATGCGAAATGTCGGTAGAACAGACGTTTTAAAATACATCAAAAAAATTACATTATTATACCTTTAAATTGATAGATTTGTAATAAAGTTATCAACACCGGCGTGTAGTGTTGAAACTTTAACTTTCACCATTTTGTAATTTAATTTGTGCGAGGATAAAAGTATCTAGTATATTTTGTGCCAATTTTATATCAAGTAAAATCTGGACGCCAAAACATGCTCGATGACAAAACTGATAGTTCAACAAACTCTCAAGAGTATTAAGTCAATTGAATTTTTAGGCTGAGTTAATAATTGCGAACGTAATAAAAAAAACCGTAATTCGTGAACATGGACATCAATAAAAAATTACAAATGTATTTTTTTTTCTGTGGTCAGCTTAAAATTTTGTCTATATTTTAAAGTTATTTAATAATTTATTTATTTATTTTATTATTTATTTTATTAGGTAAACAAACAGTATATTCACATAAATTGACAATTTCTTTGTATATTAGTTTAAGAAACTCATGCACACACCAAAAAAAAATGTTTACACTTAATACAATAATTTAAATTATGTTCAATATAATAAATGTAAAAGAAACGAAATGAAAAAATATGTATTTAATAATGACAATAAAGGTAAATATCTGCTTCTCTCAAAATTTCTATAATTTTTGACCCAAATTTATATACATTGTCACAAAAAATATCAGCCTCGGTAAATATATTGTTATATTGTTATATTGGTCGCATATTCTAGGTATTCTAGATTGTATAAAATAGTTTGTTGCCACGTTTCCAGTGTAAAACAGAAGATTTTGTCTTGTCGGTCTAGATGGCACACGGAATAGAAGTCTTTCAAGTAGGTTTGGAGAATTAACTTTATTATTTATTAATTCGAATAAAAATAACTGGTCTAACATAATTCTTAGATTTTTAAGAGAGTTTATTCCATGGTACTGCATACTTTTAGCATGATTAGAAAAGTTAATGTCGACCTGCTTAAAAAAAAATTGTTAGACCCTTTCAATTTTATTGTTACTTACATTAAAGTAAGGTGACCAAATAGAAGTTCAGTTTTCTAGCTGAGGACGAACAAATGTTTTGTAGAGTTTTTCATATGTCTCTGCATGTTTAAATGATTTTGATACTCGCATAACAAGTCCGACCATTTTATATGTTTTTTTCAGGACTGATTCAATATAAATATTAAACATTAGTTCCGTATCAATTATAACACTCGTCGCAAATTCGACTATAATATTAAAGTATTATTTTTTTTAGTGGGCACAACAATCACATTGATATTATTTTCACATGATTGAATTAAAAAAGGAGTAACCTACTAAGCTTTTATTATAGAGGCCTGTCAGCAGGTGAGAGAAAGCTATTGTATAGAAAAATAATAAAAAATACTCTATTACATCCAGGCCACTTGACGGAGGAACCATTTTGGGTTTATTTTTTGCGGAAATAGAAGCGTCGTGTCGTGACGTCAGTTTCATAGTTAGCCGTCTCACCAACTGCAACACGGCGCCTGTCATTAACATGAAAACCGTTTTTGAGGAAATATTTCTTAATTAGATGAAATAACTCAATTTTTTCTTTGCTTTCTTGTGAAATGTTGGATTGAATATACTTTGAATTTAAAAAACATATATTAATCAAATCTATTAATTTTACGAGCATTAAAAGTAAAATCAGCCAACGGCGATCGTAAAAAGGCTCTTAAAACATGATCCCATTTACTTACTGAACTAATGTTTACTGTTTACTGTTTAGTGTTGACTATTCGTTAACCCCTTGAGCAGTAAAGCAGTTCACGTCATAAAAATAAAACAAGTAATTCAATTAACAACATGCGAGTGTTTTTCTCGACTTTCCTTTTCTTGCGTTAGAGCAAACAATTCCAATTTCTCAACTATGGTCGGGGGTAAGCCTAAAGGACGTTTCGTGCAACAAGCGGGGGTAGAAATCACGTAAATTTATTTGGTTTAGCAAAGCCATGACGCCCGGAGGACATAAAGGCTAAGGGATGGACTTCAAATAAGGGAGTAAGCCCGCCGTAATGCTCTCTGGACTCTGGGGAGGGGAGGCGCGGGTACTTTTTCTTTGCGTCTTATGGGAATCCTTATCGATCTCTATTCCACTGAGGTGACTGTGGACTGGAAATGGAACACTATTTGAATAGACGGAATTTTTCATTACTAAACTTTTTATGTTTTGTACATACACTTGAAGAGATTCGACATAACTGCCAACTGCCAGTAAAAGGAAGATTCAACCTTTTCACAATATTGGATGAGTCGCGAATTCTCATCAAAGACCAAGATATAATATAAAACGAGTATATACATATTTCCTTGATGACTTTAATTTTTCAAATAAGATTTTCAATTTAAAGTTAAGTTTCTTTAAATGTTAGTATTGTCGGCCTCGTGGTGTACCATTCCGTTTGCCTACCATTCAAGAGATGTCGGGTTCGATTCCTGACATAAAAGGGTGTTTTCACTTTAGAATATTTCATAGTCCCTGGACTGGTACCTGAAGCGTAAGAATGATCATCTTACCTTCATGTAACAAAAATGATCAAGATACGCTGCAATAGTTGTACCAATGCAGTGCCCTATGCACCATTAGGTGCGGAAAGGGAATGATGATGATGATGTTAGTATGGTATTGTATAATTTTACCGCTTACCATCAATATTTTTTAAATTAATTTAATAGGGACATTAATAGAGATACATGCGTGAAAATCTCTTATGCCTTCAAATAAAAAAAAGATTTACATAAATAATAGGGAAATATTTTACATTAGAAAGGCTTTGAAAAATAATTTTCCTTTAATCAACACTTATTTTTTATTCCATGTCCGCTCCCTAGTTGAAGCATATTATAAAATCCGGAAAGAGCCTTCAAGCATCTCTATCGGCTGCCAGCTTATGTGCGTCCTTTCAAGTCTGATTGCGTCCCATGCAGACATAATCTGCAAATTAACAGTCAGCAGCGGACGTACATGACGTCGAGAAACTGATGCCTTGTTAAGTAGGCAAACGTGGTTAGGGCTGTCAGGAGGCATCCGCAGTATATGGACTAGCCAACCGTATCGCCTCCGCCTGATGACAGCTGTCACCAGAGTTTGCTGCGTCCGTTATTTTTTTACTTCTTTCCTTACAAAGTCAAACCACCGCACACCCAAGATTCTTCTAAGACACTTGTCCTACGATTCGCATCCGTAGATGAGAATGTTATGCAGGCGGTATAGCCAATGACAGGCCATAAGCCCCGTAAATTACTAGACTTCCATATTCCCTCACATAAAATGTTCTGTATCTCTTTTGAAATATAAATTTATATTCTTTACTGTACAAGGTGAGAAGCAACTTGGAATATGCATCACAAATATGGAATCCTATGTACAGTGTGCAGATATCACGCATTGAAAATATTCTAAAGAAATTCGCTAAGTACACGTGTTTCCGGTTGAAATTTGAGTTTGAATCCGATCCATATATTCAAATATGTTAAAAACGTCGTGAAATAGCAAAGTTTATCATGCAAACTTTCCATTAATGTTCCTTCCAAAATTCTAAAAAATAACCTTCTTCTTCACAAACCTCTTGTTACATCAAATTATAGGCAAAATTCATATTTATAGCTAACTTTTAATGATTTTTATGTAATAACAAAATAATTAAACCGAGATTTATTTGCAAATAATCATAATGACGTGCGGCGTTTGCTTTTGAAATAATAAAAAAAAATGTATAATTTATTCTTTATTTATTTTATTTATTTTTTTATTTAAAAAAAATAAATATATATTTTTTTTATTTTTTTTTTTTTTACATATTTATTACAGCAATATACAAGTAATTATTAATACAACAAATTAATTCAGTAGTAAAAGTAAACATACATATTTTTTATTTTTGCTGTTTGTTCATTTAAACTGTCTAACTAGGGATAGCTTCCCCGTTCTAAGGCAGTAAATTATGTATTTTATAATGATATTTAAAAGTATTTACAGTTTTATCATAATGTGTGCTTTTTTAGTCTTAAAGGTAAACAATGAATATCCAGAGAAAACATAAATAATACCAAAATCTCTTTATCCTAAGTCCTAAGTCATTACTAGTAAAACAAGCAAACAACCATCAGCTATATTTATCTTAAATATAAAACAAAACAAATTACAAATAAGCCAATTACAGGTTTTCACAAGTAGCATCACAGTAAGTTAAAAAAGATTCTCGAAAATAAAATGAACAGTAATTTAATGTAAATCCAAAAGAAAAGAAAAAATACTACGAATTATTTCGAAAGCAAACGCCGTATTTCGTAGTATTTTTTTCTTTTCTTTCGGATTTATATTAGATTACTGTTCATTTTACGTTCGAGAACCTTTTTTAACTTACTGTGATGCTACTTGTGAAAACCTGTAATTGGCTTATTTGTAATTCGTTTTGTTTTGTACATTAGTTAAATAAAGCTGTTCTGTTCTCTAAATAAAGCACAAGAAAATATAAAAACATATAATAAAAATTGTTTTGCTCATTACGTGGTCTATACATGATTTTGTATTATTTGAAATTCTTGTGGGAACATCGATTAGACTTGTTGATTGTGTTGGTTTTTTTCTCTTCGTTTCTCTTAAATATGTAAATTTTTAATAAGAGCAAATATATATTATAGGTCTGGTTCTCTCTTTAAAAGGTATTCCGTATTATTTATGTGGTGTGGGGTAATCTAGTCCTACGGGATGTTGGCTGGAACATCATTAGTTTCGGATTAAAAGTTTCGCTCGGACACGCTCGCCCCGTGCGTGGGGCACCTCTGCCTCCGGGAAGGGTAGGTAGACTTGAGAGTGGGGTTAGGGGCCAGGAGGTTTGGAGCAAGATGCGGGCGTTAGAGACGCCCCGTAGCAGCCCCGAGCGAGTAGCCCCAACACGAAGCCAACCCGGAGTTAATCGGATCAACATATTACAAATCCTCATCACATACTGAAGGGAAAATGGCTCGGACAAACCAAATAGGAACCGATAAACCATTAAAAAATCAGGAGTCTAAAAACGTTAAATCAAAAAATATTTGACATTATTGTTATATTAACATTAGCAGGAAATACAACTAACCTAACATTTAGTCAGTGTCCAGGCGGATGAAGAATACAAATATAACCAGAATCCCGGAGGGCTGTTTTTGACTCGGTGACTGCTCCCAATTAAAAATACTGAAGAGAGGAAATCGAGTAGAGAAAAATCCGCCGTGTAGTGGTTGGTGCGTTTGCCTACCATTTTTGAAGTCCTGGATTCGATTCCTAGTAGGGTGGAGGTAAAATATTGGTTTTAAAGGTGGTTCTGCACCGAAATATTTATGTTCCTCGAGTATCACTTAAAGCCATAGACTGATTACCTTATTTTCCATGTAACAAAACCGATCTAGATACGTTGCAATTTGAGTGTCAATGCAGTAACCTATGCACCACTAGGCGTGCATAGGGGATTGATGATTAGGATAACCTTATAAGTTATAAATAACCGAATAAACGTATTTTCTTTTTTAAAAAGCATACAATATTATTATTAATATTTAAAGCATTAATTTTGTGGTCAAACATTCTACTAAATGTTATTGAATATTTTTATGTAATCACTTACTGCATTTTATATGTCTACCGGTTGCGAGACGTACACGTCTCTTCATCAGGGGTTTAAGTGGTGTTCTGATGAAAAGACGGGTATGTCTCGAAACCGGTAAACACAGGAAAGTCAGAAAGTAGATATATACAAATATTTAATAACATTTCATGAAATATTATTGTATCGGTTATAAAAACTCTCACTATACGATCTAGAATCTTTTCCAATTTACAAAGCGGCTGAACGTGGCTAGTAAAATTGTAAAATGCTAAGTGTTGATAATATGGTTACACGATTAGTTTTTTTTTTACAATGCGGCGCCGTTTTGTAAATTGCTTAGCAAATATGTATTTGGGCTAAAATGACAATCCGGCCGCGACACGTACACGTGGTTATGCTTTATTCACAAAAGATTATATCAATACTTTGAGCGTCGAATGTATCAAAAAGATACACATTAACTACCCTTAAAGTTGTGTAAAGAAGTGATTAGTGTGGCGCGAAGAATGAAGTACTGTATTCCATACGAGTAAAATATTAAGAAGCCCCTTGCAGAGAGCAGCGGAGGGGGTTTGTGATTCCCCCTAACTTCCGCCATTTCGTGTTCCAAAGTCAGGATACCATGTGTGAGAAGTTTGCGGGGATTATGGAAGCGACGAACTAAAGGAATGAGAACTTTCTTGATGGATTGAAATGAAACAGTTCCCTCGAAGAGAATGGATTTAGCCTTTATTTAATTACGTTTGTGGAGAAACTTCCGTTTTATTTGGAGGCCTCTCCGTTACTTTAATTAACAAAGCATGAGCAGATTACAATTTTGAATTATCAGAATGATTAATTGCTGCCGAAAATAATATTTAAATAATGATTATATTTGATGATTCTTTCCATAAATGAAATTGTGCTTAAAAAGTTGAAAACATATTTGAACTCAGAAATTTCGATAATGCCAAAAGTAGTCATAACCGAAGGGCTTGTATGACAAGATGTATGAATGTGGAAGAAGCTAGGAATATATGCCAGGAAAGACGAGTGTGGCGGTCCGTTTTCTCTGCCTATGCCTACGGGGAAATGTCGTGATGGTAGTAGTAGTAGTGGAGAAATATCACGTTCTACGGATACTGATAAAAATATAAGAAATGAATTTATATTAATTAATTGTACTTTCAAAATCAATATGGATATTGTGGAGAAATGTTTTCGTGTATAACTTTGAAAAAGGAAATATAAAAAAATATGTCACTAGAAAAACGTAACATGTTTGGCATTGATAGTTGTGACGTCAAGATTTGTGACGATGTTCTATAAAAGTTTGAATGCTTTGAAACAAGGTTAAAAATGAACATGAGTCGTGACGTATAAGGAGCAGTGATGTTTCCCTACTGTAGTCATTATTACATTATGGGTTGTTTAACCCATTAAGTAATGTAGTACCTATGTTTGTCAGCCTCGTGGTGCAGAAGTCAGCGCGTTTGCCTACCATGCAAGAGGTCTCGTGTTCGATTCCCGACATGGTAGACTTTTTCATAGTCCTTGGATTGTTACCTGAAGCGTAAGACTGATCATCCTTTATGTAACAAAAATGATCAAGATACACTGTGATTGGTGTACCAATGCAGTGCCCCATGCACCATTAGGTGCGAAAAGGGAATGATGATGATGATGAGTATGTAAATATCAGGAATAATAAAATTACGAATGAAAAGGGTATAAATAGAAAGCAGGTAGCTGCCACAATGCTGATTTAATAATTTAAATTTTTTAATTCATTTATTTAATTTTACAACACGCCCGGGGGCCATTTACAAAAA